>NC_091952.1:109128121-109433677 GCF_031021105.1 Erythrolamprus reginae | reverse complement strand
TAAAACCACAAAACCTATTGAAAACATTCCCAACCTCTCCAATTTCTTCCCCTCTTGCTGATCCCCAGAACAAGGATGTTTCAATCTGCTGAATCAAAAAGGAATGTCTTTAGTGCCGTGGTGAGTGAGGCTACTCAGGGGCTTCTCAGCTCAGGATATTTTATCTCCCAGTATTACTGGCAGGAAAACATTTCTCTCCCCCTCCCCCAACAATATAATAACAATTTAAAACCACAAGAAAATAAATAATTCATCCTTTTAGCCGGAGCTAGATGGTATAACTCATCGGCCACAGGCCTGCAGGCAAAGCCAAGTTTTCACAGCCTTCAGGAAAGCCAGGAAGGTAGGAAGAGTGCGGATCACAGGGGTCAATTGATTCCAGAGTGGTCACTAGATGGCAGCAAAGAGACCTTTTAGCATCTTGCCTATTTTGTGGGTCTATCAAAAAAGTGTATTGAATGATCAGAACATTAAGGAAAAGTGGTTGAAGTCTTGATGGCTAACTTTATTATTTTTATTTAATATTTAGGTAAGGATAATTTTGCCTTTACGTCTGCAACAAAACAAGCAGCAAAGCTAAGAGAACTGAACCATATCTGACTGCAGAAATCTAGATTGACTACTAGATGATAGCAGAGAAATGTGAAAATATTATTTTGTCCTGCCATGTGGAGGTTTGCAGACCAGCTTACCTAATCTTAAACAAAGTAAGGGTGGGAATGATTTTGCTCCCTGTAAAAAAGACTGCTCTTCGCTGATTTAAGAGATTTTGGTAACTAGATTGAGAACAGTTGTGATTTTAAAACTGGTTCATGGGATTTGGACAGTGACAGTAGTGGATGTGAAGAAGTCAGAAGTGTCCATACACATAGTGAAGGCAGAACAAGAAACTGCCCTGAAGATCACAAACCTCTCTTGCTGTGCCTTCAACAAACTTGATTGCATGGATATATTGGCTGCAAAAATCACAAGAGTTACAGAAACCCCAAGCTGTTTGCCACTACCAAATAGTCCTCTGGATATTTGCAACCTAAATATGCTTCTTGAAGCATAGGATGTGCTTATTAGGCAAAAGGAAGGAAGATGCCAGCCAGAAAAGACTGTCCCATTACAAAAGACATTTTGATGCTGTGTGGTTCAAAAGCTCCAGAATCTGTCAGACAAGTCCTAGCCCTTAACTTCTCAAACTTGGAAAGCTGCTTCACAATGGATGGAAAAGGGGATTAGCCAGCTTGTTTCATTTCCCCGTTTTTAAATGCACCTCATGCCATCTCATCCCATCTGATTACCATCTGGCAGGTTTTATCTGTGGAAGCCCTATGTGTAGAGATCATCTATCTATGTATCTACACTATGTTGTCATTATAGGTAGTATTTTCCACATGTAAATGTCATCTGAATCTCTTCAGTTGTATCCAAGATTCGTCAGGTTTTATTACACAGTGATCCCCCATACAACTATAGGACAGGAAATGGCAAGAGAAAGGTTGAATAGTAGAACTATCGATCACCAGCCAGTATGGTTGAGGAGGACAATTCTTAGGTTGTAAGATCCAGTATAATTCAACTTTATCCAGAATGGAAAGTTTCGGGATAGATAATGGTGGTATTATAGTCGCAACAATTTCCATAGGCAAATTCAACATGAGGTAAACATAGCAATAGTATTTACTAGACTGAAGAAATGTGTTCAAATTGGACTGTACACTTTACTCTTGCACAGGGTCTTTTTTCTCTTTTTTCTGTATTAAACAGAAATTTTGTTGCTAAAAAGCAACAAAAGAGAAATTAATTAGAGGTGGATATTGCCTGAAATAACTGAAGATAGTAGTTTGTGGCTCAGAAATGTTAATTCTAGCCTTCCCTGTTACCAACTTTATTAGGTAAACCTTTAAGGGGAGGCTACTTTTAACATTTAAGTTCTGAGCTTCAATATTCCATGGTTGGATTTGACAAGACTTTCACTCAGTTTAATTTGAATTGGGAAAAATACACCTCAATTTTATTTGTATTACTTTTTCATAAAACCATCACACAATGTGACATATCAATTCACTACTGCTAATTACTTAAGGTAGGACATAGATAATTGATAAAAAGACTTTTAAGTAAAGCAGAAGAAAATATAGTCTGCAACTTCATATTCTCCTTCCTTTGGGAGTTGTCTAGGCCAGTGATTTTCAACCTTTTTTTGAGCTGCGGCACATTTTTTACATCTACAAAATCCTGGGGCACACCACCAACCAAAATGACACTCTAACACAGTACATATTATACATATAGTTAATTGTTCTGTCTGGGTTTTCCCAAACCTCAACACCAACTGAAAAAACAGCCAGACACTCTGGTAAAAGCCAAAAGTATTTTATAGCTGGAAAAAATAAGCACAAAGGAAAACCTGTCTTCACAACAGACAGGCTATAATACGTTACAGCAGGGTCCTGATGTCCAGTCAATACCACAAGCTTCTTGCTGGCACCCCCCCCCCCAAGGTTTCAATAGTCCAAGGCACAAACCAGGATTGTAAGCCACCAAAGTTCACAGACAGGTCTCACGAATCTCCAAGATAAAACTCCACAAGCCAGGAAGGGTGGGTCCGCCTTTTATCCTTTCCCAAGAGCACCACACCCAAACCCAGCTGTGACCTCTAATGCTGGAAATACTTAGCCAATTGAGTCCGTCTCTGATTAGCTCTCCTTTGTCGCATATCTATGATGTCTTGAGCATTTTCCCCTAAGGAATCCAGGCTGCTTGCTGGGGAGAGCTCCCCCTGGTGGGACTCTGGCTGTCCTTCTTCTTCAGCCTGGGATTCCTCGTCAGTCTGCACCTCCTGTTCCTCAGCCTCTCCCTCTGAGCTAGAAACCGACAGAAGGTCAGCCATTCCCGGAGGGGTCCCAGACTGAACCACAACAGTTAATAATATACACCATCAGGATAGACATAACCATCTGAAGCTGAGGATTCATCTTGTGGTGGCAACATTTACCTCCAGTCCTGACCAGGATTAGAAATCGGGACCATGGGGAGGAGTAGCAGCTTCACCTACTCACCATGGCCACACAATGACAAGTTCGTGGCAGCCCGAGCGGTGACCTTCCTGGGTGTAGATGAGAGGCGGCCTGCTATTGGTTCATCACTAATGATCGGGATGAATCCTAGAAGGTGATTGGTCAATGAGTGTTCCCTGTGCTTCCACTCTTCCTGTCGCTGATAGCTGGCAGGATTGTGAGGGGAATGTTTATGTTCGGATGGAGGCAGCTGGCCGGATAAATGGCCTACATGGGCTGTATCCGGCACGCGGGCTGTAGTTTGGGGACTCATGTTTAATTTCCCCACGGCACACCTGACCATGTTTCATGCATACTGGTTGAAAAACACTGGTCTAGGCCACTACTCACTCACTCACTCTCTCTCTCTCATACACACATACGACACGCACACACACATCATTTTTTTAATTACACAAAGATATTACTGGATAAAGAAATATTTATTTCTAGTGTTAATATTATGTACCATTCAATATAATATTCAGATGTACATTCGAAATAATATATTATTTTCTACAGTATCGATTTACAAATGAGAACAGCGAGCATGTTTCTACTTTCAAAAGTTTGTACACAGTACATTATAATATATTGTTTTGCCTTCTGCCAATAGTTTGTGCTGTAATTATTGCTTCTGCATCTGAAAATTTCAGTCTAAAAATAGAATTTATTTTTCAGATTTGCTTTTCAATATCACATGACAAATTAGACATCCATAAAAGTCAAGTTTCATTTCAAGATTTTTATGCAATTATTTAACAGTTCTAAGACAGAAAGTTAAAAACTATAATTAAGCATATTTCATGTTATGCCCATTCTTGCTCTACTGCAAGCAGATAGCATTTACTTAATATAAAGATTTGAGAAACACATTGCACTGATGATACATTTATTATGTACTGTAATAAAATATTCAGTTCTCTATTACTGAATGATCTCTTTTTATCTAAGAATAGACCAAAGAATTCAAATGTGTCAATCCAATTATTTCCATCTACTGTAATTGGAAAAGCATCAAATAAAGTCAGTACTGAACTTTAATGACTGATGTGGTAGAAAACCTGTGGATCACAGGTGGTCTCCACTTTGTTTTTTCCCTCTAAGCCCTGGAGCTCTCTAAAATTACTATGCTAAATCAAGAAGTAAACCACTGAATGACAGCCCTAAAAGTTTCCAGGGGAGGCATGAGAAGCAATAATTAAAAGAGTATGTTTGTCTTCAATAGTTTGATGTATCATTTTTACTTTTTTGAAAAAAAAAATACTTCAGAAAGCTTCTTGAAAGGATGAAAACCCAAGCTTGGTCCCTCTAGTAACAACCTCTCCTGTGGCCTTTGCCAAAACTAGGACAACAAGACAATAGCCATTAAAATTGGCGTCACACGCTGACCACGTCCACCCATGGTTTAGTGAAGGGGAGAAAAGTTGTAATACATCACGTGATGATGTGTCATTATGAGTTTGACACCCCTGATCTAGGACAACTATAGGATTTCCACTCTAATGCGAAGAATCTGGCCTTGATGTGAGTACTCTTCAAGATCCAGTCAGATTCTGATGTCAATGAACCTTGACTTCAGAAAGAACCAGAAGGGGGCTGGCTCGTGGAAGGGCCATGGATCCAATGCTGTGTTGATTCACTAACATTTTCACTATTAACATTAACTTGTAATGTATCTATACAGGCAGTCCTCAACTTACAACAGTTCACTTAGTGACTGTTCGAAATTGAAAAAAGTGACTTATTTTCGCACTTAAAACCACTGTAGCATCCCCATGGATCACATAGCATCAACGATCACGTGATCCTCTTTTGCGAACTTCTGACAAGCAAAGTCAACAGGGAAACCAGATTCCACTTAACAAGTGTGCTGCCAATTTAACAGCTGCAGAGATTCACTTAAGAAATGCTACTAGCTAACATTTAAAACATGTCTGTGCATTTCGTAAAATAGAAATATATTAAGTTAAGAATGTTTTTCTGGTACAAAGTACCCAGGGCATTAATAGTGGTTAAGGCACCAGGCTAGAAACCAGGGGCCTTTGAATTTTAGTCTTGCCTTAGACATGTAAGCGATGGATAAGAGACTGTTTAAGTTCCAAAAAAGGAAGTTTTTCATAAAATAATTAGAATAAATAACAAAGCCAACCATCTTTATGTTGGCTGAAGAACTAACAGATTCACAAATACAACAGATTTGACAAACAATAAACAATTGGGACTCAAAAGTTCTTTAGTGATCTGTCTCAAATCACAGAGAGAAGATACTGAAACCATTTGCTCTCTTTTACTTTTAAGGTAATTTAGATACCTATAAAAAACAGAGAAAATCTTGTATGATTACCGTATTTTTGGAGTATAATATGCATACTTTTCCACCCTAAAAGAGGCTGAAAATTTGGGTGCATCTTATACTCCAAATGTAGCTTTTTCCGAAGCTTTTTTTTCAGCCCTAACAAGATGCTAATTATCTTCCCAGGTCTGACCTTGCCGGCTTTTTCATTGTTACTTTCTCCGAAGAATGTTTTTTCTAGCCCTAAGGCTTTGCAGGCTTTTTTTCACTGCTCTACTTGCTCCAAATAAGTTTCTTTCCAGCACTAACGAGGCACTAATAATGTTCCGAGCTCTGACCAGCTTGCAGGTTCTTTCATTGTTACTCTTTCCGAATAAGGGTTTTTTAAGCCCTAACCAGGGGATAAAATAATGTGTGAAACCGACCAGAGTAAGGATGCTAGCCAGATGAATATCTAGTAGTCAGATTTCCCTCCCTTATTTTCCTCTCCAAAAACTAAGGTACATCTTATACTCTGAAAAATACAATAATTTAATTGCCTGTAACATAACATAGTAAGAGTAATGATAGTACATCACAATATGTTTTTCATAAAAAGTTTAAGCTGTGCATTATATGGTAATTAGGACTCAGAATTAACATAATTACCAGCACATATTTCAAAAACATTTATGACAATTTTGTGCCTCTTATATTTGAATTTCCTCTTTGATGATTTCTTACTGAATCTGTGATGATTGTCCAGCTCCAGAATCTCCAACTACTTTCAGCAATTTTTGCCAATGTTTTTATTAAGACCTAAAAAAGGAGAAAAGGTACAGAGATGTTATCCAGCTGCACAAAATATATAATACAGAGGAAGAAATCAAAATGGTCCCATTTTATAAAACAAACAAGATCTATTGATTTAAAGAACATAATTTTAATAAAAATAAGTCACCCTGAATTATCGCCGGCTGACTTACCGGCCCCACGGCGCTTTTGCGGAAGGGCCGGGCAGACTCGGACCCTTCCTATGGCGGCCGCCATCTTGGTTTTCGGCCGAAATCTCGCGAGGCGAGATTTCGTCCGGGATTGCTTTGCCCACGTGGCTGGGCATGACGTTGGGTCCGGGCGGGGCCTGCTGGCCCTATTTAAGGGCGGCAGGCCTGGAAGCAGGCCTTTTCGCCCCGGACCCAGCTCAAGAGCAGACACATGGCTGTCTGCTCTTGGAGTCTCTTTCGGCGGCCGCGTGGGCGGCCGCCGCTTTTGGAAGCCTCGTCGGAGGCTTGAGGAGGCTGCAGCTACTTGGAGCAGCTGGGCGAAAGCCCCATCCGTGGCCGGCGGTCCGCCCCTCTTCTCCCGCTTCGTAAGAGGCGGCCGAGGGTTGCGGCCGCCATTTTGGAAGCCTCACCGGAGGCTCGTGGAGCGGTCTGGGGGGCTTCGGGTCCGGCGTGAAGGCCGGGTCTGTTTCGGCCCTCTATTTTGCCCTGGGGGTGATCCTTTTGGTCGCCCCCTCGGGACCGTGGGGGATCGGGCGGGGGGGATCGCGTGGCGCCCCCCGTTTTCGTGGCCCCGGTATAGGGGGCAGTTAGGCCCTTGGCGGCAGCTCCTTGCTGCTGCGCTGCCTGTGCAGGCAGAGGCCTTTTGCTGCCCTCTTGGCATTACTGTGTAAAAATAAGAACGAGATAACACATAATAATAATAATAATAATAATAATAATAATAATAATAAAACTGATTATATTGGTAATTTTGGTTAACGCGATTAATATATTTATATATATATATTATGAGCAGACAATTATTTAACTATTTATATAGAATCATAGAAGTCTGACGGCAGGAAGAGACCTTGGTCCATCTAGTCTGCCCTTATACTATTTGCTGTATCTTGTCAGGATGGATATATGTTTATCACAGGCATGTTTAAATTCTGTTACTGTGGATTTGTCTACCAAGTCTGCTGGAAGTTTGTTCCAAGGATCTACTACTCTTTTAGTAAGGTCATAGTCCAACTTCAGTAAGGTTATAGTCAAACATGGATTATTTCATATTTGGTAGCTCTGCCTGGGAGGGTGATGAGGCCCTCGGTCAGGGATAGCCAGGAAGGGGGGGAATGCGGTTGGTGCCACCCGGTCCCAGTTTTCTTGGGGGTTTTGTGCGGGGGGGGCCTGTAACTAGGTTTGCCCCCCCCCGCCGGCTCGCACTGCGGGGGCACAGGCCCCTGGGGCAGCCTTTTGCTAGGGCCTGGTGTGTCAGGGGCGGGGGGGTTGGACCCCGCCAACGCAGGCAGTAGTGCCTCCGCCCCTGTTTTTTGACGGCTTTCCCGTCGGGGCCGGGGGTATTAGGTATGGGGGCCACCACGGTGTGGGACCCATTCGTTGCATGTCATGGTTTTGCTGCAAAGGGGCTTGTTTTCGCCCCTTGGTGTAGGTACAGCCATGCGTGTGGGAAGGCAGGTTTCCCATGCCGCTTCGGCGTGCCCATGCCCCTAAAAGGGGACGGTTAAGAGGGGGAGGGTCCAGGGAACAAACCCCACCTACTGGGGGAAAATGGGCCCAGCCCACTTGATCTACAAACACTCGAGGGTTGGTTGAGGGACTACCACCCTCGCTCGGGAGCGGCTGCTCTCTTGCTAGGTTTCTCAAAGGGATTCACGATCCCTTACATGGGGGTTTGGGCAAGCCTTCAGGTCCAACAACCTCAGGTCGGTTGTGGGACATGTAGGCATTGTTCGGTCCAGAATAGCGAAGGAGGTGGCCGAGGGGAGGGTCCTTGGGCCCTTCCGGAGCCGCCCTTCCCGAATTTGGGGTGTCCCCATTATGGGGGGTCCCCTGGAAGGCGAGTGGTGAATATAGGTTGATTCCCCACTTGTCTTTCCCTAAAAGGGAGTCTTGAATGGTTTTGTTCCTGACAAACTTTGTTCAGTCCGGCACGCATCCTTGATGCGGCCGTGGCCGTGGTAAGGAAATGTGGGGTTGGAGCCCTTATGGATAAATGCGACATTGAGTCTGCATCCCGGCTCATCCCCATTCACCCAGACGGCTGCGGGCTCTTGGGCTTCCACTTCGAGGGGGGCTTTTATGTGGACAGGGCTTTCCCCATGGGTTGCGCTGTCTCATGCTCTCTTGCGGAGAGCTTTAGCGCCGTCTTGGTGTGGGCGCTCAGGAGGCGCAGTGGTCTGGGCTTGGTCGTTATTATACTACGATGTAGGGGCTCCGTTTGCCCCAGCATCGTACCCGCTTATGTGCAGGGGTCAGGGCTGACCTCTACGTGTGGCGGGAGTTCTTAGAAAGTTTTAATGGGTTGTCCTTTTGGAGGCAAGAGCTTCCTTTGGAAGCTGGGTTGCAGTTGTTTTGAGGCTGCAGAGACCAGTGGTTTTGGGGGTTATGTTAGGTGACCAGTGGTGCTGGTCTGCTTGGCCTCCAGAATGGAGGGCCTCTTCATTGGTTAAGGTTTTGACCTTTTTGGGAGCTCTTCCCCTTGATAGGGGCCCTAGAGCTTTGGGGTGAGCTGTTCAGGGGCAAGCATGGGCAATTTGGTGTGACAGCCTAGTGGTTGTCCATGTTGTGAACGCCCTGTCCTCTACGAGTGGCAGGGTCATGCGGCTTGCTCGCTATTTTTGCGCACAGGTCCTTGTCCCTGGACACATTGTTTTGGCTAAGCATGTCCCCGGGTTAGATAACGGGGTTGCTGACGCCTTGTCCCGTGGTCAGTTGGCCCGGTTCGGACCCTGGCCCCGTGGGCATGGGTGTCGCCAGAGGCTTTTCCTGTCCACTTTTGGAGCCTGGGTGGGCTCCGGGCAGTGGAGAGTAGAGGCTTGTTGGGCTACGGCACTCGCGGGAGTGTCTGGCTCTGGGGGCTTAGCAGCAGGCAGGTGAAGAGTTTGGGGATTGCAGGCAGCATACGGGTTACCCCTATAGCTGGCCCGCCCCAGTTGTGTACATGGCCATATTTGTGTCCAGCTTAGGCAGCGTGGCCTTTAGTTTGGACTATTTTGTCCATGTTGGCCGGCTTCGCCTTTTGGTCTACGGCGGGGGCGGGGTTATTGATTTATGGTGCCTTCCGCATTGTGACGGTGCGGGAAGTTAGGGCCAGGGCCTTATTGCAGGCCGCTAGGTCTTTTTGTGCCTTCCATCTCATTACCTCAGTTAGGTGGGTGATAGGGCGTAGGGTTTGGCCAGGCCAGGTATGGATCCCGCCATTAGGGAACAATCGTTCTCGAGAGGCGCTGCCACTAGTGCGGTAACGGCGTTCTCGATACGGAGGATTCGGGGAAGTCGCCCGCTGGCGGTCAACGGCCTGTTTTAGGGTACGAACGGCCTGTTGAGGGTCCGGGATAAGATTTTAGGCCAGGTTCCCTTTTGGTCC
Source organism: Erythrolamprus reginae (assembly GCF_031021105.1). Taxonomy (NCBI): domain Eukaryota; kingdom Metazoa; phylum Chordata; class Lepidosauria; order Squamata; family Dipsadidae; genus Erythrolamprus; species Erythrolamprus reginae. Next base: position 109,423,981 of record NC_091952.1, on the reverse strand, counting down.
CCTTCTATTCAACCCCGCCAGGACGCAACCGACGGTGTTGCTTTGGGTCATGAGCGCTCCGAGACCGCTCAGCAACAAGGTACCGTCGGGGGTGGGGACCCTGCCGTCGTGGCGGCTGGGTCCTGGTTGTCTGGCGGGGGAGACGGGGTGTGCGGTGGGACGGGCGTTTCTACCGCTATTGCTGGGAGAGCGGCATCCCATTGCTGCGCCCAGTTGGTGCTGGGAGGGCGGCATCTCATTGCTGCGCCCAGTTGGTGCCGGGGGGCGGCATCCCATTGCTGCACCTGGATGTGTGCTGGGAGGGCGGCATCCAATTGCTGCGCCCAGTTGGTGCTGGGAGGGCGGCATCCCATTGCTGCGCCCAGTTGGTGTTGGGAGGGCGGCATCCTATTGCTGTGCCCAATTGGTGCTGGGGGGGGGCAGCATCCCATTGCTGCGCCCAGTCGGCGCCAGGGGCGGCATTTCATTGCTGCGCTCAGAGGTGTGCTGGGAGGGCGGCATCCCATTGCTGCGCCCAGTTGGTGCTGGGAGGGCGGCATCCCATTGCTGCGCCCAGTTTGTGCTGGGAGGGCGGCATCCCATTGCTGCGCCCAGTTGGTCCTGGGAGGGCGGCATCCCATTGCTGCGCCCAGGTGATGTTGGGAGGGCGGCACCCTATTGCTGTGCCCAATTGGTGCTGGGGGGGGGGGGCGGCATCCCATTGCTGCACCCAGTCGGTGCCAGGGGCGGTATTTCATTGCTGCGCTCAGAGGTGTGCTGGGAGGGCGGCATCCCATTGCTGTGCCCAGTTGGTGCTGGGAGGGCAGCATCCCATTGCTGCGCCCAGGTGGTGTTGGGAGGGCGGCATCCGATTGCTGTGCCCATTTGGTGCTGGGGGGGCGGCATCCCATTGCTGCGCCCAGTCGGTGCCAGGGGCGGCATTTCATTGCTGCGCTCAGAGTTGTGCTGGGAGGGCGGCATCCCATTGCTGCGCCCAGTTGGTGCTGGGAGGGCGGCATCCCATTGCTGCGCCCAGTTGGTGCCGGGGGCGGCATCCCATTGCTGCGCCTGGATGTGTGCTGGGAGGGTGGCATCCCATTGCTGCGCCCAGTTGGTGCTGGGAGGGCGGCATCCCATTGCTGCGCCCAGTTGGTGCCGGGGGCGGCATCCCATTGCTGCGCCTGGATGTGTGCTGGGAGGGTGGCATCCCATTGCTGCGCCCAGTTGGTACTGGGAGGGCTGCATCCCATTGCGGCACCCAGGTGGTGGGTCTTGCACCTCGGTGGCAAGGACCTGTGTGGGCCTGGGGGTCTACTTCAGATCTGCCAGGCTCGTGAAGCCTGCGGTGGTTTCGCATGGTGCGGCCCTCCACGCAAGTGGTGTGGTCGAGATCCTCCCGGGGATCGCTTGGTGGGACGCCATTTCTCTTAGGGCCCTTCACCGGACTAGGCGGGGAGTTATTAAGGCCCTGGGTACGGTAGTCGGAGAATTAGGCGGGGTGGTAGTGGCCCGTTCCCGCATCACCATAGTTCAGCGGTGGCCTTACCTCGCTGCTGGTCTTCCTCCGTCAGAACAGAGGAACACCATTTTTCTTACAGGACCTGCAGTGGTCTCTGCGTGAGCTGGCGCAGTTAGAGGGGGGAGTCGGGGGGCCAAGATAGAGATCTGACCCCCGCTCCGTGGCAGGTTAGGGGCGGAAATCTGGGTGGTGGTTCAGCAACTGCGCGTTCTCCCTTGGGCATCTTTGGGGATGATTGACAGGTTCTCTCCAAGCCCATGGTGGGTGCTACCTGCGCACTTGGGGGGAACCTGTCTTTGGGTCCCGCTATTGAAGTCCCAGGGTAGGGGTGAGCCGGCGGGACCCCCCTCATGCGAGTGCATGGCAGGGTCTCAGGTGAGGGAGAGGTCCCTCACCTGGACCAGCATCGACTACGCCCTTAGTTGCCCAGGAATGTTGACCTTTTACGTCATTTCCGCCCCGGAAGTGTTTGTTTGACCCTGCAGGTCCACTGTTTCCGGGTCATAGTTGAATATGTTGATTTATGCAAATTTATGCTAATTCATGCTAATTTAATTAATAAATTATGCAAATTTATTATAATAAAAATGACCCAAGTTTAAATCCAGCTCTGGTGTCCGAGTCGTTACTCCGTCTCTTCTGCAAAACTAGAATTGACTGTAAGAAGAGAAGAGGACAGGTTTTAGACAGCACTGGAAAGGTATCAGTGTAGGTGCCAGATGTCTCTCCGTGTTGAGAATATTCCACAAGATGGCACTATCATTCTAGAAGCCCTCTCTCTGAAATCATTTTCCTAACTTCATTGGGAGGGGATGGAAAGGTTTCTAGGGTGATCAAAGTGTCTGGACAGGTAGCATTTCTCAAAATCCTGGGCCTGCAGGTCTGCACTGAAATTAGCGTGTTTAATGGAAAGTGATCTTTCATTGTCATCTACTAGTGAACATGCTAGATTATGGCCAACAAAACATGACCAAACAAAACTTTACTTCAGAATTCAGTAGAAATTTATATTTCTGGGAGGAAAAAAACCTAAGTCCTGACTTCACCCTGGAGTCCTACCTGAAGCAGTAGCATTATAGTATGACATCAAAGTAAAGATTTGGATTTTTTGAAGAATAGAAAAGGAAGGGGGGGGATTTATTTATTTATTTATTCATTCATTCATTCATTCATTCATTCATTAGATTTGTATGCCACCCCTCTCCGAAGACTCGGGGCAGCTAACAACAATATAAAAAGACAATGTAAACAAATCTAATATTAAAAACAATCTAAAAAACCCCAATTTTAAGAACCACTCATACATACGAGCATACCATGTATAAATTCTATAAGCCTAGGGGGAAGGGAAATTTCAATTCCCCCATGCCTGACGACAGAGGTGTGTTTTAAGGAGCTTGCGAAAGGCAAGGAGGGTGGGGGCAACTCTGATATCTGGGGGGAGCTGGTTCCAGAGGGTCAGGGCCACCACAGAGAAGGCTCTTCTCCTGGGTCCCACCAAACGACATTGCTTAGTCGACGGGACCCAGAGAAGATCAACTCTGTGGGACCTAACCAGTCGCTGGGATTCGGTCGCTGGGATTCGTGCAGCAGAAGGTGGTCAATAGACTGACATTGCTCCTAATACAATCAATATACTAATATTTCTTTAGGATCCTTCATTTTACTTAAATGAAATGAAAGTTAATGAAAGACAAACAATTTATGGTGTTCTAAGATCTTTGGCTGGCCTCATACAGCTTAGAAAGATGTCCTGTTTATGTTATAATAAAGAATTCATGGTTTTCACTGTAGGATGTTACAAGTTGTAAGCAATAGCCTAATACGTCTATTCTTATAGGCCCAATTATTTCATGCTAATTATACTACTTGTTACCATGTATTTGTCTTATTTAAAATATTGCTTGCCATATATCCAATGTGAAGCAAAATAATTTTTGAGCAGAAAATAAACACATATTTTTATTTGGGTAGACATTAAACCCCAAAGATTCCCTCGGTCATCAACGGAAGACAACCTTTGTTAAATTTTAGATTTAGACCAATTAGCAGATAATCTGATAACCATTTTTAGTTTTTGAGGCATGCTTCAAGATTTTTTTTAATGCAGCTAAATATAATCTTTGATTTAAACAGCAAGATCTATGCTTAACTTTAGATACAGATTAAAGGTCTTTGCGGGAACCAGTTTAATCTACAAGTAGTCCTTGTCTTATGATCGTAATTGGGACTTGAACCTTGGTTGCTGAGCAAAGCAGTTATTAAGAAAGATGTCACGTGACCACTTCACTCAATGATTTCTGATTGGGTTTATTAAGAAATCTCATGGGTCATTAAGCACACAGAATCTATGTAAGGAGTGTGATAGTGGACCTGAGATACATATCTACTATATTTACAAAAAATAAAAATATAGCATAGCAAATAGAAGGTAAATATAATGAAATGTCATACTTTTGCAATCAAAGCAAAGACTTACTAAATACTTTGCTGCTTGGTTCTTACTTTTCCCACACTTATTAGAAATGCTAAAAGCTTTTCCTCTTAACACTCTCTTGCTCGATTATCCTTCACTTTAACTTTATTGACATGGGCTTTACTCTGCCAGCTTCTAAAGTCCAGGAGCTACACTTTCATTTTGCTGACTCTATTTACAAGGTTCTGCTTTGGCTTGTACTGCCTCAGGTACCTTCCTACTTTTCCTCCCTGATTGTGGATACCTTGGCTTGTGATTGTCCCTATCATTGCCCCTGACCTCTCTCATCACCTTGTTCAGTTATCTCTCCCTCCAGCCACATCTGCTGCTGAACTCAGAAAACACCTCGGCTCCACTTCTCTCTTATCTGTTGTTTCTTTTTTCATAGTTGCCAGTTTGCATTGTTGAGTTGGTCTCTCTCTTCTCCTAGGGGCCTGTACAGTATACTAGCCTTTATACTATTTATTACTTAATGTAGAATTTTATATTTTTTTATATCTGTGGGTTTTAATCTGATTGTTGTATCCAGACTCACTTTTGAGTCCTTTTTGAGTCTTTTTTCCATTCTGGGCTCTGGGTATGTTTTTTCTATCATGGCAAATGAGGTTGAATGTATATAATATTAGAAGAGCTGTGCATGTGTGTGTATAAACAATACACAAACAATGTGTGTCTATATATAAACAATACAGTTTATATAGTAGATGAATATTTTTATGTGCCTAGGTGTAATATGTATGTACAAATATGGCATATATACATAGAATTAAATAGTATATTTTGGATGTTCAGTAATAGTAAATAAATAGGGAAATTGTATCTCTTTGAGGCGAGGAGAGGCCAGGCACCCTAACCCTAACCCAAACCCTTGAATGTTGTCAAGCTAGCCACCTTTAAATCAGTCACATGACCTTGAAGCCACCCCCCTGATCACATGATCATCAAGCCACTCCCAACTGGTCACATGGTTGGCAAACCACACCCACAAAATAAGCCACAACCACAAAATTAGCTACACCCACAATGTGTTAGTAAATTTTTTTTGCAGCCCTTCACTGGATGGGTAGCTATGCAATTTTCATTAATAAGTACTCACCTACCTACATTTTCTCCATAATTGCCCATATTCCTCAACCAGACAGCTAATATTCAGACCATTGCAGAAAAAGAATGTTTTTGACAGTCATATATAACATTTTTTCTGTCGCAGTACAGTTCACCCTCCCACAGATAAGCTGTAAAAAACCACATGTTTTAAAAGTAGCACGGCCATCTAAACTCATAGTAAAACACAAAAATTGAGAGGTTGTGTTGTAGAAGAGAAAGTATCAATTTTTAAAGTACATTTTTTTAGAAATTCAAAATTTAAAGTTTTGCTATCTGGGAACATTAAATTTTGTTCTAGAGAGACATAAAAGGCAAAACACATAGACAAAAGAAATCAATCTGCATTATATAATTTTGGAAACAATAACATTAATATTTGAAATTGGAATGAAAACTATAAATTCAGAATAACATATTGCTAATATTTAAAAACTAGTAACTAGTCACTAGAAGAAATATCCTATCAGTAGATAGGGATCTATCGCTGGAAAATACAGAAATAACCAATTTTTTTTTAAAAAAAACATTCATAAATATACTGCATATAAGTAAGAATTTGCTAATACAATTTTGTAGCAAATTTCTAATAGATTTCCAAATCTGCCACTGAAGAGATACACAGAATATGCTGTAAATATGTTTCCTGAGAGAGACAACTGTATTTTTCTGTAATGGTTCTGTAAAAAATATAGCTATTGTAGTATAGTGATTATAGTAGTCTGAAGTAAAATAAGCTTGTATGAATGAATAATCATAGACATTGTCCTGCTCAATAAGTCAACAAAATAGGATCAAAAAATAGAAAGCTAGCTTCTATTCAGCACATTTGCCTTCTTAGTTTATTGTTTATGTGGCTATATGGATGTTCAAACTTATTCTAACTGAGACCATTGAATGTTTGCTGAGAACCACATTTTAAAAAATCATCAGTGCTTTTACTGAATTAAAAAAAATCTGGCTGAAATTTCAAAAATTTAAAGAGAATACAAATGATGAACCAAGAGAATAACATGAAAAATGTTTTGCTGGATCTAACAAAGAGGCTTGTTAAAGTCTGGAAGAAATCTATGTGACAGGATTAAAAAAAATAACTGAAAAAAAATCAAACCCTACAATAACATTTCATTGAATTAAATAAAAGGAAGGAATAAAAGTTGATTTATTTGATCAACATTAAAAGTAGGTAATTTTTACAAAGTTCTAGTAACCTTTTATGGACTTTTTGCTGACACCAGGATTAGAATTTTTTTTTTTTTAATTTGCTTATAGATAAGAGATGAGCTGTGGAATGAAGAAATATTAATTTAACCATATGCTGGTAGCCTCAACTTACAGCCAGTAGCGGGTTCCTACTGGAATGGTAAAGGACACAACACTGGTATTAAAAGTTGCGTTCACAGCTTTGGGTCCCTGGCGTGCACATATGCACATCCTAGTGTGTTTTTGCTTCTGGGCATGTGCAGGAAGCAAAATCTTACGAGGGGACATGCATGTGAGATTTTGGCAATTTTTTTGCTTCTGTGCATGCACGGAAGCAAAAACCCCAAATCACCGAAATCTCACATGCACGAGTCTCCTCACATGCACAGAAGCAGAAACAGGGTGGGATTTGCACATGTGCACACCAGAGACCCAAAGCTGTGTATGAAGCGCACCACTGCCGGCAGTAAGTGCAATATGCCATTTATTTAGCAGTTATTCAAAGTTACAAAAGTTTTTTTAAAAAAGTGACCTACAATCGGTCTTCATAACTATGACTGTTACGACATCCCTATGGTCGCATTACCAAAATCTGGATACTTGATAAGTAGCATGCATTTACAATGGTTGCCAGGTCCTGGGATCATGTGATTGCCATTTGTAACCTTCCTAGACAGCTTCTAATAAACAAAGTCAATGGTGGAATCCACTTAACAACTCTATGATTTACTTAATTACTGCAGTGATTCATTTAAGAACCATGGTGAACAAAATTGTAAAATTGACCACAACTCATTTAAATATCCATCTTGCTTACTATTGGAAATTCTGGTCTCAATTGTGATTTAAATCAAGGACTACTTGTAAGGGGGAAGAGATAATTTTGTTTATTGTTGTGATGAAGTTTGAAAATAACTTATTTATATACAGTGGTACTTCGGTTCTCGACCACAATCCGTTCCAGAAGTGTGGTTGAGAACCGATTGGTCGAGAACCGAATTCATTTATCCCATAGGAAATAATAGAAATGAATTTAATTGGTTCCCAGCCCATTGACTTGCTGGGAACCAATTAAATCTACAGTATTTCCTCTATTTCCTATGGGATAAAGATCTGAGGGGACGGGGTGAGAGGGAAGGGGAGTCGGAATCCCGACACGCCCCTTCTGGCCACCCCCTTAACAGCCTCCCAGTCTCTACCTTGTAACTGCTCCAAGCTGCAGGAAGGGTAGGGCTGGTTGCAATACCGGCAGCTTCAGGGGGCTACTTTCCTCAGCGGTTCAGTTGGTTGCCTCCAAGCAGCTGCATGAATTTTTCCTTTCCTGGCGGGCGGGAACATCATGTGATGAAGGGAAGCCGCTGCCGCCGCCAGGAAAGAAAAAGTTCGTGCAGCTGCTTGGAGGCAACCAACTGAACCGCGCAATGTTCCTGGCACTGCTGCTGCTCCTCAAGCCGCCCAGTCTTTACCTTGTAACTGCTCCAAGCTGCAGGAAGGGTAGGGCTGGCTGCAATACCGGAAGCTTCGGGGGGCTCCTTTCCTCAGCAGTTCATTACCTCCAGGAAGCTGCCTCAACCTTTTCTTTCCCAGCAGCGGCTCCGGCGGCTTCCCTTCATCACGTGACATTCCTGACGCTGCTGCTGCTCCTCGAAGGGAAGCTGCCAGAGCGGCCGGCGGCGGGAAAGAAAAAGTTGGTGCAGCTGCCTGCATGTAACCAACTGAACCGCTGAGGAAAGGAGCTCCCCGAAGCTGCCGGTATTGCAGCCGGCCCTACCCTTCCTGCAGCTTGGAGCACTTACAAGATAGAGACTGGGCGGCTGTTAAGAGGGCAACCAGAAGGGGCATGTCGGGATTCCAACTCCCATTCCCTCTCACCTCGTCCCCTCAGATCTTACATTTCGGGTAGTAAACAAAATTTTCTGTTCAGTATCCAAATTTTTGTTCGGATACTGAAGCAAATTTTTGCAGAAAATTTTGTTCGGTATCCGAAATGTACGAAAACAAAGGCGTTCGAAAACCGAGGTACCACTGTATTTCTTTTTCTTTATGATATTTTTCTTTCTTTTCAGCTTCTTCCGGCCCATTTTGTTACTTCTTTCTATTTCTCTAAGTTCAGTTTGCATTAGTTTTTACTATTACACTTTAAAATAATAATAATAATAATAATAATAATAATAATAATAATAATAATAATAATAGCATACTTTTTTAAAAAGGAAAAGAAAATAGCATCAGAGATATTTAGCCGTATTGGTGCAAATTGGAAAACGTTCTGTTCAAGGGAATTTTTGCAGAAATGTTGATAGCTCCATTTATTTCAGTGAAAATTCACATAGGAGTTTTTCATCACCAGCTGAATAAGCATAAAAGACAAATCACTGCCCTAAATTAAATTTGTGATACCTGTGGAACAGAACAGCATGTTGTTGAAATTATTTATAAATTAAAACCCTAATCTTAATACATGCATACAGTGTTCCCTCTAATTTTTTTGGGGGGGTGGGCTGAAAAGTATAGTGTCTGAGCTGCAGTCCCTTCGGGACTGGGCGGCACAGAAATAACAAATAAGTAAGTAAGTAAGTAAGTAAGTAAGTAAGTAAGTAAGTAAGTAAGTAAGTAAGTAAGTAAGTAAGTAAGTAAGTAAGTAAATAAATAAACAAACAAACAAACAAACAAACAAACAAACCACCCTGTTTTGCCTCAGAGAATTTCAAAATAAAATACTGTACTGTGTGTCTATAACAGTGAGCTCATAATAGGGCAACTCTATCAATATCAAAATGCCACTTAAATAGTTGAGCTAGTTTCAAACTAGATTTTGATTTTCTTTCTCTCTTCCTTACTCCCATTCTTTTTCTTTCTCTTTTCCTTCCTCTCTTTTTTCTATCTGTTTCTCTCTCTTCCTCTCTCTTTCCTTCCCTCTCACTCTTTCCCTCTCGGCTTCTGGGCAGGTTTGGAAAACTCTGAGTTGATGATGATTTTTAAGTGAGCGATTGCTCACTGCTCAGCTTAGAGGGAACTATGCATGCATATCTGCCCCAAGCTAACATTTGGTTAATAACTCTTATTCCCCAAGAACCTATCATTATAGCAAATCATATCACATACTATCACATGATATACAGAAAAGGGTGAGGAGAGGTTGACACCACTGACATGATTAAAGAAAGTTTTACTCTTATAAGACTTTCATAAAGGAAGGGGGAAGATTTGTCAAACATTTAATCTTCCAGTCCATTCCTGCTGCATGATGGAAGTAATAAGCTATTTAAATCTTAGTCCTACAAAAAGCAGCCTTTTCATCTCTACTCATACATCTGGATCTCATCTCCCATGAAGCTATTCTCCGTAAAACATTTCTAAATATTTTATTTTGTATTCTAGTTAAATGATAACTTCATTTTTGGTGGATGTATCATTAGCATTTTATTTTTCTTTATCTGTCCTAAAAGAAAACTGGCGGATGACTTTGTTTTCCACTTCAGCAGAAGGTTTGTTCTTCCCACAGAGAAAGCAAGAATAGTGTCTCTCCTTGCCAGTTTAATAACCAACCTGTCAGTGGGTGAAACAATGATTTCACATTAAAGAAAATCAATTCTCAGGAAATATTTGCAGTTAAGATAGGTAATACAGACTAAGAGACTAAAGTCTCTTCTACTTTTTGACTATAGATTGAAGCAACAGCATTAAGAACCAACAATCGATGTACATCTCTTCTGCAGAGAGAGCAGCAGATAGACAAAATATTTTGCAAATCTCTTCTGCTTGGATTTATACAAATTTGTTCCAAGGAGTAGCTACTAATGTTTTGCTCGGTCAAACCCCTAAATTGTACAAAATATTTTTTTAAAAAATAAATATAATTGCATATTCAAATAGAATATCTGGAAATTATAATAATTACTGTCCAGTATATTGTGCAATCTAAAATGTGGTGTGAGCTTAATGCCTCAGATCAACTACCTTCCTATAACACTGGTCACGCATACTAGTTAAATAAGAAAATTGAAGTGGGTTTTTTCCTCCTTGCTATGAATAGCAGGGTCTATCAGTCATGGGACATGCTTTAAAAGGAATCCTATTTTCTTGCTCTTTTTTGAGTTTTTGCTCTTTTTTTTGAGCTTTTACTATTGGTCTTTCTCAATGGCTGTAGCACTAACTTGACATGCTCTTATTAATAAATTACCTTGCAGTTAGATTGCCATCACTTATCCAAGTAGAGTACCATGGATCGTACAAGGCATAGGGATAATCATAAGTCTAGCATAAATTGTTAGTATTGAGGATTACTACGACTTTTGTGAGTGCTGCAGAAGTCATTTGAATAAGCAGTTTCTAGCATTTGGAGTAAAAACAAATCAAATTATGTATGGCCAGAAACAACTGAAAAGGAGTATCCCTTTCTCCTTCCTTGAACAGAGAATAAGGTTAGAAAGCTAAGGAAATGAGACTGGTATGGAATATCACTACAATGTAGCAGTATACATGTATTTAGGGGTGAAATCCAGAAGACTCTGACAGGTTCTGGAGAATCGGTATTGGAAATTTTGAGCAGTTCGGAGAACCAGCAAATACCGCCTTTGGCTGGCCCCAGAGTGGGATGAGAATGGAGATTTTGCAATAACCTTCTCCTGCCATGCCCACCAAACCACAGAATGTCCACTAAGCCATGCCCACAGAATCCATAGGGAAAAAAATGGGTTTCAGCACTGCATGTATGTATAGGTAGAAGCAGAACCACTGAAGAACAGTGCCTCCCACTCCAAACCCCTCCAGCTGGTGCAGAAGGATACCATAGTCGATGGTATCGAAAGCCGCTGAGAGGTCAAGAAGTACTAGGACAGAGGATAAACCCCTGTCCTGGGCCCACCAGAGATCATCCTTCAACACGACCAAAGCAGTTTCCATGTTGTAGCTGGTCCTGAATCCTGACTGCTGAGGGCCTAGATAATCGGCTTCTTCCAAGGACCGCTGGAGCTGAAGCACCACCACCTTTTCAACAACCTTCCCCATAAAGGGAAGGTTGGAGACTAGATGATAGTTGTTGAGAATGGCTGGGTCCAGGGAAGGCTTCTTGAGAAGGGGACACACAAGTGCCTCCTTGGAGGGAGCCGGAAAGGACGTCCTCCCCAAAGAAGCATTGACAATCTCCTGGACCCAGCTCCTTGTCACCTCCCTGCTGGCATTGTTAGGAGCAATATACTGTAAACCACTTAGAGAGGGCTGTACATGCATTGCCACCCTTCAGTCTCGAAAGACCATGGTATCATGCTCTGGATTCCCAGAGAGGGCTGCAAAGCACTGTGGAATGGTATATAAGTCTAATTTACATTGCTATGTTAAAGTAGACCTATTTCTGTGTTGGACATGTCAAAAGTAGCAAAGTCTAAGTTTGAATCAAAATAATGGACCAGTTATTTCATATTCTTGACAATTGTATTAGTTATTCCTTACAGTTGCCTGGAAAATGGTCTTCATTTGCAAGTCTGAGTAAGACATCAGTGACTTTCTGGAAGATAGAATACTGTCAGGGGAGCATTTCTGAATGAACAAATGCTACATCTGTTGCCACAATGCAACTTCATGCAGAATAGAGAAAAGGGCAACATATGAAATGTACATTGAATGAACGCATTCTTAGCTAGGTCACAACTGTAAATAATCTTGTACTTGTTTGGAATAGAATTGACAAACTGCTTTCTCAACCACCCATGTTATGTACTTCAGCGCAATGAAGGTAATATAGATAGGAAAAATACAACATCTGCAACAATGCATAGCATTAGGATCCAGATGGTTTATTAAATTAATACAATGTACATAGTAATATAAACTAAAAACGTATGTGACTTCAATTCCTGGTAGAGAGTTTGAACCCCCTAGAATAAAATGTAGCTACATATGTTGGGATGTGAGTCTGTATCTCTTTCTAGAAATTTAAGGGAAAATGGACTGTTGTCATATATTTAGAGGAATGTTACATTTTTCATGAAGCTTTTCACAGAATATACTGATACTTCTGCTCATTCAGGAAGACCAGACACTAGATAAGAACAAACTGTTAGCAGTCTAGAATACTCCAAGGTAATTAGCACCATCAAGTCAGAATGTGATGATGAAATTAAAAAAGGTGAACTAAAGATTTCTAAGTCCAGCTATTATTCAAAGCATTGAAATAAAGTAAATAAAGTAAAGTTTATATTTATTATATAGAGGTGTCACAGCAACACATTCTGGTACAACTAGATCACATTCTAATGCAATTTCAAATTTATATATTTTAATGGATTAACTGGAGACTGAGCACCAGGGCTGGGCTGGAAGTAGAATGCCATGGAACGCCGTTCCACCAGCGGAAATGGATCTGCCGTGCAGGTCCATCATGGCTGAACATGCATGTGCATGCTCGCATGTGCTCGCACGGTGCATGTAAGATTCAGTTTCTGAGCATGTGCAGAAGCTGAATCTTGCCACCCCAGCTAGCAGCAACAGCGCCCCCAGTGGGTCCAGAGACCATGGCATTCATTGCGCAGGTGTGAGGCACCTCTGCCGCTGCTGCTGTTGGGGTCGGCTGACAGCCACAGGGCTGGGTCCTGCGAGGTGTGGTGGCGGTGGCGGCTGTCAGCTTCAGCCCAGGGTGGGCCTGGCGGGCAAGCGGGGTGGGCGGTGGCTACCTCTCTGAGCTGTTTCTCATGCTGGCTCAGCCAGGCGATGTGCCTGGTGCTCTGCCTGCTCAAGCTGCCCCACTCCCACGAAGGCTAAGCCAGTGCGAGAAGCAGCTTGGAGAGGTGGCCACTGTAGCAGATGGCCAGGAGACATGCCTGACACCCTGCTTGCTGGAGCTGCCCCGCTCCCACTCTGACTGTGGCTTAGCCGGGCAATGCACCTGCTGCACCACCGCAGCCTTAGTAAGAGTGGGACAGCTTGAGCAGGCAGAGCGCCATGCGCATCTCCTAGCTGAGCCAGTGCGAGAAGCAGTTCAGAGAGGTGGCTACCACCCGCCCCACCTACCCACCAGGTCCACCCTAGAGCATTTTTTCCTGCTGGTGGCTCCCGGCTGGAACTGACAGCTGCTGTCGCTGCTGTGCCTCGCAGGACCCAGCCCTGGGGACGCCAGATGGCCTTGGCAGTGGCACAGGTGGTCCAGTCAGTTCTTCACAGAAGCCACCAGTGGGAAGAAATCCTCCAGGAAGGAGAGCAGCTCATTTGGGAGACCCTGGCAGGCAGGCAAAGTGGGAGCAACATCATCACCCCAACTAGTTGGTCTCCTTCCTAACGGATTTCTTCCTGCTGGTAAATCAATTAAACATGATGATGATGATGAAAATCTATATGTTTTGAGCAGTCCAGGTTTAGCTTCATGCTTATCTCTATAGTTATTTTCAGATGTTGTTGCAACAGAACAAATCTATTGCTGACAACAACAAAACTCTGTTTTGCACCTAGTACTATTTCCTTTTCTGTTCCCTCCTAATTTATAATCTAGTTGATTTTATAAAAGAAAAGAAAACAGAAACCACTTTCAAGATTCTTGAGCACTACTGTTATTTTTTCATTAGTTTAAAATCACAATTTCAATTTCACATGAAACATGCTAACTTTGCAGTACCTTGTGGGGCGAACAGAAAGAATTGAAGTTGGGCAGTGCCACAAATAACCCAGCCCTGGGATGGGAAGATAACCATCACTTTTAATTGCACCATGAAACTAGTCCATAAGGAGCCAATGCAGCTCACAAAGTACTGGTGCTGCCTGAATGTATTGCGAATTAGAAACACAAAACTGAAGCTGGATTCTTTCATGCCATGTAGATGCCATCCAGGTGAATTGTGGAATGTTTTTAGAAATCAATTATAAAGAACAGATGTTTAATTCTTTCTCTTCAACATATTAAGTAGTTTATCTTTATACTGTTTTGGATTAAGGTGCCAGATTAGTAATGTGGAAGATCTTGAGTGAAGGAGCTTTCTGTTGACAGAACAGATGTCAGGATGAGATACTGAAGGCAGGAAACTTACAATTTGCACTTTTCAAGGACATTCCTGCTGATTAGTTTAAAACAACCAGCATGGATGGGAAGATACTGATAGCTATATATCATTAAAAGCACTGTGAATTATAATTGGGCTTCAGGGCTTATTGATGCAGAAATTTCCACATTTACTCATGCTGTTTTCACTGTGATCAGATGGTTTAGATCATAATAATAATAATTATTTCTTACCTATCATATCAAGTGAGGATGATGTCACTAGACTGGACTTAACTAAAGAAATAAAAAATATAGATGAGCAAGAGAACACTAACCATTGGAGTAGGTTTTATCACTGGATGGAAAAAAGGGGAAAAAAGTAAAATCAGAGAGTTACTAAATGTTAGATAATATGGGAAGTAAATGTCAAAGAATCAGTCACTAAAGGAAAACCAAAAGATATACCAGAATAAGATCTTTGCCAAAACTCGATGTATATATGTAAATACAATTCATGTAATAGTAAATAAGCACCATAGACTTGTACTACAGGCACATCACAAATTGTCCAACTTTTATTTTAATGTTTGTATTTTGTGTGTTTAAACAAAGTTTATTTTAATTTTTTTTTAAAAAAAGATTGGAATGAATTACATTGATATACAAAGCACATTTTGTTTATATAAATGTAGTAACATTATGAACAAGGCATAAATAAGAGGTTTTCTTCAAAATTACACATAAGTAACAGTCTATTCAGGAGTCACACCATTTGCATTTTGAATAATGTAAAGGATTCTTTTATCTATTCATATTTCAATAGAAATAGAAATTAGCATCCAGTAAATTGTAATTTAAGAAAAGTAGTCTCATGTAGTCTTCACAATGCCTTTAATTTCTATTATTCAGGTCTTAAATCATATATTACCATGGCAAAATATTAATGTTAGCTTTTTGAGTAAGTGTATATCAGGTTGCTCAAAATTATTCAAAATGTTCAATTCATCACCCATTCAACCCTACCCTACCCAGCCCAATTCAACCTTTTCTTACATTTATTTTTAAATGATATTTAAAGACTATTTGAAAAGGGAAACACAAGATCCTTTTCCTGATTTCGTGGGTGTGATTTGTATCATTGTTCTAATCAACAGCAGGAGACAGATTAGCTTTTACCTGTCTATTAACTGAAGCTGAAATTGTCATTTCAAACTTCTAAAATAAATAAATAAATCGAGATCAAGTATCTTGAGAATGTTTCTTTTTTCTTTTATAAAATCAAGTTAGATTATAAGGTTGGAGGGAGCAGATAAAGAAATAGCACTAGATGTTAAATGTTATTGCCAGCAATAGATTGGTTCTGTTGCAAGAAACATCTGAAGATAACTACAGAGATAATCTGGATGGCCCACGCCATATAAATTTTTATCATCACCACCATTACTAGCATCACTACCACCACCACCACTTTTTAAACTACTTTTTAAAATGAATTTCCCAGTTTAAACCTGATTTCAGCAACATCTTACTTTGTGATAGAAATTGGATATATTCAGTGATGCACCAAACTCCAATGGTGTTTCAGACCTTTAATTACTTAATGTGCCCTGGGAGCCTGAGAATTCCTTAATTACTTTTTTTCTCAAAATCTGTAATATTATACTGAAAGTATAACTAATTTATTCTGTCACATAAAATGTTGTCTACCCCGACTCCATATCTTGTCTTTTCTTGTCCTGCTACATCTCAGTGAATTTTTTTTTTTAAATGAAAATATTACTTAGCAAGGATTTTCACATCTGTTGATACAGTTGAACTTTTAATCCATTTCATTCTCGCTGCAAATTCAAATAGTTTTCGCAGTTTCACAAAGACAATCTAAGGTGAAATGTTGCTATATCTGTTAATTATTTACTTCAAGTGTAAATTACTGTGAATTTTATTAGCATTTTTTGTAATAGATAAATTGTTTCTTTACACTATGAGTTATGGATGCAGCAATTCATAAACACCCTCCATTGAAATCTTGTGATATATTGGGAAGGAAAAATTATGCTATTATGTATCTCTGCTAAAACACACGGAGGTTAAAAATGAATAATATCCTGTACTTGCCTTTTGATTTACTTAGTATCAGCTCTTTTATGCAAAATATTAACTGAAAACTACATAAAATTCATTGCGGCGCAGGCGGAGTAACAGTCGGACACAAGGTATGGGTATAATGGGGTCACTTTTATTCAACCAAACTCAAATTAACTTATTTAACCAATTAGCACCACGTGACCTGCAGGGGTGCATAAATCAAAAGGGGGCGGAGTTAACTTCAAACAAACTCAACAGAGCAACTCTCGGGCGAAAGCTCCTTGCCTGGGTGCAGGGTCATGGTAAAATTACACCTGCCCCTGCACCATTACCACGCCCCCCATGGCGTGTGGGATGGCTCGCTACTGGTCTCTGTTAATCCCCAGCCAGCGAGCCACAGGAGCGACCCCCTCCCCGAACCCAAGCCGGTCGAGCCCTGTAATCCGAGAAGGAGATCGCCCCTCACCTCACTAGAGGTGCCCCTAAAGGAGATCACACAGTTGCTGCTTACACCCATTTCCGCCCCCTATCGGCCTTCCCCCCCCAGTGACCTTGAGGGGGGGCACTAGTTGGTGAGTCCACCCCATAACCGCACTCCCACGCACAGAGTGGAGTAGGTGAAAAAACAATCACAGCTCGGCCAATTTGCTGTGACTGCAAAAAATTCTTACTCGGCCCCCTAAGGGCGACCCATCATATGCACCCTGTAACAGAGGGAGGGTGGGCGGGTGTCCCACGACGATCTGGGCGAGAGGAACTGCGCCACGAGGCAGCCCCTTTTATAGGGCTGCCTCCCTCTCGCCCAGCCAATTGGTGCCCAGCGCACCCAAAACTTCGTCACTGCGTTCCCCTTGTCTGTCAAATGTACTCCATCCTGTCTATATAAGTCTATCTGGGATGCTCTAATGTCGGGATGGTCTATCACTCCACCCCCCGCCTGAAGTACCCACTTCTTAACTGCTCTGTTGACTCTCTTCCTGGCCCCATCTACCGCCTTAGGGATTCTGGCATGCCTCCAGCACCTTCGTGGCAAGATATTGGACCACAACACGCGCGTGTCCGGCCACCGCTCCCAAATCACCTGCAAGCCGTCCCAAATGTGCCACAGCAAGTCGACCCCCGTCATTGATCCCAGGTCGTTACCTCCCACATGTAAAACCAACCATCCTGGCACCCCTTGCACCTTCCCACTGTTGAATAACAGGGGAAGCAAATCAAACCATCGTAGGCCTCTACGGCCCAACCATTGGCCAATCACATGCTGGTCCAGCTCCAAGTGCGTGCCGGGCGTTGTCTCGCGGGCCCTCCTCTCGGCCCAGTATACCATGCTGTGGCCACAGATCAGAATTCTGTGGCGCTCACCCTGTACTTTATCTAAAGGAAGGGAGGAAACAAAGCAGCATCAGAAGTGGCGGCGCAGACCGCACCCTTTCCCGCCCTACTCACCTAAGGGCGGATGTATGACTGGAAGGCCGCAGATCTCCAACGGCCCACTGCATGTATGTCCGGCGTGCTGAAACCCTCTTCAGCTGCAAAGGAAGCTGCACCAATCCTAAAAGAGTGAGTCCCGTAATGCTTGGGGTCCAAGCCCAGCCGGGACAAGGCCTTGGACGTTACCGCCCCAAACTGGTACCTGGTGAGAGGCTCCCCCGAGACATGACAGAAAAGAGGGCCCGGCTCCCCGCCCCTAAGGGCCCAGTATGCTGATATTGCCCCCACGGGGCACACTCTCTTGTTGCTAGTCCGGGAAAGCGTAACCGTAACGCCCTGACCCCTTTGGTCAGTCTTGGATCGTCTCAGCCGCAGGAAAACCGCGCCACGCCTAAATCTAATATCCCTTGCCATCAGGGCACGGCCGGAGCTATCGGACCTGGATGCCGCAAGAACCTCACTGACAGGAAAAGCCCCCAAAAACAAAGTAACCGCAGCCACGTGGTAAAGTGCCGCCTCGTAATCAGAGCGGCAAAGCCCATCCCACAAGTCACACATCCCCATTAGGTGGGGTAACTTGAGGGGATGCCTGCTGTCACCCTGGACCTGAACCTTCTCCCTGATCCAGCCCTCCAGTGTTTTCCTAACCCTGAAGTCCCCCGTGGTGTCTGAGAAACCCCTCGACTTGGCTATAAAGGCCAAGCCTGCCAGTTTGCCCCGTATTGTGCGGGCTGTCAACCCCCGGTGTTTGCTAAGTGCACAAAACTCAAGCAGGTGCTCCACCGGGGCCGGCCATAGCTGATCGTATCTCCTGTGGTGACGAAAAGCCCAAAATTCCCTACCTGCCCGCTGGTATGACCTTCTGGTGCTTTCAGCTATGGACATATCCATTGGCCTGTTTTCGTCGGCCCTCCAATCAGCCACAGGTGCTGGGGGGCTGCCTCTGGGTGCTCCTCGGCCTGTGGGGCAAGCAGCCGGAACCTAGCCAACTGCCCCCTTGATAATGCATCAGCCACCCCGTTTCTAATCCCCGGGACGTGGTGTGCCCGAAAGAGCATGTTATGGGCCAGGCACTTCACTACCATATGCCGAACCAACCCCATCACCCGCTCATTCTTGGAGGAGAGTGTGTTGACCACATGCACCACTGCCATGTTATCGCACCAGAAGTGGACCGTCTTCCCAGCGAAACTAGGGGACCACAGCTCAATGGCCACGACAATCGGGAATAACTCTAAAAATGTCAAATCCCTGAAAACCACGGTACCCCGCCACTCCTGCGGCCAGTCCGCCCGAAACCACCTGTCCTTCCATATGATGCCAAAACCAGCCGTCCCGGCCGCATCAGACTTCACCTGCAAGTCCCCTTTCAGCAACATGTCCTGTCTCCAAAAAGATACCCCATTGTATGTGTCTAAAAACCGTTGCCACACCCCTAGATCCTTCCTAACGCTAGCCGTCAAGCGAATCCTGTGGTGCGGCTTACTCAGGCCGACCGTTGCCTGGTAAAGTCTAAACATAAATGCCCTTCCTGGCGCTATCACTCGACAAGCGAAATTCAACAGGCCAGCTAGCTCCTGAACCTGCCTGAGAGTCACCTTCCTGGCGGCTCGGACCACCCTCACCGCATCCTTAAGTCTGGTCAGCTTATCCTCGGGTAGCCTACACGTTTGCGCAACCGAGTCTACCTCGATGCCTAGAAATGTCAGCCTGGTGGTAGGCCCCTCGGTTTTTTCATGAGCCAGAGGCACACCCAGATCAATGCATAAGTCCTGAAATCCAGCCATCCCCCGCTGACATTCGTCAGAGCCAGCCGGCCCGGCGAAAAGAAAGTCAACTAAATAATGGACCACTGACTGAATCCCCGTGCCCTTTACATGGGCCCACTCGAGAAACGAACTAAACTTCTCAAATAAAGAGCATGACACCGAACAGCCCATCGGTAGGGCCCTGTCCACAAAGAATCCACCCTCGAACTGAAAACCCAAGAGGTCAAAATCCTCAGGGTGAATCGGTAAAAGCCGACAGGCCGACTTAATATCACATTTGCCCATCAGGGCCCCCACTCCACACCCACGAACCATCGAGACGGCCGTCTCGAAGGGTGTGTAGCGTACGGAACATAGTTCCTCAGGGATGTGATTGTTTACCGATTCCCCCGAAGGGAAAGACAGATGGTGGATGAGCCTGAACTCCCCAGCTGCTCTCTTGGGCACCACCCCCAGGGGGGACACTTGCAAGGAGGGCAGGGGCGGCTCCGTAAAGGGGCCCAACACCCGGCCCTCCCGCACCTCCTTCATAATTTTGTCGCGTACCACATGCCCCATGCCAGCCACTGACCTCAGATTATCTGCCCGGCAGGCCTTCCTAGGCCCCTCATAAGGTATCCTAAAGCCCTCGGAAAAACCCGCGATCAAAAACTCAGCACCTTTCCTGGGTCGATAGCCGGTAAGTCTGTCCCTCAACCTGTCCAACCTAACGGGGGTTGGGCCCCTTACTCTGAGCCCCTCCCGGCTGGGCTTTGGAGGGGCCCCCAGCGTCCTTGCCGCCACCTCCTCCCCTGCCCCTGTAACATGCTGAGGTTGGGTGCCTACCGTTGCACAAAGCGCAGGCGTGGCGAAAACGGCAAACTGGCCTGGAACAGGCCCCCCTAGCGCCGTACTCGTAACAGTACGGCGGGCTCCGAAAGGACGAACCCGACCCACTACGCTGGCTGGAGCCCTGGGTCCCCGAACCCACTGCCGGGCGGGGGAGGGTGGCCTCTTTTCCCTGCGTCAGCAGCAAGTGGCCCGTGGGAGTCTGCCCGCTAACCGGGGTAGCTGCTTGCTGTGTAGCCTGAAGCCACAGATCGTTATGTCTCATGTCCCAAGGCCAAGGCCTATTGTGTGCGGCGAATCTCCGAAATGTCTCATCGTACTGTTTCCATGCCTCACCCACAAACTCCTGGTACGCCTTCAAAATCATGTTCATGTATAAGATTAGCTCGTGGGTCTTGTGGACATCATCCTCCACTACAACTGAGTGGTAGGCCAAAAAAGCATAGGACCATGCCAATATCCCCTTATCCATCTTAGTGTCTTTCGGGTCGTCAGACCCCTTCTTACCCTCCTTATCCTTGTCCTTCTTGGACTTCTCGGGTAATAAAATACTAAAGATGTCCACATAAGCCCCGCGCCAGATTTTCCGCTTAAGGGCCTGCGACATGTGCATGCTAAGCGGGGTGTCAAGGAGGCCAGGGGCGAAAGGGTTGTCACTGTCGCCCTCGTAAGGGTCAGTGGACTCTGACATGGTCGATTCGGAGCTATCCCTAGACGTGTCCCTCCTCCTCTTGCCTCGTCTGGCCACCTCCCTTCTGCGCCCCCTCCCCCAAACCTGGGCAGCCATGCGCGAACGCCATGTCCTGTGTGCCCTACGTGTTGTGCGTTTAGCTACCTGTAGCCTGCCTCGTGGCCCCCTTGGACGGGACCACCGATGCTTAGGTACAGGGCACTCACCCCAATGGGAAGAGTCATCGTCAGCATCTTCAGAGCAGGAAGATGTCCTGCTGACCCGCTTTCTCTTGCGCTTCTTTTTTGCATGCCGCTCCGCTCGGTCCTTCTGGGGCCTCTCCGCAGATTCTGAGGAGCTCCGTGTCCCCTCAGCACTGGTGGCGCCCGTGGCTCCCCCATGCCGGTGCCTGCCCCTCTTCCTTGGCCTCTTGTCCAGTCTCTCAAGCAAAGCAGATAATAAATGTGAGGAAACAGAAAGTGAATCATCCCCTGCGCTCTCCTTCCCGGCTGACCTCGCAGCGGGGGCCCCAGCCTCAGACATGCTAATTTCTGAGCCACTGGGTTCCCCTTCCTCTGTTCCAGAGACCTCAACCAAATTACCACGCGGCCCCCTAGACGGGGCCCGCCCCTGGCGGCGGCCTCTTGCCCCCAAGGTTGGCCCCAGGCGGCTTGCCGCCCGCCCCCTGCATCTACCCTCCCCCCTGGGGCTGCCTTCACCATCCTGCCCTCCGGCCTGCCTCGCCCCAGGGGCCTCACTCCATGCCCTCTTGGGGGCCTGTTTCCTCCCTGTGTGGCAGGGCTCGATGGGGGGGTGCCCTGCTCGACGTCCTGCCCTCCCGCAACCCGCCGCTGGGCCCCCGACTTGGCTCTGCCGCCCCTCACCATCCCCTGCAGCCTCCCTTATTGCCTTCCCACTAATAGCCTCCAAACCGCTGTGCCGGCCCGAGCGCCGCAGGAAAATGCCGCTCCAAGCTGTTCGCTGGCTTCTTCGGCCTTCGGGCCTCGTCGCACGATGCCTGGAGCCGCCAGGAGCTGCGTTTCTGTCCCACGACGATCTGGGCGAGAGGAACTGCGCCACGAGGCAGCCCCTTTTATAGGGCTGCCTCCCTCTCGCCCAGCCAATCGGTGCCCAGTGCACCCAAAACTTCATCACTGCGGCCCCCTGATGACGTGGGGCCGCAGGCTCCGCCCCCACAATGGCGGCCTCCTTCCCCCGCCGACACTGCAACAACCGCCGGCCGGTGAGTCGGCTTCGGGTATTATAGCATTAAAAAAAACTTCAATCATTTAAGTCCTTTTATAATAGTACGCTCAACACTGGAAACACTACTAAGATAGTTTTCAGAAGATCTACTCTGATGATTTTCTTATGGTGACATGTAGTGAATGGTTGTTCAGGATAAGACTTCTAAATCTTTTGATTAAAAATGGAATTAACATTATCTGGTATGCAGAAATGGAACTGTTCAATTAATTTAAACTTCTGTTCTGAAGTGCCAAAAGAAACACTCTAAAACCACAACCCCACAACAACCCCACATTAGAATTAAGGGATTAGAACTCACAGTCTCTTAGTTTCCAGCCTAGTGTATTAACCAGTAGCTCTCTTTATGGGGCTTTTTAGGATTTTATAATCTCAGCCACACTGCGGTAAATTTTCTTTTATTACTTTGTGTGGTGTAGTAATGCAACTGCACTCAGTTTGTATAACAACTACCTGTTTTTCCCTTTATAAGATTACTGTTCTAAAGAGCAAAAATATATAGATGTAAGAGCCTCATTGTAAGGAAGAAATGTGTTTAATAGTTGTATAATCACTTTAGTCTTGTCTCCATGTGAATAATACTAAAATTAATAGCAATAGTAATAAGGGGCTGCCATCTACTCCATTTCATATGTAATTGAGGAAATTTGCAATAAAAGAAATCAAAACACACAGAAATTATACAATTAGTCTATTTTCTATTTTATTCACTTAATTTTAATTACCACAATAAATAAATGAACATACATATTTTTTTATAAAAAAAACAATTCAAGGCAAGTTTCTACAGAAAACTACACATTGTTTAATTGCATATGCTTAGACTGCACCTGAATATTTAAGTGCTATTTTAGTTTAAGTACCAGACACTGAGGAATATAAAATTCTAAGGACTTTTCAGTTTGGGCACTCAAAAAATGTAAGTACTTTTGATGACAATGTCAGAAGCAAATTAACTTCGTTTCCATAGAGTTTCTTTTAAGTTATTTTTGTCCTTGTTTATTTCAAGGAATCTCCAAAGCAGTTTACAGTAAGAAAAACAATAGAAATATACTGTATAAACATTTATTTATTATTTATTTATTAATTTTATTCAACTTCTATGCCTCCCAATCTCAAAGGACTCAGGGCGGCTTACAGCATAATAATAATACAAAAAGATACAGCAATAAAAAAGAAGTCGAATATAAGCTCTAAACAACTAACCCCAGTAAAACCCACTTATATAAAAACCAATCAAATCTTATGCATGCACACCATTCATAAAATAAAATTTGGCCATGAAAGATGGACAATTCATGGCCCCCAGGCCTGCCTGCAAAGCCAGGTCTTTGTGGTCTTGCAAAAGGCCAGTAGGGTGGGAGCAGTATGGACATTGGGGGAGGGGGGTAGTTGGTTCCATAGATCCAGGGCAGCCACAGAGAAGGCCCTTCCCCATGGTCCCGCCAACCTACATTGTGTAGTCAACGGGACCTGGAGGAGGCCAACTCTGTGAGCTCTTATTGGTCTCTGGGAGGTATGCGGCAGGAGACGGTCCCATAAATAGTCTGGCCCTGAGCCATGTAGGGCTTTATAGGTAATAACCAACACCTTGAATTGTGCCCGGAGACTAATAGGAAGCCAGTGCAGCTCGCGGAGATAAGGTGTTATGTGGGTGTACCAGTGACATTAGATTACACTAACAATACTTTGTTTTTTTAGAATTTCTTTGTTCAAATCTCAGCCTTCAGATACAAATCATCTATACTGCTAAGTATCAACTCAGTACATCTAGTTATTATTTATTTATTTATTACATTTAGTCTAGTTATTTTGCATACCATGTCCTATATAAGTGAGAGGAGGATTTGAAACATCATGCAAAACACCCGGAAATGACCCTCTACCCATGCGCAGAAGTCTTTGCGCTTGTGCAGAGAAGGGTTTTTTGCAAGTTGCGGTGACCGGAAGACTGGCTCAGGAGTGTAGACTGCTGGTCATCACTGCTGATTTGGTGAGCACTGGTAAATTTCCGCTATCAGTTCTAAAGAGCCGGATCAAACTGGCAGCAATCCATCACTGCTCTAGATATTTTCTCAGCCTTCCTTCTGACTTATGAAATATACAACTCCTCAATAGAAGGCAAGCTGATTGCAATAGTTTTCTTCTGCAGTCCTAACTATCCATTGAGTTTGTACCGGTCCTACTTGGTTGCTATACCCAACAGACTGTTATAAAAAAAACAAGGGAAAGATACATTTTAACACCGTAATGCAATCTCTGATCCTTAGTACTTGACTGCAATGCCTTGATACATGTACGAAAGGAGGAAGGCTATGTTCTGATGTCACAAAACATATTTCATTTTGGCATGATGTCATCTATATCCTCCTAAGGGCTAAAGGGTCATAGATTTCCCTTCAATATTTTGTTTGGAGTAGGTAAGTTTGTGTGAGGTCACTTAGATAATCCATGGTGGGAAATTTCTGCTATAAAAGTGCCAAGATTCTTTTCACTGAAGCAAAAAGTCAGTGCAATTTGCCTTGATGAAGCACTGATTGTTGCTTCAAAGTTTCCTCAATCCTATGTCAATTACCTTGTCACTTGTAAAAGCCTCTTCTAGCTTTGTGTGTTTTTCAGAAGGCTGGAAAAAAATTATCCAGTAACTGTCATCTCAAATCAGAATCTACTGCTAGTAAATTTGAAAGGAGAGCTTTGACTTGCGTCTCTTCGTAGCATCCTTCAATGAAACACCTAAGAGCTAGAAGAGATTTCTGTGTATAGATACATTTCCCAGCTTCTGCAAGTGTCAAAGAAACTAAAGACAACCTAGAAAATGAAGAAAATGAAAGCAAGATAGGAACTTTGTTTTATTCAAAATAATAAAAGTGACATTCCAAAGATCATGGAATTGTTCACATTTCCCTCTAGAGATGATAGCACTCCATCCATAAAGCTTGAGTTTCCTCATTGAAACCGCTTTTCTTTGTCCCCAATTTTTAGTTTTAGCTTTTTTGTGATCTTGGGAATTCTCAACCTTAGGGGTACCCAAAAAGAAGTATAGAATGGAATAGAAAAAAAACTGAATCCAAAAGATCGGATGCCACCCCTCCCCTGCCACACTTTCTTTTCAGCCAAGGTAAATATTTAAAGTACTTTAAAACTTGTCTTCTTATACTAACAATATTGTATTAGGAAGCACTAGAATGAAAATCCATTTTTCCTTGCTGCCTGCCTTCCAGCAAAAGCAGCTGTTGCAATTTTGAAGATATCAGATCATTTAAAAAGCTGATGGTGGTGTAGGCTGTAGGTTAAAAGTAAAAGGCAGAGGTCAACCTTAAAAACTCCAAGAGCCATTTGATCCTACTTCCCAGAGAAAACAAAACACCTGGAGTCACAAAATCTGGGTGTGGCAATTCGACATCACTTCCACCAAATCACATGTCCCCCCCCCCCCCCCCGGAAAGCTACACCTACCCAGATTTTGTGGATCGGTTTTCTATGAGAAAAAAGATATCTGTTTCTCTTTCCCCTCTCTTTCACTCTCTCCATCTCTTTTTCTCCCTCTGATCTTTCTTTCTCTTTTTCCCTCTTCCCATCTCTCTCTCTCTCTCTCACACACACACCCTTCCTCCCCACCCATCTTTCTCTTACTCTCCCTTCCTCATCTCTCTCTTTCTCCCTCTCTCTCAACTTCTCTCTCTGTGTGCTGAGGAATGATTGCCACCCCTGGCTTCTCTTCAGGTGACCCTTCTCCCCTTCTCACAACTCCCTGGCCCACTGTGGTGCACAGGGGAAGACTTTCCTCAAGATGTAAAGGTGCATGCAAATGGTGGGTGGTAGACAGCTGCTTGTTTAAGGTCTTTTGATCCTGTCATAGGGATCCTGCCATTGCTTAAATGTGTCCTATCCCATGAACTCCAGCCCAAAGCAACAGTAAGTAATGGCTGCCTTATGTGCAAATGTGGCATAAAGGCAGCTACAGGGCCACTTCTCTCCTGCCCTAAGGATCTGGCCATTGCCTTCCCATGCCCTTTGACCCCACATGAGAGGAGAAAGAGAGTCGCCAGAGTGAAAGCAGCCTTTGCTTCCCATGGTTTTGGGCTGAAGCTTATGCCAACTCTGCTTGCTGAAAAGCTGTGGAGGGGGAGGCAGGGCGAGACACAGCAAGGCAATGGCCAGATCCTTAGGGCATGGGAGAATTGTATTTTTACTTGTTATGAGACTAGTCAAAGTCTTGTTGGAATGTTATAGAATAGAATAGAATAGAATAGAATAGAATAGAATAGAATAACAGAATTGGAAGGGATCTTGGAGGTCTTCTAATCCAACTCCCTGTTTAGGCAGAAAACCCTTCACCACTCTATACCACCAACCTACACTCCACACCAGGGGTTGGCAACCAATGACTCACGGGGTCTGCCCATGCATACACACTCTCCTGGTCTTGCCGCAGCCAGATAGAGAGTTATAAGAGGGGGGGGGGAAGGTTGCCTGAAGAGAAGCTTCAGCCAGGGGGTAGCTATATTCCTCAACCAGTGCCTGTTAATCAGCCACCGCTGCTTCTCCATTCATGCTGTTGCCCTTACCTTCTTAGGCCAGGTGAGGGAGGGAGGGTAAGGCCAGCCAGTGATGTGATAGGGAGCCACAGAAGGGGGCCAAAGAGCTGCATGCCGCTATGGAGGCATGGGTTGCTGATTCCTGGTGTGGGGTGTAGGCAGCGAAGGGCTATCAAAATGTTTACTACCACACTGCGGGGCTGGCCTATGCAGGACATCCTGCATTTTTTTTCAACATCTTTCACTGCAAATTGGGTGCTCTGGGGTGGAGTTCCTCCTGTCCGGGCAGTAGCCCACTCCCTGAGTGTAGGTTGGTGGTATAGAGTGGTGTAGGGTTTCCTGCCTAAGCAGGGGGTTGGACTAGAAGACCTCCAAGATCCCTTCCAAATCTGTTCTGTTCTATTCTATTCCAAAAAGACTTTGACTGGTCTTATAAGAAGTCAAAATACAAATTATCCCTGTGAAATAGTGAAAAGCATCAAGTTGTTTCAGTCCATTAAGTATTCCAGACCTAAAATCAACATGGGCTTTCAAGTAATGGTGGGTACTGTGAAATCTCACTCAGTTAAAAACAACAGCATCCATTTGTCATTTTCCTATCTGACAATAGAAATGAAAATGACAAATTCAACAACTGTTTGTTTAGTTCTAATCACCAGACTACCCAAAAAAATGTTGGCTTACAGCCAAACACATATACAGTAAAATACAATGTAAAACTCCTAAAAACAGTGCATTAATTTAAAATATACTATTAACAATTAAAACAGCTAAAAAAACATGCATGCCTTTCCTGGTCGGATCCTGATGGTAAGCCCTCTGATCAATGACCCCAAGCCTGCTAGAAAAGCCAGGTCTTTATGGCTTTTTGGAAGGCCAATAGGTTGGGGCAGTCCGGATCTCGGAAGGTAGTTGGTTCCAAAGAGAAGGAGCAGCCACAGAGAAGGCCCTCACCCACAGGCCTGCCAGCTGACACTGTTTAGCTGACAGGACCCAGAGAAGACCAACCCTGTGGGCCCTTACTGATTACTGGGAGCTATGAGGTAAGACATGTTCTTGAAGATAGTCTGGCCCTAAGCCAGACTACAAATACATGGGGATTGACAGAGGAGCCAGGGTGGTGCAGCAGGTAGAGTGCTGTATTGCAGGCCACTGAAGCTGACTGTAGATCTGAAGGTCAGCGGTTCAAATCTCATCACCGGCTCAAGGTTGACTCAGCCTTCCATCCTTCCAAGGTGGGTAAAATGAGGACCCAGATTGTGGGGGCAATACACTGGCTCTGTTAAAAAGTGCTATTGCTAACATGTTGTAAGCCTCCCTGAGTCTAAGGGGAAGGGCGGCATAAAAATTGAATAGATAGATAGATAGATAGATAGATAGATAGATAGATAGATAGATAGATAGATAGATAGATAGATAGATAGATGAGACTATGGGACAATTTAAATCCAGTTACATTTAAGTTTAGATGGGACAATCACCACATTATGAAAAAGATGTTGAGACTTTGGAAAGGTAATGGACCTGGAGGATAAAACATACGGGTAATGGTTGCAAGAATTGGGTATGGCTAGCGTGGTGAAAAAAAAAAAGTAGGGGTGACATTATAACAATGTTCCAATATTTAAAGGGCTGCCACAAAGAAGAAGGGTCAGCTTATTTTCCAATGTAGCAGAACGCAATACAAGAATCAATAAATGGAAACTAACCAAGGAGAGAAGCAATCTAGATCTAAGGAGAATTTCCTTAGAATAATTAACTAATGGAACAATAATTAGTGGGTGCTCCATCACTGGAAGGCTTTTAAGAAGAGACTTGTCTGAAATGGTACAGGGTCTCCTGCTTAAGCAGGGTTCTGGACTAGAAGACTTCCAAGGTACCTTCCAACTCTTTTATTCTGTTAAACTGGTATCACTTCCCAGTCTTAATTGAGCAACCTTTGGCGACATTTCCAAAACTGCAAGCAAAAATGAATTTCTGAAGGAACCCATTTTGAATCAGGGATATTGTTGTCTAGCAGGCATTAGTAATCAAACCATTGCCAGGGTTCAAATGGAAATCACAGTTCCTAAAACTCCTCCAGCAGTATTTTATATTTACATGGGAATGTAAGATTGTCAAAATACTCTTATTTGTGAAATAAACGGAACTTATTATTTCAAAAAATCCAGCAAGTTGGCAGGCAGAGTAGTAGACACTTCTTATCTTTTAGTTTCCACAGTACCCTTGTGATGGAGGTTGCTAGTGTTTAGAGATAATGAATTGCTTCAGGCTATCCATTAATTTTCTGAATGGCTATGCATAGGTGATATAATATAATGCAATCACCCGGAGCTTTAATGTAAACTTGGATCCATCTGAAAATGCAATAGGTTTTATACCTGATGTGGTAGACACTGATGAATTCTACTGATTAACATTATGAAAATTCAGCTAAGGTAATTGAATTCAGTAGAGCTGTCTAACTTTATATTATAGTCCTGAAATGTTCACGTTTTATGTAAAAGTTTTCACTATCAAAACTTCCTGTCACTTGCCAGCCCTGATTCTTCTCCTTAATATAATCACAATTTCAGAAGCAGCTGACATTCAGTCTTCAGGAATTTAGCCAAAAACATTATGACATCTATTGGAAAAATTAGGAATGTTTTTGCATGTTAGAATAAATGATCATAACATCCCTCCTGTGTTTGTCCTGTTCAGTGCTGTGTTTGGACTCATTGCTCTATATTGTTTGTTGGTTTATGCTGGACCAGGTCAGCAACCCAGAGCTGCCTGAGGCTCTTTCAGTCCCATCACTGGCTGGCCTCACCCTCTTTTCCCTCACATGGCCTGAGAAGGTAAGGGTGATGGCATAAATGGAGAAGCAACTGTGGCTGATTCTCTAGTGCTGATTGAGGAACATAACCACCCTTGGCCATGTCTTCACTTTGGATGACCCTCATCCCCCTCTTGAGATTCCCTGGCTGGCTGTGGGGGGGCCAGGAGTGTGCACATGCATGGGGAGACCTCAAGTGACCACCAAGCATAGCAAAGGCATGCTCAGATGCTGGGTGGTGAGCAGCTGCTCACTTAAGGAGGGTCATTGGATGTGGTTCCTTTTATGCCTTAAATATCTGGCCATTGCCTCCTGTCCCTCCTGCAGCTCTTTGGCTGAGCAGGATGGTTTTACGCTTCAACCGAAGGCTGCATTTGCTATGGCAATGCTCCTCCCTCTCCTTCTCATCTCATGCAGGGTAGGGTTGGCACAGCAAGGCGATGGCCAGATCCTTAGAGCAAGAGAGAAAAGGCCTTATAACTGCCTTCATGCTACACTTGTGTGTAAAGCAGCCTTCACTTCCTGTAGTTTCAGGCTAGAGGTCACACCTTCTCTGCTCTGCTGAAGAGCTGTAGGGCGGGGGAGGATGGGACAGGTTATGGCAAGGCAATGGCCAGATCCTTAGGGCAGGAGAGAAGCTGCATCTAAAGACCATCCTTAAGCGAGCAGCCATCTACCACCTGCCCTCTGCATGTACCTTTGCACCTTGAGGAGGGTCTCCCGATGTGCACCACACCAGCCAGGGAGTCATGAGAAGGGAGGAGGTCTCCTGAACATAAGAACATAAGAAGAGCCATGCTGAATCAGGCCAAAGCCCATTGTGTCCAGCATTCTATGTCACACAGTGGCCCACCAATTGTCCATGGGGATCTTGAGTATAAAGAGAAAGCAAGACCCTCCCTTTCCCTTGACCCCCAACAAGTGGTACTCAAGGGAACCCTGCCTGCCTCAACCAACATAGAGGCAGCACTTGGACATCCGTTTCAAGAGAAGCCTGAAAAGAAGCAATTTTTTCTCAGCACAGAGAGAGAAGTGGAGAAAAAGTGAGAAAGAGAAAGATGAGAAAAAGAGAAAGTTGGGTGTGGAGGAAAGGAGAGAGAGAGAGAGAGAGGAAAGGATAGGAAAGTTCTGCATGTCTGAAAACCTAAATCTAAGTTCTACAATTGATTTGTGTACATTAAAGGGAATAAACTTTATTAAAAATACAAAGGAGTAAAGTATATTTGTGTCATATTAATACCTTGGAATGCATAATGAAAAATAATTTATTAAAAATACAAAGGAGTAAATAATTTTTCATTATGCATTCCAAGGTATTAATATGACACAAATCCAGGAAGTTTTAATATTTTGTTGAGAAAGACTGGATAGATAGATATTTGACAAGAATGATCTAACCTGAATTCCTGCCCTGAACAATGAATGAGATTCAATGGTCTAATAGGCAGGTTGTGCAGTTTCAAAGGTGGAGCTAATGAACAGTCAAAAGCCCTTTCCACCACCTCAAAATGGCCACCTTGACTAAATTAATCCAATTTATGCTTCAGTATTTTAGCATTGGGGTGAAATCTGTGAAATCCCTGCTATGCTTCAGGTTCCTATTAAAGAACAGCTCTTACCTTGATGCACTGTGTTTAGCATTTATGATAATTTGGCGGTGATTAATATTTTAACTGAGAGTTCACTAAAACTCCAACTCTTTTTCTGTCTGCATATACCAAGTGTCTCGCTGTGTATGTATTATATATGTTTGTTTATATGTATGTTTGTAGAGGTACCACGGGGGGAGAGAGAATGGGGAAGTATAGTGTTTGCTTTTTTTAAAAGCAAAATGGTATGCATTTTATATACTTATAAGATGTGGAAAGCACATACAAATTGTAATGTATTTAATTTAATTAATTATTTAAATTTGTATTTAATTTAATTTAATTTAATGCTTTGTAATGTAAGGACAATACAAAGCACAATATAAATACTAAATGAATGTTCGACTGAATCCATACATTCCACCCTTCACAATGCTTTTACTAATCTAGGGCTTCAATAACTAGTAACAAATAATACTAGATTCAGCAAGATTCAGCAAGATTTCATCTTCTGCAACAGTTTACACTCAGTTTATGGACTACAAATAATAGAGCCCTTTTCAACAGTGACTACAGCATGATTGACTTTTGTCTCAATATACGTCCTTACAAAAACAACCACAATAATAGGATAAACAATTACAACTTAAAACAACAACAACTATGATATCATAGATGCCAGTCTCTCATCTCTTTATTGGCAAATATTATTTTCTGACTGTAATACTGCTGAAGATTACTACAATATCTTTTTGTTTGAAATGCAATCAATGTATCACTAATTATCACCAAAACCAAAAAACCAAAAAAACCAAAACAAATTACCAATAAAAATAAGGAAGCTCCAATCCAACAAAAGATCTCTTTGGCAGAAAAACAAAACTGGCTACGTTGCTAACTTTAAAACCCGCTAGTAAAATCTTTGCCAGCAATTAAAGCCTGAATGCACCAATTATCACATTAATCAAGAAGAAAACCTTCTGTGCATGAAATCCACATGCACCTTTGTAAACAACCAACTCAAAGACTAGAGATTCATCCTACCCCTCAAAGGACCAAATGGTAAAGAATATAACGGTGAAGCTGTTAAAGCCTACCTCTTTAAAACATTCTTAGTTGTTTTCTTGCAAGTAACCTCATCAGGCACTGATGATGTTACTTAGTTTGGGTAACAAAACATCTCCAAGAAAACAAGCAAGTCAGAGAATATCAAGGACCCTTCATTTCAAACATGTTACAAATATTTTTTTTAATTAATCCCAGTTGATGTGCACATGATGTAGTTGCAATGTTACAGTGAGTATTCATCTGATATTCACAATTAAATCTCAAGATCTTTCACTGTTTGTTATTTTTTCTTGAATTGTGCAGAACTTATTTGGCCATGTATTTTTCATGGAAATTTGAGCATTCTGCCTGACTGAATGCTGCAAAAGTGCTGATTGGTGACAAAACATTATTTGTATGGTGGTATATGTCTTATCCAGAAATTATTCATGATGATAAATCTAAAGGTACTGCTGAGAAAATGGAAAGTCCCTGTAATGGGAAAATTATATGTGAATGGTATTTCAGATTTCCTTACTTTTTAAATCTTGTTCTACAAAACCTAATTTACTTTTACTATGACGATTTTAAAAATTGTGAAACTTGTATTGTAGAACAACATGGCCACAGTGTTTCATATAGCAGATTATACTTTGTTCTTGATCATATAATATAATCTCTAGAGATAAACAAAGTAGTATGCAGAGGATTTTTGACCACTCTTTTCCTATCCAGTTGTTCCATTTCAGTACAGACTTTAAAATTCTCTTTAACGATACAGGCAAATGAATTTTGTAACTCACTCAGAACTCATCTTCTCATCATAGTACACTTTCCATGTGGCACCAAAAAGTTATTACTTTGCTATATTTCTCCATTACACCAATTTTAAATGCTCCAATGAATGCTTTCAGAACATTTATTACAACTAGTGTTAATTGCAGATAGGCAATTTTATGGTGGACAAGAGCCAAAGTTAAGAATTTTTAAGGAGCTGAGCAATGCAAAATGGAAGCCTCTATATCACATTATCAGACATGGGTAAAAGCCTGAAGCTTTTCCTTATTTTAGTTGTGAAGAACTATTACATTACAGTTTTCATCTGTATAATCTTTGCTTGTTGAGCCTACAATTTTTAATAATCTTGACCATAAGGAAACTCTAAAGATCGTGACAAGAGACTCAGGCAATGCAGGTCACTACCTATCTTAGATACTATTCCCAAACAATGCAACAATTAAGTATGATGCAGATATTATGGCTTGATAGTTGAGGGAAATAATAAAAAGAAAAGATTACATTTAGGAAAAGAATCAGAGACATCATGTGAACATCCTCGGAGAAGCTGGGGACTGTTGCCAGGGTAAGTTGAAATGACAACCATAGATCCATAACAATGCTCAGTAATGAAACCAGACTTAATGATATCCAAATAACTTAACATTGGGTTCTCATATTTAATATTGATTATGCCCTTCATTTAAACAGAGAGAAATATCCAGAAAGGCAACCTGTTGCATCAGTGGCTATAAACTGATATTAGAAGGAAAATTCTTGAAGTCTTGCTCAAACCATTTGCTGAGTTTATTTATTGTTTTAAGTATTATTTGCTACTGTGCTGTATTGATCCATTTCTGTGACTCATGCAAGAATCTTGCACAATGTGAGCCTGCTCTTAATCACTACCTCTGGATTGTGCCCCTATTAAAATGTGTCTTTTTCTGTCACCAAGGGAAATGATTCAGTGAAAAGCTGTGCTAACTCTTACAAAATATGTAAGTATTTTAGGAGCTGCTGAGTTAATCAGAATCAATTAACTTTTCACAGAAGAATAGGCTAAGTCTATTAGTAATGCATACTAGTCACATTATCATCTGCAAAGTCTGTACTGTGTTTACAACTCTGCTCACTAATGATTTCTGCACAGGTATATTTTAACAGAGGTTCAAGTCACATATAACATTAATCATTTTTTTCACCACCTGTCATAAATATTTTTTTTATTGCTATGATTAAAGCCATCACTTGGGTTGCAGTATTCAACGCAGAAACTATTTTGGGGAGGGGGAAATTTATTACGTTCCTAGTTTATTAAATATAAAACTCCTTCACTTTGATTACATCTCTTTATGAAAGCAGTACTATATATCACTTTTTCCCCCTAGAGAAAAATCTGTTCATGGCCTTTGAGTAATATGTGGAGGCTGCACTGCAACAATAACCCTAAAACTAAATCTGATTAAATTTCAGTCTAATTTAAATTTCAAATTATATTAAATTACTTAAATAAAGTCATGCGATCATTCCTCTATATGCAGAAGAATTTCTCCTTAAACATTTATTTGTTTGTTTGTTTGTTTGTTTGTTTGTTTGTTTGTTCGTTCATTCATTCATTCATTCATTTATTTATTTATTTGATTTGTATGCCGCCCTTCTCCGAAAACTTGGGGCGGCTCACAGGATAAAAATGGGAGGTCAGTGGTAAATTCTGGAAGGACTATATTCAGCTTGCATGTTTCTTTTCTGATCCTATAATGCCTGAATAATGTGAGATTCACTGTGTATCTCTGAGTTGGCATCCTTGAAAATAAAGCATTAATGTGATGGTAAAATCTAAAAGCATTGTTTGGTCAAGAGAGCCAATCAGGTTTCTTCCAGTTATGTGATGCCGCAAAGTCCCTGAGGGGATCAAGGTCATCAGAGGGACTCAGGGCGACACAGATGTGTGGGGTCACTCACGAACATGAATCCTAGAAAGAAAACTTGGACACATTTCTCTCGGGGTGAAATGACACAGTTTTGGGCCGTGCACTTCCTTTTATTGGGGGAATATGCAAATTGGTTAAGGTTATACGTATATGTCAAGTGGTATACAAACATCCAATAACATAACTCTAAGATATGACACAACTTCCGAGTCCTTCCTATCCACATATGGCACGTAACTAGTTTCTACTGAACAAATGTCTCTCATGGCCAATTTCCTATGACCTTTGTGGTTAGAATGGCTATCTCCTGTTTACCTCAAGGCAAGGTCTTTCATTGCTGCCTTCATCCTGTTTATCCCAGGAAATGTAAATATGCACCCTTTTATCACACAGTTCTCATCCTGCTGACACATTCTTGTTATTCAAGGGGAGCTGCCATGAACCGCTTTATGGCCAGTCACTTCCTCAAGCAGAGTTCACCAGAAATGCAGACTTACTTTATATGGTTGTTACGTTCAGTCCTATTCTGGCTAATGAAGTCGGAGTGTATGAGGCATTTATTTCAGAAGTCCAGATATCAAATCCTATCCTAACATTATATGGCAACTACACTGTTATTGTGGTTACTTTCCATTTTAGTTTGCACCTAACATAATCTCAGTCTTATATACAGATCACAGCAAGCATTTATGTCACTCAGTGTGCATACCTTGATGTGTATTTAATATCAGTTTAAAAAATTAAAAAACAAAACACCCAAAACAGCCAGTAGAATAGGATACAAATAAATGAAAATAAAAAGAGGTAAAAAAAGTGAGAGAGTGAGAAAAGAGAGGGAAGGAAGGAAATTTATGTTTTTAAGTATTCTTCTTTATTTCACTTAGCAAAGTATTATCATAGCATAATTGTGCAGCACAATATACTGTATATTGGGCACATAAATACACTGACTCCAATATAAAATTATGTGTTTTATTTCTTCTTCTTGATGGAACTTGCTTTATGTTTTCACAAATAACAACTTGACAGCAGAACTATACGTCTCTTATCAAGTAATAACATATATAGACAGTCTATGTACTTTATTTAGATCCTATCCTAATCCTAAATATTCTATCTATGAACATTATATATACTGCTCAAAAAAATAAAGGGAACACTCAAATAACACATCCTAGATCTGAATGAATGAAATATTCTCATTGAATACTTTGTTCTGTACAAAGTTGAATGTGCACAACAGCATGTGAAATTGATTGTCAATCAGTGTTGCTTCCTAAGCGGACAGTTTGATTTCATGGAAGTTTGATTTACTTGGAGTTATATTGTTTTGTTTAAGTGTTCCCTTTATTTTTTTTTTGAGCAGTGTATATATTCCCTCATGAACTCTAACATTAAGAGAATACATCTGCTCTCTGTGATGCAGATTCACCAACAATCAACATATGAATGAAAAGAATTCTCCCTTCTGTTGTGGTTAGCTCTGGCCCAGCTCCTGCCCCAAGGAATGTGCAGGTGGATGTGGGGGAAACATCCACATGCCGCAGGCCTGTTTTGCTTCCGATGGAATCTGCCGACGAAGCCTCCTTTGACCAAGGAAGCGTGAGTGACAGGGAAGAGGAGAGTTTGGCAGACGGCCCAGGAGGAGATCAATCATCTGTATCATCCTTGGATTCTGAACAAGAATTAATGACACATCCACGCATGCGTAGAGTGATGCATAGGAGACAACAACTGAAGGATTATTACAAGAGAAAATGAGGCCACCTGTGTTTGGGTGGGGCTGCTGTAATTAGTGCTACAGATAAAAGTGCAACCTGGTGTTTTAGCCTCATGGCAGTTTATCTGATTCATTGTTTCATCAAGATCGTGGTTTTTGTGCTATTCAAGATTGTGTGTGGACTCTCTGGACTTTAGAATTGGACTCAATTTCCCAGTTATTGGGTGAGCAATTGGACTGCATTTAACCTGTGCCTTGTGTGTACCAGAAAATCTCTTTGACGTTTAAAAAGGGAGCTGTTTCTGTTTTTCTGTTTATAAAAACTTTTGGGTTTTCCTTTTATCGTGTGGTGTGCGTCTGGCAGAACACCTTCCAACTGCCAAACCCGACTACATACCAGTATGCAAATTAGCCCTCATGTACCATTCTATTACCCTTTTTCCATGCTGTATGCTGACAGAAAGAGAAGGGAGGAGGAAGGAAGGAAGGAAGGAAGGAAGGAAGGAAGGAAGGAAGGAAGGAAGGAAGGGGAGGGGAGGGGAAGGGGGAGTAATGAAGTAACTAATAGGCATCTATATATCAATAAGTACTGAAAGCAATGCCATAGGTAATCAACATGGACCTGAAACAGAGACCTGTTTAACTGTTTTTAAAATATACATAACATCATCATAGAGATGGATAATTGGACATAAAATAATGCTTCCTCTGTTCTGCAACTTAAAAAACAATAATATGGTAGATGTGAATGACAACATTGTTGCTCGTTGGATGGGTGATTTTAATAAATCCTTTGGCTACAGGCTACTTTAGACATTAAAGCAATGTAAACCATTTCTTTTTTCCTGCCAGGAAAATGACAAGGATGCATTCATGAAATTTTTAGGTGCCATGGTTGGCTTCAAGGTTTTACTTTGTATTAAGGATTAGAGTGGGGTGACGCTTTTAGTCTTCTCTCAAATAAGGTTACCCTCCCTACAAAGGAACTTGTTTTTCATTTTCTATCACCCCAAGCTACTTCAAAGGTCTATATGGATCACACGAGAGGACATATAAACCCCCAGAAGCTCTTGCAGAAGAGATGGTATATTATCTGACAAATGAGACAATTGTTTTTTAATCAGCAAGAGCAGCATTCAGGTATTGATGCAGTTTTTAGTAAGCCTTCCCTTCCTATTTCTCCTAAGTAAAAGCAAACAATGCAAGACAAATTGCTAAGGCTAGCAATATTTCATACAAATGGTGTTGTGCAGCTCACCCGATTCATTATTTGCACTGTATCTGGAGAGCTAATGACAGCTTAGTCTTCTTACTAAATAAAAACATTGTCTATGTATGGTCATTTCTATGCATCCTGATATTTTATATTTTCCGAGGGTATTCTTAGCACATATAACAAATGGCACCAGCAATAATAGGTTCTTTATGTTTTTGCCACAACTTAGTGGTTTTATTATAGCGTTGCAAAAATTTATTTCCATCTGATAACCAGGGAACATGCCCCATTTATTAATTTTGGCCTATTTCATTAATCCACAGCAGGCAGCAGATTTTATTTGACTCAGCCTACATCAGTATCTTTGCTCCTAGGCACTGTTTTTAACTTACTTAATAGGAAAGGACAGGAGGAACAAGCTGAGTCTTTCTTCTTCCAGGCAGTGAGAATTGATTCATAACAGTGGCAGAAGATAGGCACAGCATTTACCAGAACAGGGATTCAGGCAACTCGGCATGTTATTTAAGATGCTTTAATCCATCCATAGGATTTGTTAATACCCCAGCATCACTTCCTTCAAGGTTATAGCTAGCTTTCATATTAGTAGTTCATGGATACAGAACAGGCCAAGTACAGCATGGATATTAGAGATATTTCAGATCACTGCCTATAATACTATTCCCCCCCCCAACTGACTTTAGTGTGAGGAGGACAGTATTACTGTGAATTACTCTGTGGGATTTCAGAGAGATTTATTGTTTGTTTAAAGAGAGAGAAAGAGAGAAAATCAGCACAATGATATCTGAAGGGAAGCTGCAGGAAAGAGGGCCAAGAATTGCAGAAGAGACGGAGTAACGACACGGACACCAGAGCTGGATTTAAACTTGGGTCATTTTTATTAAAATAAATTTGCATAATTTATTAATTAAATTAGCATGAATTAGCATAAATTTGCATAAATCAACATATTCAACTATGACCCGGAAACAGTGGACCTGCAGGGTCAAACAAACACTTCCGGGGCGGAAATGACGTAAAAGGTCAACATTCCTGGGCAACTAAGGGCGTAGTCGATGCTGGTCCATGTGAGGGACCTCTCCCTCACCTGAGACCCTGCCATGCACTCGCATGAGGGGGGTCCCGCCGGCTCACCCCTACCCTGGGACTTCAATAGCGGGACCCAAAGACAGGTTCCCCCCAAGTGCGCAGGTAGCACCCACCATGAGCTTGGAGAGAACCTGTCAATCATCCCCAAAGATGCCCAAGGGAGAACGCGCAGTTGCTGAACCACCACCCAGATTTCCGCCCCTAACCTGCCTACCCAAATGACCAAAGGTAAGCCAATTAACCTATTGAATGCAAGCACCCTCTAACCGCACATCCATCTCCCCAGTGTGGAATGGGCGAAAAAACAGCCATGCCAAATGGGCGGGGCTGCAAAAAATTCCCATTCGGCCCCCGAGGGCGACCCACCAATAGCACACTGCAAATTAGGGAAGGGCGGGTGGGTGTCTGCTCCTTTGACTGGGTCCGGGCGAACAGGCTTGGCCCAGGGCCTGCGGCCCTTAAATAGGGCCAGCAAGCCCCGCCCGGTCCCCACGTCATTCCAGGCCACGTGGGCCTGGCTTTCCCGGCCGAAATCTCGTCTCGCGAGATTTCGGCCGAAAACAAAATGGCGGCCGCCATGAAGAGTCCGGTGTCTGCCCGGCCCTTCAGCAAAAGCGCCATGGCCGGTAAGTCGAGCCGGCGATATTGCAGAAGAGACGGAGTAACGACACGGACACCAGAGCTGGATTTAAACTTGGGTCATTTTTATTAAAATAAATTTGCATAATTTATTAATTAAATTAGCATGAATTAGCATAAATTTGCATAAATCAACATATTCAACTATGACCCGGAAACAGTGGACCTGCAGGGTCAAACAAACACTTCCGGGGCGGAAATGACGTAAAAGGTCAACATTCCTGGGCAACTAAGGGCGTAGTCGATGCTGGTCCAGGTGAGGGACCTCTCCCTCACCTGAGACCCTGCCATGCACTCGCATGAGGGGGGTCCCGCCGGCTCACCCCTACCCTGGGACTTCAATAGCGGGACCCAAAGACAGGTTCCCCCCAAGTGCGCAGGTAGCACCCACCATGAGCTTGGAGAGAACCTGTCAATCATCCCCAAAGATGCCCAAGGGAGAACGCGCAGTTGCTGAACCACCACCCAGATTTCCGCCCCTAACCTGCCACGGAGCGGGGGTCAGATCTCTATCTTGGCCCCCCGACTCCCCCCTCTAACTGCGCCAGCTCACGCAGAGACACTGCAGGTCCTGTAAAAAAGTGGTGTTCCTCAGATCTGACAGAGGAAGACCAGCAGCCAGGTAAAGCCACAGCTGATCTATGGTGATGCGGGGATGGGCCACAACCACCCCGCCTAACCCTCTGACTACCGTACCCAGGGCCTTAACTCCCCTCCTAACCCGGTGAAGGGCCCTAAGGGAAATGGCGTCCCACCAGGCGATCCCCATGAGGATCTCGACCACCGCCCTGCGTGGAGGGGCACACAGTGCGAAGCCACCGCAGGCAACGCGAGCCTGGCAGATCTGAGTAGACCCCCAGGCCCACACAGGTCCTTGCCACAAGGTGCAAGACCCACCACCGGGGTGCCGCCAGAGGATGCAGCCCTCCCAGTACCATCTGGGCGCAGCAATGGGATGCCGCCCTCCCAGCACCAACTGGGCGCAGCAATGGGATGCCGCCCTCCCAGCACACAACCAGGCACAGCAATGGGATGCCGCCCCCGGCACTAACTGGACGCAGCAATGGGATGCCGCCCTCCCAGCACCGACTGGGCGCAGCAATGGGATGCCGCCCTCCCAGCACACATCCAGGCACAGCAATGGGATGCCGCCCCCGGCACTAACTGGGCGCAGCAATGGGATGCCGCCCTCCCAGCACCAACTGGGCGCAGCAATGGAATGCCGCCCTCCCAGCACACATCCAAGCGCAGCAATGGGATGCCGACCCCCGGCACCGACTGGGCGCAGCAATGGGATGCCGCCCTACCAGCACCAACTGGGCGCAGCAATGGGATGCCGCCCTCCCAGCACACCTCTGAGCGCAACAATGGGATGCCGCCCCTGGCCACCGACTGGGCGCAACAATGAAATGCCGCCCTCCCAGCCCAACTGGGGCAGCAATGGGATGCCGCCCCCCGACACCACCTGGGCGCAGCAATGGGATGCCGCCCTCCCAGGACCAACTGGGCGCAACAAAGGGATGTCGCCCTCCCAGCACCTCCTGGGCGCAGCAATGGGATGCCGCCCTCCCAGGACCACCTGGGCGCAGCAATGGGATGCCGCCCTCCCAGCAATAGCGGTAGAAACGCCCGTCCCACCGCACACCCCGTCTCCCCGCCAGACAACAAGGACCCAGCCGCCACGACGGCAGGGTCCCCACCCCCGATGGTACCTTGTTGCTGAGTGGTCTCGGAGCGCTCATGACCCAAAGCAACACCCTCGGTTGCGTCCTGGCGGGGTCGAATAGAAAGGGACCAAAGGGGAACCTGGCCTAAGATCTTACCCCGGACCCTCAACAGGCCGTTCGTACCCTAAAACAGGCCGTTGACCGCCAGCGGTCGACTTCCCCGAATCCTCCGTATCGAGAACGCCGGTACCGCACTAGTGGCAGCGCCTCTCGAGAACAACGTTCCCTAATGGCGGGATCCATACTTGGCCTGGCCAAACCCTACATACTAGCCCCACCTAACTGAGGTAATGAGGTGGAAGGTACAAAATGACCTGACGGCCTGCGATAAGGCCCTGGCCCAACCTTCCGGCACCATCACAATGCGGAAGTCACCGTAAATCAATAACCCCGCCCCCGCCTTAGACAAAAGGCGAAGCCGGCCAACCTGGACCATAATCGTCCTAACTGAAAGGCCACGCTGCCTAAGCTGGACACAAATATGGCCGGGTACACAACTGGGGCAGGCCAGCTATAGGGGTAACCCGTATACTGCCTGCAATCCCCAAACTCTTCACCTGCCTGCTGCTAAGCCCCCCAGAGTGCCAGACACTCCCGAGAATGCCGTAGCCCAACAAGCCTCTACTCTCCACTGCCCAGGAGCCCACCCAGGCTCCAAAGGTGGACCGGAAAAAACCTCTGGCGACACACGTGCCCACGGGGCCAGGGTCCGAAACCGGGACAACTGACCACGGGACAAGGCGTCAGCAACCCCGTTATCTAACCCGGGGACATGCCTAGCCAAAAACAATGTGTTCAGGGACAAGGACCTATGCACAAAATGGCGAAAAAGCCGCATGACCCTGTCACTCTTAGAGGACAGGGCGTTCACAACGTGGACAACCACAAGGCTGTCGCACCAAAATGCACAGTCTTGCCCTAAACTGCTCACCCCAAAGCTCTAGGGCCACTATCAAGGGGAAGAGCTCCCAAAAAAGGTCAAATCCTTACCAATGAAGAGGCCCTCCATTCTGG
This sequence comes from Erythrolamprus reginae, assembly GCF_031021105.1. Classification (NCBI taxonomy): domain Eukaryota; kingdom Metazoa; phylum Chordata; class Lepidosauria; order Squamata; family Dipsadidae; genus Erythrolamprus; species Erythrolamprus reginae. The sequence goes on along the minus strand of NC_091952.1, from coordinate 109,381,559 downwards.
AGGCCACGCAGACCAGCACCGCTGGTCACCTAACACAACCCTGCACCTACACAGGTCCCTGCAGCATCAGAACACAACTGCAATACAGCTTCCAAAAGAAGCTCTTGCCTCCAAAAAGACAACCCCCTAAAACTTTCAAAGACTCCCGCCACCCGCAGAGGTCAGCCCTGACCCCTGCACATAAGCGGGTACGATGATGGGGCAACGGAGCCCCTTCATCGCAGCATATAACCACCTAGAAAAAACCCCTGCCCGGCACCACGACCCGGCGGGCAATTAAGTATCCCAACTAGTTTCTGGAGCTGCCAAAGGGTGACCTTCCTGCAGCCCAGAACCGTACCCAGGTTATCCCTAATTTTAGTCAACTTGTCCAGGGGCAATCTAGAAGATTGCACCTCAGAGTCCAATTCAATACCGAGGAAGGTAATCCCGGTGGCGGGGCCCTCAGTCCCCGCAGGGGCTAAAGGCACCCCCAACAGAGCCAAAGGGCTTCGAAGACCCGCAGCAGAGCAAAGCAGTGCTCTGCCCGCGCAGTCCCCGCCACCAAGAAACCCTCGAGGTAGTGAACGCCGAGCCCAGACCGCTGCACCTCCTGAGCGCCCACTCCAAGAAGGTGCTCGAGCTCTCCCAAAAGAGAGCATGAGACGGAGCCACCCGTGGGTAAAACCCCGACCACATAAAAACACCTATGAAATGGAAGCCCAAAAGCCCGAAGCCGTCCGGGTGCATGGGGAAGAGCCGGGATGCTGACTTAATGTCGCATTTATCCATAAGGGCTCCAACCCCACACTGCCTTACCATGGCCACGACCGCATCAAAGGATGCGAGCCGGACTAAATAAAGTTCGCCAGGAACGAAATCCTTCACTGACTCCCTTTTAAGAAAAGACAAGTGGTGAATCAACCTAAATTCATCACCCACCTTGCAGGGGACCCCCCTAATGGGGAGACCCCAAGATTCGGGAAGGGCGGCTCCGGGAAGGGCCCAAGGCCCCTCCCCATGGCCACCTCTTATGCTATTCCGGACCGAACAATGCCGTCATGCCCCACAACCAACCTGTGGTTGTTGAACCCAAAGGCTTGCTCGAACCCATGTAAGGGATCCTGAATCCCTTGGAGAAACCTAGCAAGAGAGCGGCCGCTCTCGAGCGAGGGTGGTCGTCCCTCAACCAACCCCAATGCTGTTGTTGTTGTTGTTTTGTAAATTAATTGGGCAGGGCCCAGCTTTTCCCCCAGTAGGTGGGGTTTGTACCCTGGACCCCCTTCCCTCCTAACCGTCCCCTTTTAGGGGCAGGGGCACATTGAAGCGGCATGGGAGCCCCGCCTTCCCACACGCATGGCTGTACATACAAAAGGGGGAAAACAAGCCCCTCTGCAGCAAACCCATGACATGCAGTGAACGGGTCCCACACTGTGGTGGCCCCCAAGTCCAATCAACCTGTCCCCGACGGGTAAGCCGTCAGAAGGGGCGAAGGCCCTACAGCCTGGCATGGCGGGGTCAAACCCCCCGCCCCCGACACACCAGGCCCTGGCAAAAGCAGCCCCAGGGGCCTGTGTCCCTGCACTAGGAGCCAGGGGGGGGGCAAACCTGGGTACAGGTGTCCCCCCCCTGAAACAAAAAACCCCAAGAAACTGGGACCGAGTGGCAACCATATTTAAATAATTAAGTTAGACCATAACTGTACTGAAGTTTGTCCAGGACTTCACTAAAATAGCAAAGGCTTGGAACAAACTTCCAGCAGGCCCGGCAGATGAATCCACAGCAACAGAATTCAAACATGCCTGGGATAAACATATATCCATCCCAAGATAAAATACAGAACAGAACAAGGGCAGACCAGCGGGATCAACGGGTCTCTCTTGCCATGTCCATGGTTCCATATAAATATGTGAAATAATTGCAACCATCATCAGTCCCATTATTATTAATATAATCTTGTATATTTATATTAAAGCTTTCAGTCTGCAAATCATTCTGATTTTAGCATGGCAAAATCTATGTTTTGGTTCTTGTCTTTATGTTTCCCTTTTTGGTGAAAGAGGGAATAGTGGTTGAATAATGAAAATCAGCAAAAATAAGTAAATGCAAATGATACAAACACATTTATTTAATTTTACCCATGAAGGAACCGGGGCCACCCGGGCCCCAAGAGGGCAGCAAAAGGCCTCTGCCCAAACAGGCAGCGCAGCAGCAAGAAGCTGCCGCCACGGGCCCAACTGTCCTCCATTTTTATATTTTTTATGTTTATTTATGTTCTTGTTTTTCGGGGGCCACGAAACGGGAGGGGCCGCACACGCGAGCCCTCCGCCCGAGCCCCCCACGTCCCCAAGGGGGCTTCCAGAACGATCCCCCCCCCAGAACTAGGGGGGGGCAACAGCCAAACGGCACCAGGCCTGGCCTTCCCGCCGGACCCGAGGCCCACCAAACCATTCCCCCGAGCCTCCGATGAGGCTCTCAAAATGGCGACCGCAACACGCGGCCGCCTTTCATCTGGGTGGGGGTGGGAGGCCTCACACGGGACTCCTCGCAAGCCCGTTGCTGGCCAAGAGCTCCTCGGAAGATGGGCAGACCGCCAGCCTCGGATGGGCCGAAGCCTGCTGCCACACGACGAGCAGGCCACCTCCAGCCTCCAACGAGGCCTCCAAAGCGACGGCCGCCTCCACGCGGCCGCCGAAAGGCTCCAGGAGCAGACAGCCAAGTGTCTGCTCCTTTGACTGGGTCCGGGCGAACAGGCTTGGCCCAGGGCCTGCGGCCCTTAAATAGGGCCAGCAAGCCCCGCCCGGTCCCCACGTCATTCCAGGCCACGTGGGCCTGGCTTTCCCGGCCGAAATCTCGTCTCGCGAGATTTCGGCCGAAAACAAAATGGCGGCCGCCATGAAGAGTCCGGTGTCTGCCCGGCCCTTCAGCAAAAGCGCCGTGGCCGGTAAGTCGAGCCGGCGATATTATTTTCCATGACCAAGAAGATTAGTTGCAGCTCTTTAGATTTTAATAAATGTACCTCAATGAAGCATGTTATTTCAAATGTTTAAAGACGTTGTAAGGAAGAAGTTGCACAGCCAACTCTCAAGAAAAAATAAATTAGCTTTACTACAAAGTGTAGAGGGTTCAACAAGATGTTCCATATGGTCCTAATTTCACAATTCTATGATTCTATGAAGACATGTACTCCATGCATAGAATGAACATCATTCTATGTAATATGATGTTGTCAACTATATTTAATAGTGGTTAAACAGAGATTAAACCCCACTTATTACTTAACTGTCCCAAGGGACTGAATCTAGGAACTTTAATACATAAAGCAAGCATCTTATCATTCATGTGGCCAGTTCATATGCCATTTACATTAATTAATAATGCTATTTTTACTCTTTCATTGCTATAGTGTATTTCCAATATAAAAAGAAGTATGAAACCAAAGAAAAATGGGCAGCTAAAAAATATTATTTTTTAACTAATAGCTTTGGAGGAAGTTTTTAATATCACAGAGCTCTGGATGTAGTTACTCAATAGCTACCCAAAGTCTGGATTGTATTTTTAATGAAAACTATTCAAAGCTACTTGGTAAGAGGAAACAAGTTTTCAAGACACTGGCATTCTAACAATATCAGAAATCTGTGGAAATCTCCACTGGTTCTTTCAAACACATATTGTCTCCCAAGCACATATCCTCACTGTAATGTAAAAAACATATTTGGGAAATCATTTGAAAAGATCAGTTAGGATTTCTAATGATGGACATCTCAGAGCAGCAATGTCTTGAACAATAGAACCCATAGACACATTTTGCAGCCTCTAGATTTTTTATAGCACAAAGGGTAATCAATTTAAACAATTTTCAAAAATGAAGAATTCTTAAATTTTAAGAATTTAAGAAAATATTTTGCCAAGATGCTTAAGTACAGCCAAAGGTCAGCAATTTAAAATAATATACAGAGAGTCCAGAAGCTTGTATAATAACTGAAACTGACCAATTACAGATTTTACAATACATAAATTTAAATTACATCCAATGGCTTCTGATGTTAAGAGTTAGAACACAAAATCTAGCTATTTTCCTGGGAATTTCATTAAACTGTTCACTTGTGTTATTTTATGAGATTGATAGATATAAAAATATGATAATTTAGATAGATAGATAGATAGATAGATAGATAGATAGATAGATAGATAGATAGATAGATAGATGTGATGGATGATGGATGATGGATGATGGATGATGGATGATAGATGGTTGGATGGATGGATGGATGGACAGACAGACGGACAGATGGATGGATGGAGGGACGGACAGACAGACAGACAGACAGACAGAAAGAGACAAATATATACAAATAAATAAATAAAACCACTATCCTCTATTGGTGCCAACTGGATAATTTTACATTTAGATGGGTTATCAGCTTCTGAATTCCAGGAATGACATATTGGGTAAACCAGGAGCATCTGAGCAACTAAATGAGAGGAATATATAGTTACATTTGGAAGGAAATATTGGTAGATCTGTCTACTAATACTATTATGGGGAAGTTGTTTAGGTGTGTCAAAATATATCCTTTGATGTGATGATAGACAAATCTGGAATACAAATACATGTGCATAGTGTGCCTCTCTATGTGTGTGTGTGTGTGTGTGTGTGTGTGTGTGTGAAAAGTGATTAAATATGAGATTGAAATAGAAGTAGTATAAGGTGTTAACTTTGTCCCTTTGCATATCAAATTCATCTTCACTCAAACTTTATGTCTATAATAGAATTATGACATCCAATAAGATAACATTGTTTGATAGAAAGGCCCTGGAGCATGCCCTGTCTCTGTCTCTATGCCTATTTGATGGGGCAAGCATAAACAATGCAGTTAATCTGAAAGCTGTCTTCAAATCTATAAAGGCACATAGAGAGAACTTTTGAGTACTAGCTTATTTTGTTGACAGATGTTCCAAATAACATATTAATCCATTATGATAGGGGTGTCAAACTCACATCATTACAGTGTCATCATGTGATGTATCATGACCTTTTCCCATTCATTAAACTGGATACGAGTGTGACCAGCGCATAACACATCTGGGCGGAGGGCTGTGCACTTGACAGCCATGGTCTATGAGCTTGATTGCTCAATGTTGAACAATAACTATTCTTTGCAAAGGGTGGACTCATCCTTTAAAAATGATACTTAGGCCAAATGAGAGGAGAGAGTAAATTAACCAAGTTTAATGAGAGGAGAAATGACTTAACTCCTGTTACGTAGAAAGATTTTGTAAATAAAATCTGAAGAAACATTATTTTATTGTATTAGTTTCATTCATCATGCTAGTGTCATATCTTGCCTGTTGAACCATTCTTTTCTTATTCTCCTTTCTTCATTTTTACTATTTCAGTGAATATGGGTTGTTCATTCTTAAATTATATATTTAACTAACAACAGGGAATAATTTATGGGGTAAACACAGTGGTTAATGTAACCATGATATATCTTACTTGCTGCAATTAATCCTCATCTCTGTTGGATATGTGACATCTTTAGCATTTCCTGCTGGATTTTAAATATCTTCTGCAGAGTAAGGTGCTGGATGGAGGATAAAAATGTATGTGTGAAAAATAAGGAGAAATACTTGGTGAAGTTTCTTTGAAAGGTATCTAAACTTCCAAGAAATAAGATATAGTTATCCCTTTAAAGTCCTCTCAATTTACAACTATGTGGCCCGTTCTTATCCTAATTTCCCAGCTGCTAGGTTTAGAAAATATTTGTCATAAAGAACTCTTTGGCTTGCAGAAAAGATGGCTACAAGTAATGAAGATCAATATAAAATCAGAGGAAAATTCAATCTATTGGAGGTCAATTTTCTGTCTGCTTTTAAAAAATAAATAACCACTGACTATAATGTGCTTGTTGTTATTCTTGTGATGAACCTTGTTCATTTATGTTTGTGTTTTAATCTTACTGTGGATATGTTCCTTTTCACATTTTGCACAGAATTCTGCCAAGAATGACAAGATTGTGGCAGGATATAAATTCAAGAAATAAAGAGATATTTAAAAAATGGCTCTCTAATATAGTGCTTACTTCAAGGAGAAAGGAATTGATATTGTTTGGTTCACTGTGATTTATAATCAGGAAGCTGCAAAGTGAAGGAGAACAAGACTGTAAGTCCCTACAGTCTTAGTACTTTATGCTGTTATTATTACAGCCTGTATCAACCAAAACCAGCTAAAACTATCTTTATAGTTACCGGTATTTTAAAGCAAACCGTCCATGGTAACATTAGATTGAACTCCTAAGTCCAACTGGGAAGTTGAAGGTTGTTAAGATGTTCATGAACTGAAGAGCCATGTTAACGAGGTAAGCCAATGAATAGGCATAGCAAGTAAGACAGCGTGAGTCTATGGAGAGAAAGTGGAGAGAATTGAAACTGAAAACCTAACTTTAAGGCTGGGCATGGCTCAGTCCACTCCGCTCTCTTGTCTGCTCTATGCGTGTCTGCTCTGCTGAAATGAAACTAATTATCCTATACATATACATACACCCCCCCCACGGACCCCCCCCCCACATATATATAGTATGTATATATGTATCACATGTTTTTGCTGATTTTTCTTTAATTAAGGGAGACTAGGATAGCACTATTTTGGCCTTGTTCTGGCCTCATCAGCTAGCCATAGCCACTGGGATTTGACCCTGGGGCTTCTGCCTTGTAAGGCAGAGAATTAACCTCTAGGCCACAGGATCTGATCCCTTCAGCTTTGTAGCAGAGAGGGGCTATATGTTTATACACACACACACACACACACACACACATGCACACATACATAAATACATACATACACACACATACACACACACACACAAATTGAGAATAAAATGGTGTGATATACATACTCTGGGAGCAAATCTTGCAGTAAGTTTTAATAAGGGTCCAACTTTTGCTTATGAAAGCCTGTTCAGGTTTAAAAGAAATTGTCTCCAAGCTTTTTATCAACCCTAAAAGTGTGCAGTACCTATTCCCTCTTAAAAGAAGGCATAATGTCTTGGTCTCTTTTGCTCTACATGTCATAATTCAGCTATAAGTGTGGGCTTTTCTTTCTTTTTAAAAAGACATTCTCTTGGGGCTTCTATGACAATTCGTTATGGCCAAGTCGCCATTGCTAATTCACCACAGCCAACTTGCCATGACCAACTTGCTGTAGGACAACTTGCCATGGCCCTCTTGCCAGAGGACAACTTGCTACAGACAAGAGTTACACAAATAACAATGAAATGGTGGAATAGAATCATTAAAGAAAAGATGAAAAAGGAGGGACTAATGAGATGTGAATGGCAAAGATTAAAATAATTTTTATTTATTTTAAATAATTGAATACAATTATTAAATTATCCCATAGCAAGATGTCCCACGGTGAGTTAGCTGTGGTGGGTTTCCTACAGTGAGTTGGCCATGGTGAGTTGGCAATGGTGGGTTGGCCACAGTAAGTTGGTTATGACAAATTGTCCCATTCCTTTCTCCTGGAGCTCAGCTTCATATTGGGGAAATTGTTGATAATGTGAATATTTTGACCTCTTAGGACCGGTGTCCACAAAATGGGAGGGGGGGAAAAAGACAAAATTGAAGCCAAAACCATGTGATTTACATACCGTCCCCTTTTAACATGAATCACAGGGCAGGTCTTTGATCTTGTAGGCATGGCCACCATCTTGTCTCCTGTTTTTCCAGCTGTCACCGATCATGATAACTATTCTAATATACCTTGCTTCAGGACTTACTGCCTCTGATGAGTAGTACTACGGACTTGAAGGAGAATGTCAGAACACTGGGATAAACTCCTTCAACTTACAATTTTCTTGGTGAGCAAACCTGAGATGCATCTGACTTGATGCCTTTAATTAGGGTGATATTCAATCTAATGAATAGTGATGTAATTGTTCATTAGAGAGCTGGTTTCATTTGCTCCCATCAATTTCAGTCTGCTTTAAGTTCAAATATTAACACTGCAGCCTTGCTAGTCCCCCAGAGTTTAAAATGAAAATAACCTACCTCTTCATTCCAGTATAAATAGACAAAGTTACTGGATGGCAACACACATGCAAGTGGTAGCATTTCAATATCAGAAAAAGATAGCAAAAGAGGAAAGCAATATGGAAATGGTTATAGGGATTATTTGTTGCCTTAAATGAAAGTTTTTAATAGAAATGTCTTACCTGACAAATGATTATGGTGGGATTATCTCCAGAGGTTTTGATCTAAGAAATCATATTAATTAAAACTATTGAAAAGTTGGAATACAATCAAAAATTGTCATGGAAAATGAAAAATACAAATTATATTTTCCACAGATTCTTTTTAGAGAGACAAGTATAAAATATTAGTTCCCCCCATCCAGAAAATAATTTCACCCCCCCACCCCCCAAAATAAACCCTGATAGTTTCTAATGTGATATTAAAATGATATGTGAGCAGCCAATTGAGTTTATCAGCTACAGTGTGGGAATAGCAAAATACCACAGACCTCTCGAAATTCTCCATCTTAATTACATTTTGGAAACTGCTATCATCTATCTTGCCATCCTATTATTAGTCATATGTGACCTTTCCACACAAGAACAGATTTGCTCACATATTTTAGGAGGGAAAAATTATTTGCAACTGAAACAGATTGGGCTAGACAGAACTTCTTCAGTCTCTTCCATTTAAATTCTAATGTCATGACGGTATCTGGGCAATACCTAACAGGATGCATGCTAATAATTTCCCAACAACTGAGATTAAAAATAATCAATTGCCCTAACAGCCTGAGTCATGTTGACCATCAATATAGTTTTATTTAATTTTCAGGACTTTCCATGCAGCAAAGAGAAAGCGTCTTAGCTGGTCTAGACCAGGAAGCCAAGACACACACTCAAACACGGTAAAACTCATCTTTAATCCCCACAAACAGGCTGGAGCTTCAGAACATGATGATTAAGGAACATGTATTTTGTAAAGTCAGTGCTGGGAGCATCTGACTCCCAGCACCATTTCAAGCCTTTGGATCCCATGTCTATCCGGCTGCCCACACTCAATGGTAACCACCATCTGGCAGCTGGCAGTGATGAAGCTGCACATGTCTGACCATTGTGGTAGCTACCTGGGCTGATACCCATCTGGCAACAACAGTTCTCCTCACCACCTGGAATGCCCTACCTGGTGGCATGTGGCCACTGTGGAAGGCTGCCAAGATTAATCAGCTGGATGGAGCAGGTTCAGCAGGGAACACCTCAGCTGTTTGGTGCCATAAAATATCGGGCTGCCAGCAGCGAGCCACTGCCTCAGTTATTCCTCCTGCTGCTGCCTCCCCCACTCCAGGTATGGCAAGCCCTAACCTGGGGATTGACAAGTAGACTGTTCTTGTTGGAATTACGTCTAGGAGAAAATATATTGGTGATTACTCTTATTCTAGTGTAACACAACATTTCTTGGTGCTGTTATAAATATATATTTAAAATCTCAACCTATATGAACAACAAAAGTGGCTAAATTTTAGATTTGAGGGTTTTTTCATAGTGATTTTGAAATCAGCAGAAAGCAATTTTATTATTGAACACTTAGTTCTCCTGCACATTTAATTATCAACTTGATAAACTTAAAGTAAAAGTAGCAATAACTTCTCTATTGGCAGATTAAATTAGTTATGCTATTGTATTTTGTCAAACCTGAAATGATGTCAAAATCACACTGTTGCAACCTAATGACATTGTACAAATTATTTCCTTGCATTATTTTATCTCCACAAAATTGAATTATTTCCACAATTAGGTTATGATGCATATAATCTCACTGTGCCCCAGTTAACCACTTTCAGATGCACCTGCTGTTCAATCATGATTAAAAAGTATTACTGTTGAAAAACAGTACAAAGTATATGGTGTCCCCAAACATAAGCACTATATTTCTTTTTGTATTCTTTGGCTTTCTCAATTATCCAGCATATATCAATAATAATGTCTGATGTTCCCCAGCATTTTCTAAAACCAGTAAGCATCTACCTGCCTGCCTGCCTGCCTGCCTGCCTGCCTGCCTCTCTCTCTCTCTCTCTCTCTCTCTCTCTCTCTCTCTCTCTCTCTCTGAAACAATGATAGGATGGTAATTTGGACCAATAAAACATTAGATAAGTAATAATGATAGCATCTTTTCCTTTCCGTATAAGTTTTCAATCAATGTTGGATGATCCTAAGCACGATTTTGTAGCATGTGAAATTAAAGACATGCTGTTTCCACATTTCACGAGTCTCCTTTCTTTTGTATGTAGATCGACCTCTTCCAATTTATTGATTTGTATATCATTTTCCAGATTTTTTGACATCATTTAATTAGTCCCTTTCTTGATTCTTCTTGTGATTGTCACATTTATTTAGATATTCCATCATTCCTGTGGTCTTCCAATTGGGTAATGATTAAAGGTTTTTTTAAAATCTAACTTCATCTTCTAATGCCAGAGATTCTAGTACAGTGATTGTGAACCTTTTTTCCCTTGGGTGCCGGAAGAGTGTGTGCGTGCGCTATCAAGCATGCACTTGTGCCCACACCCATAATCCTGAGTCCTTCGGGATTGGGTGGCATAGAAGTTGAATAAATAAATAAATAATTCAATGCCTTCTGGAGGCCAGAAACAACCTGTTTCCCACATTCTGGTAGGCCCAGTAGGCTCGTGTTTCATCCTCCCTAAGCTCCAAAGGCTCCCCTGGAGCCAGGGGAGGGTAGAAAATACCTTCCTCCATCCCCCTGGAGGCTCTCTGGAAGCCAAAAATGCCCTCCCAGAGCCTCTCTGTGAGCTAAAAATCAGTTGGCACACATGCATGTTGGACCTGAGGTAGAGCAACGGCTCAGGTATCAGCAGATATGGCTCTGCATACCACCTGTGGCACCCGTGCCATAGGTTTGCCATCACTGTTCTAGTAAATAAGGAATATTTTCTTATATACATTGAATGTTGATATCTCTACTTTATAGATTATCAGTATATTATTTCCAGGTGTTAGACCTTTTTTGAATAAATTATTATTTGATTGTTGTTGTGCTGCAACACACTAATTTAAGGTCAAAATTTCCTTTTGAAACCTTCTGGAACATTCCTTGTTTTCTGCATCTATTTCTCTCTTTGATTCTTTGCAAATGTATTATAATGCTTCTTTTCTCTTTTAAGCAGCTCTATTAAATTCTTTGTTAAGGCTCTTCCTGGGATCTTTGCTTGTCTTGACTTTTTCCATTCTTCTCCTCCAGCTTACTTTCTTCCATTTCTTGATTTCTTTTCACATTCATCCTAAATAATTTATTTGATTTATTCCACTGTTTTTTTCATCCCCTACCAATGAGCTTCAGGACTTCAAATAGATTCCTGCTATTCCTCTTGAAAATGGTCATTATATGTTCATGATTGTATTCTGGAAACAGGCTTTGGTTTTTTGCTTTAACTTGCACTTGAATAGTTTGTTATCTGTTTCTGTGCTGCCTCTGCCCAATTATATAGTCATTTTAATTTCTGTATACTCCATCTGGTGATAACGGCTTCAATTTGGTTTTATGAGAGTGAGTTAGCAATGAAGAAATAATTGGACTGGCAGAAATGGATAAATCGTTCTCCTGCTTCACTTGTGCTTCAGGCCAGATGGTCCAAATTTTCCTCCTTATTATTATCAATTTTGGCATTCCAGTCTTCAACTATAAGCAGCACATAGTTCTTGCATGTTCTGCTGATTTCATATTGAACTCAATCATAAAACCCACACAACTCTATTTCTTCTGCATTAGTAGTTGGAGTATAAACTTGGATAAAATCTCAGAAAAGGATTGACTGCATTTTATCCAAGCACTATATTGGGTATATATTCTTTCTGACTATGAAGTGAATTCCTTCCTTCCTTCCTTCCTTCCTTCCTTTCCTTCCTTCCTTCCTTCCTTCTTTCCTTCCTTCCCTCCCTCCTTCCTTCCTTCCTTCCTTCCTTCCCTTCTGGGTTGGGGTTTTTTTTGGACTAGAGTACAAATTTCTGAATGAAAGTTTCCAATTCCAACCTAGTTCAGTTAGCCAGCTAATAGTGCGATATTAATTTTTCTTTTACTTCATTGAGCTTTCCCGTGTTCATGTTTCTGACCTTTCATGTTTCATCTGTAATTCTGTTTTTGCAGATTTAAATTCTGTTTTCCTTTATAACAACACCCTAAAGACTTTAATCAGGCCATATAATCAGCACTGTTAATATCATGAAAAAGCCTCAGCTGTTCAATAGAGTCTTGAGTATCTTTCAGCCTGAGACCTGGACACTATATCATTTGGTATTGCCTATGTATAGAGTTTTCTTTGTTAAATAGGAGAGTCCTTTAGCATTGCTTTCTCCCTTATAGTAACAAATTATGCTTTACCAATGTCAGTAAAATAATCACCTAGCCGCATGATCTTCCTGTTTCTCAAAATAGATATCTGCTGTCTTTCAGTGGGCAGTTAGGATTATCAGTTGATTCTACTCATCCCTTCATGAAACATTATCTACTATGATAAGGTAGTACAGAAGGACATGGGTGGAGACAGGAAGAAGCAAAATTGTTAGCAGTTAATAATAAATAAATAGATCATTTTTAATTCTCGGGGGTGGCATACAAATCCAATTAATAATAATAATAATAATAATAATAATAATAATAATAATAATAATAATAATAATAAATAAAACCAGCTGTTTAGTTCATAGATTAACAATTAAAAGAGAAAGAGAAAGCATCTTATCTCCAGGAATAATTCTACTGAATTCTTCAGTCACCAGTAGACTATGCTGATTAATTTTAATCTGTCATTGCCCCTTGAAGATTACAAATGTTTGTACTTATTTGTTCAATTTTTCAGGAACTTAACAACAACAACAACAACAACAACAACAACAACAGAATTGGAAGGGACCTTGAAGGTCTTCTAGTCCAACCCCCTGCTTAGGCAGGAAACCCTACACCAGTGGTCCCCAAACTACGGCCTGTGGGTCACATGCAGACCACTGAGGCCATTTATCCGGCCTGTCGGTGAGTGACAAGAGCACAGGGAAAAGAGATAGAGAAAGAAAGAAAAGGGAAAGAGAGGGAGGGAAGAAGTGGAGAGGAATGAAGGAGGGAAGGAAGGAGAAATGGAGGGAACAAGGAAGGAAGGAAGGAAGGAAGGATGAAATGAATGGAGGGACAGAGGAAGGAAGGGCTGGGGTTTTTTTTGGAGGGGGTAATTTTTTTATTTTTTTCTCTCAACATACATTCAAACAACATAGTGTACCATCTAATTTTCCATGAATAAAATGCAGTATTTTGTTAGTAACTAATATCAATCATCAAAAAAGTTGCAAAAGTTTTTTTTTCTAATTTTGTCATCCAGTTACATTCATTTTCTTTTAATTAAGTTTCCTCCTTAATGTTCCTTCAAAAAGTGCAACACCAATTATATTTATAACTTATTAACCATTATGCCAAAGTGCTTCCTTCTTTCTTTATACATTTTTCATAAGCCAAGAAAACCTTGTATAGCCAATCAGATGTCAACAAAAGAAAATGAAAAACAAAACATAAACATATATGAATTTCAGACCTTCTCCCACCTCTAAATAGTACATTCTCATTTTGTTTTTTACTTTAAAACAAGGTATGTGCACTGTGCATAGGAATTTGTTCATAGTTTTTTTTAATAGTCCAGCCCTCCAACAGTCCGAGGGACAGTGAACTGCCCCCCTATGTAAAAAGTTTGGGGACCCCTGCCCTACACTATTTCAGACAAATGGTTGTCCAACATCTTCTTAAAAACTTCCAGTGTTGGAGCATTCACAACTTCTCTTGACAACCTCCCAAAATTTGCCTGGGACCATTTTTACTTCGATGCTTTATTCAATCTGGTAATCTATGGGGGCTCCTTTTTAAATTAATTACAATTATTTAGGAAAATTGCATGGCACTTCCATTGCCTCAAAGTGATTCTGGCTTTCTATTTGTCATTGATAGCTTCAGTAAAAGAGGGAGGGAGGAAGAGAGAGAGGGAAGGGAGGGGAAAGAGAGGGAGGGAGGGAAGGAGAGGGAGACAGAGATGGAGAAAGAGAGAAAATCTGCTTTAAACTCATCAAGCCAATTTAAATTCACAGTAAAAGTCCAAAGGAAGAGATCTTACCAAACAGCTTTTAAACTGCACAAGACTTTCATATTTTTAACTGCTGGTCACAAGTGTAGGCTTTCTTTTATTCTCCCTGAAATTTCTTCAGGTATTATTTGGGGAAATTGTATAGATTCTCTAAGCTCCTTCGGGTTTATGAAAGTGCAAACTTTTATTAACAGCTGAAGTTGGGATATAGGAAGATTTCTGGCACTTCTTTAAAGTTATGAAAAACCCAGTTAAAGCTATATTTATTAACTTGTGTGGGGGAAAGTAAATTCCAACTTCTTTACCATATCATCACTTCTGAATTGAAACTATGTGAAAAATATGTCAATTCATATATCACAATCCAATGAAGAATCGTTCTGCTACATAGTTGATCAAGCAAAATTACCGTGTTTTTGGAGAATAAGATACACCTCCCCCCTAAAAGAGGCTGAAAATTCAGATGAGTCTTACGCTCCGAATGCAGCTTTTTTCGAAGCTTCCCCTCCTCCAGCCCTAACTAGGTACTAACGATCTTGCCAGCTCTTAACTTGCAGCTTCTTTCATTGTTACTGTCTGCAAAGAATGTTTTCCAGGCCCTAAGTCTTTGCAGAGTTTTTTTTCATTGCTCTAACTTGCTCCAAATATTTCTTTCAAGCCCTAACAATGTGCAGTTTGTAATATTGCTGTGTGGGATAGGCAAAACAGACTAATAAAAACTGTCCAGCTTGTGAAGAACGTTTTCAGTGAGGTGGGCAAAAGGACACTCCATATTTTGTAGAATACATTGCAACCAGAAAGCAACTGGATATAAGATCCAGGCTGCTAATTCTCTCAGGAATTTTATTTGGTTTGGTTTGGTGAGTTGACATCCTAAATTAATTGTGGGTTTTGTCATGATCTCAGCTGTTAATATAGCCTTAAAAAACACCTCAGAATTTGACCTGATTTCAGCATTTTTAACCTTGAAGTTCAGTTTTCTGTTTATTGCCTTCTTAGGATTGAAAATGGAAAATTTAACGAAGACTATTTTAAAAAAAGAAAAACCTTTCAGAATTTGCAAGCTTTGCAGTCTTTGGACGAGTCCCTCTTTAATCCATTTTAAAATAAAATAAAAAATTTTCAATTCAGTTATTCAATTCATGTTTCCAGCTTTGTAAGTTTTGTATTGCAAGTTTCTTTCTTTCTCTTTTTCTTTCTAATATACTGTAGTTGAGTAAAAGCAAAAGGTTGAATAGAATGTTATTTTAGTGTTTAAATGCTAAGAATTAGGATGAAACTGTGTTAAGGAACATTGTGAAAGTTAAATAAAATAAAATAAAAATATCCTCTTTGTGGGAAAGAGTTTCTGATAAGAAGGCTTTGAAGGTTCATCACTAGGAAGCACCAAAGTATTACCTGGAATGAAATTTAGGATCTAGGTCCTGAAAAAGTATGTGAATAACTTAACCTACATATAGCCAAAGAAGCCTTGATGAAATAAGTGTGAATAGCCTCCTCCTTGAGCATGCTGTGGGGAACCCCCCCCCCTCCTTATTAGTCCTTTGGTATTTGGTAGTAAAATACAAAATCCAATCAGGTAAGCTTTATAAATAAATCAAGTACCACATGTGCCCATCTCTTTCACAGTCCACTTGGAGATCTCATAAGACAGTTTTGTTTGTTTATTTTCAAGAGTAAAATTGGCACTTTGTATTTACAAAGTGAATGTGATGGCTCAGTGGCTAAGATGTTGAGCTTGTCAATCAGAAAGGTGGGCATTTCAAATCTCTAGCACTGCATAATGGTGTAAGCTCCTGTTACTTGTCCTAGCTTCTATCAACTTAGCAGTTCGAAAGCATGTAAAAATACAAATAGAAAAATAGGGACCACCTTGGTGGGAAGGTAACAGTGTTCCGTATGCCTTTTGGATTTAGTCATGCCAGCCACAGGGCCACAAAATTGTCATCAAAGAGTGCTCGCTCTTCAACTTAGAAATAAGTTGAGCATCACTCCCTAGAGTTGAAAATGATTAGCACGTATGTGCAAGGGGAACCATTACTGTTACCTATTTACAATTTAGAGTTCTAAGCATCAGGAATATGACTTCTTTTGAATAATAATTATTAGATCACATTCCAGAAAAGAAAATAGTAATAGTAATGGAATCTCTCTTCTTCTGGTCCTTTGAATTCATGAAGTAGGTCTGTTAATTAACTACATTCTCCAATTTTTGCACACTGACTGGAACATCAGAGCAAGACCTTATGTGATTAATCTTGTTAGATACAGATGCTGTACATGTGATCAAAAACTGTGGACAACATATCCTCAGCATATAGGCAAACATACGTGTGAGCAAATGCAGGAAAATTGAAATTGCCCTTATGTTCTCAGCAGAGTTTGGAGACCAGGGATGGAAGAAAAAGTACTATTAGGCTGTCTATTTCAATACAGGTTTATAATCACAAATATTTTTGGTATATTAAAATCATTAAGTCATATTTGGAAATAATTAACCAGGATAGCTGTAACAAGTCAAGTGTATTTTTGCTTAGTTCCTCAGTATACTGTAGAGTAAATATTTTTAATAAGCTCTTTATCTACAATGTAGCTTCTTTGGCTGCAGGAAATAAGTTTGTTTGTTCCAGTTTAATTCAATAAATTACAATGCATTTAGTTCTTTGGAATAATTTAATTGACATGTAATACTCTTTCCTTTATAACCACTTTTGTGCAGAAAGTCACCAGTGCCATTTTCTGAATTTTGTGAACACAAGCAATTTAATCTAGTATCTAACTAAAATGATTGCAGAAAAATGGTGGGTAAGCAAAGCAAGCAAAGAAAATCTGAGTATGCCTAAAGTAATTCTTAATCTTGAAACAAATTTTATCTTGTGGTACCTGTAAGATAATATTGTTTTCAATTTAGCAACTTTCAGAAAAAATTAATTCTGCTGTGCTGTCAAAGGTTATCCATATTTATTAAATGTCAAATCACTTTTGTTTCACCAGAATGTATTTCCAAACCCTACTCAAGGACTGATTAAATTGCACAAATATATCCATTCAGGCTTGCTTGATACATTTTAATGCTATACATCAAATTGAGTGGTTTTAAGGTTGTACGTATTCAAACTGAAAATTTCCACAGTAATTTAAAAGAAAGTGCTGATTCCTCCTTAGAAATACATTGATCTTTCCCAAAAATGCAGCAGATACATATTTAGAGTTGTTATAATTATAAATTGTGTGGAGGGATTGGACAGTGCAGAAAAAAAGCAAAAAAGATAAAATTTATTACATATGATCTTGCAGTTATGAAGTTAGATTATATGTTTACATTCCATTCATCAAGTATACAGAAATTATCTTCTATTAATTAAAGCATTCACATCTTATGTAGAAAATATTTCATCTGTAAACTTTCTATGAAAATTGAGAAAGTAATGAAGAAATCCTGTTCAATGATTAACTTTTAACCCTGCTGTTCTGTTCGAGTCTGTGCAACACAAAATCGAAGTTTGAGACCCTGTAAAAAAATTTCCCTGCATTTCTGAAACTTGAAATTTCATGACTTTTCATCATTTCAGGGGTTCTCTCTATGAGAATTTTTTTGGGGGGTGGGTGGGGGCTTAGTTTTTGCTGGGCAAAATGTCATACTTGTACTGTTTACGAGTCTTTGTGACTCGCACCGAAAATTCTTTATTTTAAGTGTTTATATTTGGTCAATTTGAAAACTTCTTTCCCTTGTAAACTAGGTTGAATATTTCTGCACGCAATGAAATGAAAAAAAAATTCAGTTCAATTTTCATATCATTATGTTCAGAAATGTTCAAACTAGTAATCCCACACCAAATTTAGTAAAATTGTACATTGTTTGCAGGCAAACCTATCTATAAATTGAAAAAAATATATCACAAAAATGGGGGGGCATGGGCTTTTATGAGCAAAATAAACCAATAAGCATTATTTTTTTATTTCCATTTTCATTTCATTGCAGAAATTTTCAACCTAGTTTCCAAGGGGAAGAAGTTTTTAAATTGACCAAATATAAGCACCTAAAATAAAGAATTTTCGGTGCGAGTCACACAGACTTGTAAATAGTACAAGTATATAGTGGTTTTGAACAGGGCAGCAGGGTTAAGTAAGTATAAAATGAATTTAACCTATATAGGTATAGGTATAATTGCAAATATATAATCATTTATCTGAGAATAATTTATTCTGAATACACTGATCAACTTATTTCTGGCTACAAATTTTTAAAAAGTATATTATACAATGGGAAAACCTTAAGTCAGGTTTAAGAAGCTTTGCGGGTCAATCTGAAAAATGGCAAAGAATGTAAGTGGCATTCATATTAAATCGATTTCAAAGTGTGTCAATGTATAGTGTGGCTATAGTGGAAACATTTTACAACATGGATTACCAAAATGGGAAAAAAAACTTTCCTTTCAAATACTTGACTTTGGAAATTCTTCCCTTCGTTGAATAGAGAGAGCAGCTATTGAAAATATGAGAGGGGTATACAAGAGCCACTCTGAGGTCTCAGAGAGGGGTGGCATACAAATCTAATTAATAAATAAATACTCCGGCACCTGCAGAGAATACAATAAGCATTTAACATGGAGTGAAGCTATCCTTAAATTTAGTTTCAATAAGGTTTCCAGAAAAATATGAGAAGCCCAAGCAACAGGATTTTTTTAACATATTTTCAATATTTCATTCTCCATGAAACAAGGTAAGAAACAAGGAACCAAAGCTATATGAGATAAAGAACTGGTAGTGTCCTGCTGTTGATATCATGATGATGTCATGGAACTGGTTCTCTCGATGCAAGTCCATAGGTGCCGTCATGTATTTAAAAAATGTTTTAAAATTGTGTTTGGAACTTTAAAAAAAAATTCTTCTGAGCATGCGCAGAAACTGGGTTTCTGGCACTGCACATGCGTAGCCATCTTGTTTCCAGTTTTTTTTAATGGGATTTATTTTTTATTGTTTTATACTGTTACACAGCACAGGAGGAAGTGAACCAGCAGCAAGGTAAGTTAGAACCCACCCCTGTTTTGATGGTATTTTCCAATCTGAAGAACAGACATGCCCATCAAGTCTATGGGAGTGCTATAATCTCTTAGCTGATTGCCAAAGAGCAAAGAAATAATAACATGATAGATTGCTAAAAGCACTTTGTATTAGTGGCCAGATATAAATAGACAATGCTCTAGAAGATCATAGTGCTTATCACTGCTTTTTCAACTAAGATTATTGAAGTAGACCCAGAGGCAGGGTTCAAACAAAATCGGTACTTTTATTTCGCTCAGAGAACAAGTGACAGCTCAGCAAGGCAAGTGACAATTCAGCTAGTACCGACTGACTCTGCTTGGAGAAACCGCTTCTTTTATACATTTGCGGCTCCCGCCAAAGCAAGAGCCAGCCGCGTCTGAGCCAATCAGGAGCGACTTCCTGCTTCAGCTCAGACAGCGCTGGGAGACGGAACAAACTATCTACAGGAAATACAAGGTAGCCATTTCAAGATACAACAATTATCCTCAATGCAGCAAGACACAATGCAAAGAAAATTCTTTCTTTTTCTCTTCAGAGCTACCCCTCACTTTTTAGTGGGGATGGAAAAACTTTGAAAGATACTTGGAAGGGACATTTGGAAGGAATATATAAACTAAATTCTATGCAGCCGTTCTGAATTCCTCCAGAATTTTGTGTTAATTTGTAAAAGATGCATCTGCTGTAGGGAGTGACATAAAGTAGGGCTATCAAAGTTGTGGTCCACGGGCCAAATTCCTCACACACTGGCCACACCCATGCCCAGTTTAGTGAAGGGGGGGGAAAGTCACAATATTTCATGTGATGCTGCCATGATGACACGGGTTTTATACCCTTGTCATAAAGAATATCACTGCTTTAATGAGTTAGTTACCTCCTCCCCTTCAGGTACATTTGCTAAAGAAAGACCATTACTATTGTCTGCTAATATCACATATAGTCAGAATTGGTCTACTTTATCTCTGCTTTTTTGTATAGAAAAAAATCAGACTTTCTAGCAAAGGATTAGATTGAATCCTTCTCCATTTTAATTTTTATGGAATGCCGAAGGGTCTCTGTTATTCCTGAGGCAGACTTGTAAATCATTAAGATGCTAGAGGCTGTTGCTTTGCTTTTCAGTATGTTGTAAAACATTTTAAAAAGAGGACATTTCAAGAAGCTTTCATAAACACACTCTACTTAAAACTGGAATAGTTAGGTACCAGGGAATAAATCTCATTGAACCTATGCACATCTACAGGCAATGTTTACCATATTTTTGGAGTATAAGATGCACCTCCCCCCCCCAAAAGAAGGTGGAAATGTTGGTTCATCTTATACACTGAATACAGGCATTTGTGCTGTCCCAAAGCCCAGCACCCCACCTGCAGAGAGCTCTCGGGTACTGGTGAATGGCAAAAATGCCCCTATTTTTGCGAAAAATTGACTTTTTTTGCTCTTTTTTTTTCTTCAAATATGTGGTGGGGAAAGTGTCTGAGGAGCCTGTAGAGAGCTCCTGGGGACTGAGGGAAGGCAAAAATGCCTCCATTTTTGTGAAAAAAACAGGTGAAAATGACCCATTTTTCACAAAAATGGGGGCATTTTTGCCATCCCCCAGCATCCAAGAGCTGTCTGCAGACTCCCCATCCAATTTTTGTGAAAAAGTGTGCAGAAAATGGTCAATTTTTCACAAAAATAGGACTATTTTTGCCTTCTAATTACCCGATCTAGCATGAGTGGAGGGTTTGAGAATCTCTGAGTTAGGAATTAGGGGTGTAAGGATATTCAAACTTGGCAAGTTTAAGACTTGTGGACTTCAACCTCAATTCCTGAGCTAGCATGACTGAAGGAGGAATTCTGGGAGTTGAAGTCCACAAGTCTTAAAGCTGTCAAGTTTGAAGTTTGTAAAAAGTGTATATAGTTATAAAAAGTATACAATACATGTTTGCAAAATGTATTCTGCCACACTGGTAGTTTATTAAATAATTACTACACCATTTGGTTCAGAATACTTTTTTCCTTGTTTTCTACCTCTAAAATCTAGGTGTGTCTTATACTCCAGTGTATCTTATACTCTGAAAAATATGGTAGATTGTGATATATAATAATAATAATAATAATAATAAATATTAATTTATTAGACTTGTATGCCGCCCCTCTCCAAAAACTCAGAGCGGCTCACAATAAATAATACAGAAATACAAATCTAATATTAAAAACAATTATAAAAAAACCTATTATAAAACAGTCATACAATCCAAACAAACCATAAATGAAATGGAACAGCTGGGTGTATGTCAATTTCCCCAAACCTGGCGACATAGGTTGGTTTTCAGAAGTTTGCAAAAGGCAAGGAGGGTGGGGGCAGTCCTACTCTCCAGGGGGAGTTGATTCCATAGGGCCGCGGCTGCCACAGTGAAGACTCTTCCCCTGGGTCCCACCAGACAACATTGTTTTGTCGATGGGACCCGTAAAAGGCCAACTCTATGGGACCTGATCAGTCACTGGGATTCGTGCAGCAGAAGGCGGTCCCAAAGGTATTCTGGTCCGATGTCATGTAGGGCTTTATAGGTCATAACCAACACTTTGAATTATGACCGGAACTGATCGGCAACCAATGCATGCCGTGGAGTGTTGATGAGATATGGGCATATTTAGGAAAGCACATGATAGCTCTCGCGGCCACATTCTGCATGATCTGAAGTTTCCGAACACTTTTCAAAGGCAGACCCATGTAGAGAGCCATTAGAGATCATGGCTATCTATCAGTCTAATTTGGAAATGTCCAAACTTGAAATTTAGCACATATGTTCCTCTTGGTTTCTAGATGCTGACTAAAAAAGGATATTTAAAGATCTTTCTTTAAAAGTATTTCTTATTAATAACACGCTCTATGCTAATTAGTTAGAAATGCTACTGCCCCTCCCAACCTGAAAATAACTCTGGAGAAAATGGGATAGCATAGGAGAGGCTTCTGTGGGACAAGCCTAAGGGAGAGAAGATGCCAAAAAGCCTGAGGGAAAGAAGGGAATAGGATAAAGGAGACTTCTGTGTGGCAAGACTGAGGGAGAGAAGAAATTTTATTTATTTATTTTATTTATTATTTGGACTTGTATGCCGCCCTTCTCCGAAGACTCGGGGCGGCTCACAACAAGTGAAACAGTCACAAAATCCAATTAATTAAAATATTTAAAGGTTTAAGAAAAACCCCATGTAATAACAGATACACACAAGCATACCATGTATAAATTAAACGTGCCCAGGGGAGATGTTTAATTTCCCCATGCCTGATGGCAAAGGTGGGTCTTAAGGAGTTTACGGAAGGCAGGAAGAGTAGGGGCAGTTCTAATCTCTGGGGGGAGTTGGTTCCAGAGAGCCGGTGCCGCCACAGAGAAGGCTCTTACCCTGGGGCCCGCCAAACGACATTGTTTAGTTGACGGGACCCGGAGAAGGCCCACTCTGTGGGACCTAATCGGTCGCTGGGATTTGTGCGACAGGAGGCGGTCTCGGAGATATTCTGGTCCGGTGCCATGAAGGGCTTTAAAGGTCATAACCAACACTTTGAATTGTGACCGGAAATTGATCGGCAGCCAATGCAGACTGCGGAGTGATGGTGAAACATGGGCATACCTAGGTAAGCCCATGACTGCTCTCGCAGCTGCATTCTGCACGATCTGGAGTTTCCGAACACTTTTCAAGGGTAGCCCCATGTAGAGAGCATTACAGTAGTCGAACCTCGAGGTGATGAGGGCATGAGTGACTGTGAGCAATGAGTCCCGGTCCAGATAGGGCCGCAACTGGTGCACCAGGCGAACCTGGGCAAACGCCCCCCTCGCCACAGCTGAGAGATGGTTTTCTAATGTGAGCTGTGGATCGAGGAGGACGCCCAAGTTGCGGACCGTCTCTGAGGGGGTCAATAATTTCCCCCCCCCCAGGGTAATGGATGGACAGATGGAATTGTCCTTGGGAGGCAGAACCCACAGCCACTCCGTCTTATCCGGGTTGAGTTTGAGTCTGTTGACACCCATCCAGGCCCCAACAGCCTCCAGGCACCGGCACATCACTTCCACCGCTTCGTTGACTGGGCATGGGGTGGAGATGTAAAGCTGGGTATCATCGGCATATTGATGATACCTCACCCCATGTCCTTGGATGATCTCCCCCAGCGGTTTCATGTAGATGTTAAATAGCAAGGGGGAGAGGACCGACCCCTGAGGCACCCCACAATGGAGAGACCTCGGAGTCAACCTCTGACCCCCCACTAACACCGACTGCGACCGGCCAGAGAGGTAGGAGGAGAACCACTGGAGAACAGTGCCTCCCACCCCCAACCCCTCCAACCGGTGCAGAAGGATACCATGGTCGATGGTATCGAAAGCCGCTGAGAGATCAAGGAGCACCAGGAAAGAGGATAAAACCCTGTCCCGGGCCCGCCAGAGATCATCCATCAACGCGACCAAAGCGGTTTCCATGCTGTAACCGGGCCTGAAACCCGACTGTCGGGGACCTAGATAATTGGCTTCTTCCAAGGACCGCTGGAGCTGGAGTGCCACCACCTTCTCGACAACCTTCCCCATAAAGGGAAGGTTGGAGACTGGATGATAGTTGTTAAGTACGGCTGGGTCCAGGGAAGGCCTCTTGAGGAGGGGGCGCACGAGCGCTTCTTTATAGAGTGTTGGAAAAACTCCACTCCCCAAGGAAGCGTTGGTAATCTCCTGGGCCCAGCTCCGTGTCACCTCCCTGCTGGCCGAGACCAACCAGGAGGGACACAGATCCAGTAGACAGGTGGCGGAACTCACAGCTCCAATGGCCTTGTCCACTTCATCAGGTGTCACCAGATCAAACACTTCCCAGACAGGTGGACAAGTACGTGCCCCAGTCACCTCGACTGACTCGTTGTCAGTCGACTCTGTTTTACAATTGGAGTCGAGGTCAGCCCGGATCTGAGCGACTTTATCAGCGAAAAACGTGGTAAACTCCTCGGCACTACTCTGCAAGGGCTCCCCGACTCCCCCCTGATTAAGAAGGGAGCAGGTCACCCTAAACAGAGCAGCCGGGCAGGATTCCGCTGATGCAATCAAGGCGGCATGGTACGCGCATCTTGCCGTCTTGAGCGCCACTTTGTAAGTCTTAATAAAAGCTCTTACAAGTGTTCGATCAGATTCAGACCTGCTCTTCCTCCATCGCTTCTCTAGACATCTCTTTTGGCGTTTCAACTCCTGGAGCTCCTCGTTGAACCATGGAGCTCTACGGGATCTAGCGCCACGGAGAGGTCGCAAAGGCACAATCCGGTCTAGAGCCCCTGCAGCAGCCGTATTCCAGGCCTCTGCAAGAGACTCCGCCGAACTGTGGATGAGTGCCTCTGGAATAACCCCAAGCGCCGTCTGAAAGCCCTCTGGGTCCATCAGGCATCTGGGGCGGAACATCTTCATTGGTTCTACCTCCCTGCGGGGAAGGATTGGAGCCAGGATAGGATAGAGGAGGATTCTGTGGCGCAACCCCGAGGAAGAGAAGGGAATAGGATAGGGGAGACTTCTTCGTGGCAAGACTGAGACTTCTTTGTGGCAATACAAAGCTGGGGTGGGTCAGTGTCTCAGGGTGGAGTCATGCCCAGCTGCACTAACAAAGGTGCTTGTCATTTCCTGCTGCAAAAATCTTTTTTTTAAAATCCCCACTGTTGGACAGCAAAACCCAGCAAGAGATGAGGTGTTGGACAATCAGCCATTGCTGTTGCTGAACAACAGGTAAGTAAAGGGTGCTTCGCTGTTTCACTAAAGCTCCGACCATCAACACTACCATTTCTGCCTGCCTATGTCACTCCACCTTGCTGTGAGTGATGTCAAGTTGATCACACCCACTCAGTCACAAGACACCCCACCACACCCCCACACCCAGTCATTAGGAAGAACCAGTTGTTAAATTAGTTGAATCTCACCATTGTAGTGTGTGTTTGTGTGGGTGGGTGGGTGCACGCGCATGCATATGTGTGTGCACACATGTGTTTGTGTGTGCATGTACATGAACACACGCATACACACATTTAAAGAAATAGGAAATGTTTTGCAAGTATTTAAATAAAATCACAATGGCAAATTATTTCATGGCAATCTAGTATACAGTAGAACCCCGACTTACGAGACTAATTGGTTCCGGAAGGAGGCTCGTAAGTCGGAACGCTCGTATGATGAAACATTGTTTCCCATAGGAAACAATGTAAAGTCAATTAATCCGTGCAACAACAAAAAAACCCGCTGCCGCCGAACGCGGAAGTTAGCGTTCGGCTTCAGGAGACAGCTGCGAAGCGGCGCGGGTGTTTTAAAACATCGCAGCCGGCCTGGGGGGTTCGGGGGCTTCCCCCCGAGCCCCCCAGGCCGGCTGCCATGTTTTAAAACACGCGCACCGCTTCGCAGCTGTCTCCTGAAGCCGAACGCTAACTTCCGTGTTCGGCTTCAGGAGACAGCTGCGAAGCTCCTTGGACAGTTTGAGCTTTCTGAGTTGGTGCAGAAAGAACATTCTTTGTTGTGCTTTTTTGATGATGTTTTTGATGTTCAGTGTCCATTTTAGAACTTGTGATATTTATTTATTTATTATTTATTAATTGGACTTATATGCTTCCCCCCGAGCCCCCCAGGCCGGCTGCCACGTTTTATAACACGCGCGCTGCTTCGCAGCTGTCTCCTGAAGCCGAACGCTAACTTCCGCATTCGGCTTCAGGAGACAGCTGCGAAGCGGCACGGGTGTTTTAAAACGTCGCAGCTGGACTGGGGGGTTAGGGGGCTTCCCCCCGAGCCCCCCAGGCCGGCTGCAACCTTTTAAAACACGTGGGATACGAGCGCCAAGGAGCTGTCTCCTGAAGCCGAACGCGGAAGTTAGCGTTCGGCTTCAGGAGACAGCTCCTTGGCGCTCGTATCCCGAATGTGAGCTCGGGAGGCGAACAAAAATGTCGCTCCCCTCCCAGCTCTTATCTCGAGTAGCTCGTAAGTAGAGCTGCTCGTATGTCGAGGTTCCACTGTATTTTTAAATTACCAAGGAATTTCTCACTGAATTCAGCGATGGGCTTTTTCTTCAGAATAATATCTCCTGGACATTAAAACAATCTAAGGGATTTTAGAAAAAGAACATTAATATTTATTGTATATTTGTATATGGAAAGATTATCCTGAACAAAGACATATAACATTATTTTAATCATTGTCACTGATTGACTTATTAGTCCCATAGATGTTTTAGAAAAATGCACACACACATGAAATCCACAGTTCTTTTTTTTATTAAGAGTGATTTCTGTATTGTATCTGCTGGTCTGTGACCAAATAAAGATTTGATTGATTGGATACCCTATCTGGACCAAGACTGTCCAATTAAGAAAGGGAGCAGGAGGAGGGAGGAGGAAGAAACTTAAATCAAATTTTGTTTTATGCATTGTACAGCCATTTTTATGCACTTGGTAGATTATTGTGACTACTCGGCTAAATATACAAATGATGAAATGAGTGCTTAACAGATTCAAATATCCTGTTCATTATAAAACAGCAAATCTGGCATTAAATTTTTGCTGCTGAATTATAGGAAAAGTTTATACCCATTCACTGTTCATTATTTCCTGATAATGGTCTTGCTTTAAAAGCGCTGTCTAATAACCAATGTGGCCTTGAGAGAACATTGACTCAAATGCCTATGATCAAAGTTGTGGTAATCATATTTCATTTCAGAAAATTTTGAGCAGAAAGGCAGCAATAGTAACCAACAAAACAGTAGTAGCAGCAATGCAGTTGTAGCAACAATAAAGACCTAGAACATATTAAGCCAATATGCATAAAGGAAAGCTTCTTTTGTGT
Source organism: Erythrolamprus reginae (assembly GCF_031021105.1). NCBI lineage: Eukaryota > Metazoa > Chordata > Lepidosauria > Squamata > Dipsadidae > Erythrolamprus > Erythrolamprus reginae. Next base: position 109,354,571 of record NC_091952.1, on the reverse strand, counting down.
GAGATATTTAATTGTATAAAGAAAAATATGACCTCTATAATCAGCATCCAAGAGGAACAGACCATAAAAAATGCAGAACTCTCCCACAGGTCTGCTTAGTGGCCCAACTGATGTTAATACGAGGGTCACCCAGAAAGTAATGTACCACATTTTTTTCTCAACCTACTGTAATGGTACAAATGTGAAAATTTATATTAGTTGAATTGTCAGGTGTGTGTGTGTGTGTGTAAATTTTGCATTTCTTCAGACAGATAGCGTAGCTGCAGCAAATGTTTGGAAATGGCATCTATAAGTGATGTACATTACAGGCAGCGTTTCATCATTGAATTTCTCATTGCAGAGAAAGAAACTGTTGGGAATATTCACAAATGTTTGTGTACTGTTTCTGGAGAACCTGCATTCAACAGACATATGGTTAGTCGCTGGGCATAGAGGGTGAGGCCATTATAAGACGGATTGGCAGAGCTGCAAGGCTTCGTGACCAGAACAAGCAGTGGTACCGGCAGGGCATACATGTCCTTGTGTCTCACTGGACGAATGCCATAGAACGGGATGGAGATTACGTGGAAAAATAGGGAGTGTAGAAGAAACATCATTCTTTCTTGTGTGTAAGTTTCATTGTGTCAATAATTGTTGAAGAAAAAATATGTGGTGCATTACATTCTGGGCGACCCTCATAGATATATTCCTACAGTTATGAATACTGTTATATTATACATTATATATATAATACTGTGCTAAAATCTCTTTTATAATGACCCAGGATTTTTCTTTTTCTGTGAATGAGACTTTTATTTTCCCTTCTGATTTTCACAATGGCATTTTACTCTTCTTTATAATTTTGACAGGCAGACAATGGAAATTGTTGTTTTCTCTTCTACATTCCTTCTTTAGTCTTTTGCCTTCGTGTTTATGCAACCTCATTGGAAAATTGTCTCTTGATAAGCTCTATCACATAATTTCCTATTTTGTTTCCCTAGCATCCCACAGATAGTTTAAGCATAGCTTGCTCCCATATCCTCCATTGATACACTTTTCCTATTTTCTAAAAATCCTTGGAAGCATCTTTCTATCTTTCTGTCCAAGCTCATTCAGTCAGCACTGCTGGGCAATAAATCATCGCTCAACTTCTGGTGTCCCTTGAATGTACAAATGGGCTCAGAAGAAGAAGAAAAATTCTTAGCCCACAGCGATGGTTATCTGGTCATTGCCCAGTAATTGCCCAGAATAATAGAAAGCTTCCAGTTAAAGGAACTAAATGTAGGGAAGAATAACAAATGGATGTCATCTACTGCAAATGCAAAATGTTCCCCATTTATTGTAATATTGAAAATATTTCTTTGGGACTAGTTTTTTTTTTTTAATAAAGTTTTTATTGATTTTATAAAGTAGTTACATAAAACAAACATACAACAGTGCACGGTGCATGTGCCCATCACCTAACAACAAGACACCCCCCATCACCCCCAACACCCATACAAGAGGATTCAAAGGATTTAATTTATTTATCTATTGTTCCTTGGCTCTATCTTGCATCGAATATTACTAAAAGAGTGATTGCAGTTTATTTTTCATATTTACATCACAGATTCTACTCAACATATAATCTTTTACCTTATTCCATCGCACCATCAGCTTCTCCAATTTGTTCTCGTCAAAATTATTTAATCTTATTTCCATAATTTCGAAATGTATGTGGTCCACCATGTACCAGTACCAATTTTGTAGTGTCCATTTTGTGAGTCTTTCCAACCTAATACCATCACCGCTTGAGCACTTTCCAATGCTGCGGCTTTAATTTCCTTGAATTCTCCTAGTTCCCTGTGTTTAATTAAAATTGCTATTTCTTTTGTAATTGTCCAGTTAATGTTTAGCATTTTATTAATTTCATTCTGTACTTCATTCCAGAATTTCTGAATTTCTGCGCACTCCCAGAGCATATGCATAAAGATTCCCTTTTCTTGGCACCCATGCCAACAATTACCCTTCTCTTTCCCCTGGAAGTGAGCAATTTGTACTGGTGTATAGTACCATTTATGTAGAATTTTCCTTCTCATCTCTCTAACTCTCGTGTTTTTAATCTTATATATATTTTCTATTATTTCTTTCATTTCCCTTTCATCTATTTGTAAGTCGTTTTGCCAGCATCTTGTCAAACTTTTTGTTACTTCCTCTTCCATCTGCAATAGCATTCTGTATATATTACCGGCTTGTGCTTTACTCTCATTTATCTTTTCTCTTATTATTTTTTCTAAGCAATTTTCTTCTCGTAAGAGAGCTTCTTTATTCTCACTTTTATTTAAATATGTGCTTATTGCATTAATCTGCAACCATTTCTGTTTACCAATCCACCATTCCAATCGAGTTCTACTGACTCTTCCATCTTTCTCATATAATTGTTCAATTCTCGTTATCCCTTTACTATTTAATACTTTGATAATTCTGCTTAAGTTAACGTCATCCCCTATATTCAATACATATAACGTTGATAGCCTGGAGATCCTAATTCCACTTTTCCTTTGCCATTTAGACCATATTTCTAAACATGCTTTGAGAGGGTCACTTAAATTGCTAATTTCTGTTCTACTCCAATTTTTAAATAATAACTCTTTATTATTTATATTATTGATTTCCTTTTCTAACTCTACCCATTTCTTTCCCCCCCATAACTGTAATTCCATTAACCTTTCTATTTGAAATGCTTCTCTATATAGTACTAAGCATGGGCTGCCCCACCCCCCCTCTTTCTCTTGTGCAAACTGCCAATGTTTTCTTATTCTAAGCTTTTTGTTTCCTTCAATCCAAAAATTTAATTTGCTGTCCCATTCTCTTAGTTTTACCTCAGGGAAGATACCCGGTAGAACCTGAAACAGATACATCATTTTTGGTATTATCATTGTTTTAAGGGCCCTAATCTTGGCAATTCTTCCTAACTTTTTACCCTTCCAGTTTTTTATCTGCTTCTGGATTTTTTTTCCATATTAAATTATAGTTGGCCATTACTATTTTTATTGGATTCTTGAACAACCAAATTCCCAGGTATTTCATTTTTTTACAACCTAACTTCAATCCTGATATTTTTTGTATATCAATTTGCTCTTTAGGGCCAGTACTTAAACATATTATCTCTGATTTCTCTATATTAACCATAAGTCCCGATTGATCTTTAAATTCCTGGAACAATATCATTATTCTTTTCATCATTTCAATTGGGGTTTCAGACATCACTATAGCATCATCTGCAAACAAATTTAATTTCAATTCAAATTTCCCTATTTGATAACCTCTCCATTCCTTATCGTTTCTAATTTTGTTTGCTAAAGTCTCAATTGCTAATACAAATAACATTGGGGATAGTGGGCAACCCTGCTTAGTTCCATTCTGAATTTTAATCGTTTCTGTTCTGTTACCATTTACTCTGATTTGAGCTATATTATCCTTATATATTGTTTCTATAATTCTACAGAATGAATCTCCCATATTTAAATCTTTACATAGTTGAAATAGGTAATCATGATTAACTTTATCAAAGGCTTTGTAGACATCTAATTTTAGAATACTTAGTTTTCTTTTGGTATTGGTAGCATGGTGTATAACATTGACCACGTTCCTTATTGGTTCGTAAATCTTCCTTCCTTTAACAAATCCATATTGGTCTTCTCCAATTACTTTTGGTAAAATATTCTCCACCCTGTTTGCCAATATTTTCATAAATATTTTATAATCCTGATTTAATAAGCTGATAGGGCGATAAGAACTTGGATCAGTTAAATCACGATCTGGTTTTGGGATAGTTATAATTTCTGATATTTTCCACATCTGTGGAGTTTCAAAAGTCTTAATTACATTATTAAACAATTTTTCCATATGCGGTAATAATTCATTCATATACGTCTTATAATATTCAGCAGTGAAACCATCTGGACCTGGGGCTTTAGCAGGTTTCAACCCTTTAATAACTCTAGATATCTCATCATTTGTAATTTTTGCATTTAGTATTTGTCTATCTTCTTCCGTTAATTTCTCTTTGACCTCTATGGTTTGCGAAGTAATATGTTCTTTTTTGTATAAGTTCCCATAAAAATCACTCATTATTTTTTCCATTTCTACATTACTACGTTTAATTACACCTTCCTTGTCCTTTAAAGCAGAGATATGGGATTTCTCTTTTCTTTTTTTCAAATAGTGTACCATTTGTTTCATTGATTTGTTCCCCCATCCCCTAATTCTATGTTTTATAATCATCTTCATTTTATTCCATCTTTCTTCATCAAGTAATTGTAATTTCTTTTTCTTAAGTAATAATAGTGAATTCCAATCTCTATTTCTTGTAATTTTTAAGGTTTCTTGGATTAAATCTATTTCTCTTAATAAATTTTTCCTTTCAGCTTCCCAGGATTTCCTAATAAAAGCTTCAGTACTGATACAATTACCCCTCATAACAGCCTTATGTGTATCCCAAACTATAGTTTGCTTAATTTCACCTGTTGCATTAATACAAAAGAATCCATTCAGTTCCTTTTGTAATTTAATTCTATTTTCCTCATTAGCTGAAACCACAGGGTTATATCTCCAAATCCTTTGTTTCCTGCCAGCCTCTAACTCAATCACCGCTAGTAAAGGTGCGTGGTCTGATAACCAAATACTTTTCACTTCCACTTTCTTGAGCTTTGCCTCAGCTGTCTTATTAATTAACATATAATCAATACAACTAAATTTATTATGTCTTGCAGAATAAAAGGTGTCCCTGTTTACTGTGTTTTCATGTAAATCCGTCATATTGATTTTATTTAAATATAACTTTTTCTTCCCCCCCCTGCTGTTAATTCCAAGTTGAAATCGCCTGCTAAAATCACTGTACCTTCCGCAAAATTATCTAGTTTCCATTTTACATTCATTATAAATTGTTTTGCATTTACATTGGGGGCATAGATTACCGCTAAGGTTACTAACTTATTTTTTATTTTCCCCTTAATAAATAACATTCTACCGTCTTTGTCCCTTTTAATATTAATTAATTGAAAGTACACTCTTCGGTTAAACAAGATGGCGACTCCTCTAGATTTGGTCGTCCCTCTCGACTCATAAACTTGTTGCCACTCGCTATTTGTAACTAATTTATCTGTTTTTTCCCTTCCTTTATGAGTTTCTGATAAGAATAAAACATCAGCTTTACTATCCCTAGCCAGATTCATGATTCTATAACGTTTTTTCTGTGATGAGAGACCATTTACATTCAACGACAATAACCCTATATCACCCATTTACATAATTTTAAATACATTTCCCCCCTCCTGCAAAACAGATCCTACCGGAAAAATGCTTTTTAATTACCATGAATTCCCACCCTAGTGCCTCTTCCCTGACACCCCCCCCAGGGGGAGGCAACGAAAAAACCTTTCGTTATCGAGAGGCACCCCTGGATTTGCGTTCCACCAGAAAGCTCCCCCATCTCTCCCCATTTAATAGCATATCAAAAGATTCCCCCCTCCTTCCCTCTTCTCCCCTTATTAGTTAGCGAAAAAACCCAAAAAAATACACAAAAAAGAGATTAATTAGTTGAAAACCATGGTACCATATTAGCAAATCAGCTCAGTTCAGTTCATTATTTCTTCTTCTGGCACGTAACTCTTGGCTCATCTCTTTTCTCTTTCTCTTTCTCCAGGAGAAAATCCAGTTCCTTCTGGAGAGCTGCAATTTTTTCTTCCTTGCTTTGTTCTGCTGCACGGATCGGTTGGAGCATAAACAACTCATCCTCTCCTGCTTCTGGCTGGCTTTTCGATATCGGTGCCTGGGATGTACCCTCCGGATTTATCCCCAGCTGATGAAGCAAATTTCTTCCCTCCTCCAAAGATCTCGCCTGGAAAACTTTGGAGTCTTTAAAAACAAATACTGTAGCTGGATAACGCCATGAGAACCTGATTCCATTTTCGTAAAGTTGGGAGGTCACTTCTCTCATCTGATTTCTCATCTTGAGGGTTTCAGCACACAAATCTTTTAAAACGCGTATTGGAATAGCCTTGTAACGTAAGTTTGGAATCTGCTTCAACTCTCTGAATATTTCTGCCGCTCTCCTTTCCGAGGTAAACCTTACAATAATATCTTTTTGATCACCTCGGTTCTGAGATCCAAAAGCCCAGTGTGCTCTTTCAAATTCTTCTGGGTCACATTTAACATTGTTTTCACTGAACCACTGGTGAATTGCTTGAATAAGATGTTTACTCTCCGCGAAATCTTTAGGAAATCCCCTCAGGCGAAGATTGGGCCTCCTTTGTCTGTCCTCCAAGTTAATTATGCGTAGTTCCTGGCGAGACTTTCCCTCCTCCAGTTTCCCAATTCTTTGATCTTGTATTTTAGACTGTTCTTTCAATTCCGACACCCCAGCTCCGACAGCCGCAATCTGCTTTTTCATATCTTGGAGTAGCTGTCCCATACTGGCAAATGCTGTTAGCAATGAATCCATCTTTACTTCCAGCTCCGAAGTAGACACCATCTTTTCCTTTGTTCTCACTTTCCCCCCTTACTCACGTTTAAAACTGTTAATTGCTTCTTCTTTACACTCTTTCTTATAAAGTTTTCAACAGCTCTGTTCAACTCGCTTCCTCTCAATCCGCTATTCACCAAGCTAGAGAGGGTTGTCGAGGGTTAACTTTCACTTTTCTTCCTTCACATGAGGGAGCTTTCTTTCGGTGCGTCTATCTGGATCGACGCATGCGCAAAATCCCCCTTCTTTGGGACTAGTTGAAGAAGTGAAATTAGGGTGCATCCATCCTGCTAGAAAGATGATTATTCATTGAAAAGGCAGAGGTTTATACTTATTGTACAGTTAGTCTAAAATCTCATATTTTTGCCAGTTTGAAGCTTTCTGAAAATATGCTGCAATGTCCAGCCTGTCAAAGACTACTTTGGCTTCAACCACAACAATACAAGAGCATACAACAGATTCAAGCTTAATATTAACCGCTCCAAACTTGACTGTAAAAAATACAGTAATTGGGTAATTGGGTTGTCAAAGCATGGAACTCATTACCGGGCTCTGTAGTACAGTGATGGCAAACCTTTTTTCCCTTGGGTGCCGAAAGAGCGTGCATGCGTGCTATCATGAATGCGCAAGTGCCCGCACACATAATTCGGTGCCTGGGGAGGGTGAAAAAAGCTCCCCCACTCTCCTGGAGGCCCTCTGGAGGCCAGAAACAGACAATTTCCCAACTTCTGGTGGGTCCAGTAGGCTCATATTTCACCCTCCCCATGCTCTCTGGAGCTGGGGGGGAGGGTAAAAACACCCTCACCCATCCTGCAGGAGGCTCTCTGGAAGCCAGAAATACTCTCCAGAGCCTCTGTGAGCCAAAAAATCAGCTGGTCAGCACACACATGCACGTTGGAGCTGAGCTAGGGCAATGGCTCACATGCCAGCAGATAAGGCTCCGCGTGCCACCTTTGGCACCCGTGCCATAAGTTCGCCATCACTGCTGTAGTATCATCCCCTAACCCCCAACATTTTACTCTTAGACTATCCACGGTTGACCTCTCCAGATTCCTAAGAGGTCAGTAAGGGGCATACATAAGCGCACTAGAGTGCCTTCCACCCCCTGTCCTATAGTCTCTCCTATATCTCCTATATCTTCTCTACTATATCCTCTATAACCTTCATTGTGTATTATTGTGTATTGGACAAAATAAATAAATAAATAAAATAAATAAATTTTATCTTTAAGCATCTATGGAGATTCTAAGTCATCTGGATCTGGTTGTCCCAAAGATGCTTTTCAAAAGACAACTGGACTTTCTTGAATGAAGCTTTTTGTACTGCCACTACTACAGGAATTTTCACCACCAACCGATTACCCCTTTTCAAATAAATTACCAGGTCACAATGATAATTTTTATTTGCATTATTTGTAGTAGTAATTTGCATTATTTGAGTAGTAGATCCTTGGAACAAACTTCCAGCAGACGTGGTTGGTAAATCCACAGTAACTGAATTTAAACATGCCTGGGATAAACATATATCCATTGTAAGATAAAATACAGGAAATAGTATTAGGGCAGACTAGATGGACCATGAGGCCTTTTTCTGCTGTCAGTCTTCTATGTTTCTATGTTGTTAGTTATTTAGAAAACTCATTCTGTCTAAAAATACTGAAATTTTGCTCCATTATGTGCAAGTTTTCCCCACAAATGGTTGCCACTGATGTTAGGGCTTAACTTTACTTTCTTTTAATGAATGTGTTTTGATGGGTCAATGACTGAAATAAAGTTTTGGTCTGGCATTTTGAGTGAGCCTAGGTAATTGTGACATATAGATAACAGATAAATTCAATAGTAAGCTATTATTTACATGAACTCAATAACTCTGCTAAGTATTTTATCTCATATCAGGCTGACGGGTAAGATAATATAAAAATAAATAACTGGCTTAGGGAACAATTGAGTTATCTAGATGATATCTGCCATAAGGTGGTAAAAATTGTGATACCCTATTCACCTTAACAGTCCTAAAATAGTCCTAAAGTAGAAATAATCTTTGGATATTTTGAGGAAATAGGGCATTGCACTATTTCCAACAGTGCTCATCAATATAGTGGAGGAAGATTTATCTTGAATCTTAATCTTTTTACAGTATTACATATCTAGAAGCTTAGCTCCTATATGATTGAAAATTCTTATCACTGTAGACTTTCTGACTATAAATCTTTGAATCTCATTTAGTTAGAAAGCCTTCTTTTAAAGAAGATTTGCATCTTTTAAGATAGTTTTCTTTTGTGACCATAGGGAACCACTTTTTTTTTTCTTTAAAAGAGTAAGGTTGATTTTTCCCTCTAAGGTATGGTGTCATTTATTCATTTTGGGCTTCAAGGTGAGTAAAATATCAGTTTGCAGTACTAACATTTGTGTTTGCCTGGATAGAATTGTTATTCAATTTGCTTTGTACTTTGTACTTTCTTATATCACTAAACTTTACACAGCAAGAGATGTGGCAAAGCTAGCTTCCTTGTGCTTCCATTGCCCTTGGGTGAGACTTGGAAAAATGGTGGCGATGAAAGCAGCCATAGAAAGTAGCTGGGAAAACACTGTAAAATTTGGCTGGAGGAAACTACAGAACACTACCAATATGAAGGGGGACAGAACATCATTCCCATCCAAGTTTAGCTTTACTACAAATTTGTCTAATATGCTTTCAGAATATCAAGCTGATTACACATTCCATTTATACCGCACAGTGGCAAGCTATTGTAATAATATGCTTTGTGACTTACAGTATTTTCAAATAAATCTCCTACAAATAGAAAATTGTATCATTTCACTGTGATTCCTGATAAGATATCCATTATTCATGGTGTGTCTCCTCATCATGGCACTCCTGGGTGGCAGAACATAGGCAACACTATGTAGGTTTATATGGTATTTATTTTATGTATTAAATTTATAAACCGAAAGGGCAAAAAGAGATAGGTTGGGTAAAACGATCAGAGGAAAATAAAATAGTCATTATTATCACCAAAACTAAAAGAAGGCCTATTAGGCTCCCTAAACCAGGATTAGAAAGAGTTGTCCAGTTAGACCTAGACTTTCTAATAGTGATAATATGACCCAAAATTTTGCAATATATTTAGCTGGGTTGTCTATTAAGAAGAGCACAATTTCTGAGGATGCACATGGTCAATAATAGGAGAGATTAGAAGTACTGTAGTTGCAAGATATGATACATACCACAGAAGATGGGAAGTTAATGTTATATTGAAGATATATTGAGCCTTTCTTGGTAGGGTAAATTGTGATATCTTCTTTTTATCACCTTCAAGAAAAGGCCATCAAATCTTCCCGAAGGGAATGCCCTTCTGAGTGGAACTGAATATTTGGTGAAAATTTAAGGAAGGCTTTCTAGCAATGGAACAATGTTTTAGTTTGCTGAAAAACGTATCTAAAACCAACAGCTGCTGAAAAAGATCTACAATTGCTTTATTAAATATAAAGCTAGTGGATGACAGTAGCAAGACTCCCTCTTGCATTAAACAAGTTAGGAGCAAGAGCTTAGACAAGTCTTAGATCAGAGGTGGGTTCCTGCTAGTTAGAACCAGTTTTATAAAACTGGTAGCAGGAATTTCTCGCCCCCTCACTGAACTGGCAGCAATGTTTGGCTAGACACACTTCCAAACTGGCTCTCATTTTTGGTGCATATGGCACTGCTATCTTTGTTTTTTACTTCCGCGCATGCACAAAAGCTGGATTTTTAGCACTATGCATGCACATGTACAAAGTGCGTGCCCACGCAGCATGTGAGCAGGCAAACTGACAGCAAGGTAAGCCAGAACCCACCCCTGCTTTAGATCATGGGTCCTCAAACTTTGGCCCAAGGGCCACATGCAGCCCACTAAAGCCATTAATCCAGTCTACATAGGACCACAAGGCTGCCCTGCCCACATTGCCCTGCCCACCCTAGGGCGAGTGCAGGACGTATCTTTGCAAGTCCTGCAGGCTTGAACTGAAAGTTAAGGCCAACAATTTTAGCCTGTGGGGACATTCTGGAGAAGCAGGAGGTGAAAACAAAGTACATAAATGCCCCAGAAGAAAACAAAAATGGTTGAAAACAGCCTATTTTTGGCCTGCTTAAAATGGGCTATTTTTGCCTGGTTTTGACCTGCATAAAGCTGCTGGGGTAAGGGAGGTGAAAAATGAGTGAAAATGGCCTGTTTTTCACCTACCCTGTCTCCAGAAGGTGTTCTGCCGGTGTGTGCCAACCACCCTTAATTACAGGTTAATAGTCCAACCAGACACACACACACACACGATAGAAGGCAAATAAATGTTCTTTATCAACAGAAGAGAAGAAAAAACTCCCTTTTAAACTTCAAAGGGATTTCTTGTAGCAACAAGGCACAGTTGAAATACAATACAAGAACGAAGTCCAGTAATAAATCCAATTACTAACTCAGTAGCTGTGAAATTGTGTCACAGCTACTGTTGTCCAAACAGTGATAAACACTCACAATGAAGTATAAGCCAGAGTCCAGGAATCCAGGAATCCAAACACAGTCTTGAATACAACAATTCACGGTCTTGACGAACTACAATAAGATAATCTTCCACAACGGCCAAGCCAGCACACTGCTATTTTATCAGCAGGTCTAATTACTGGAGCCTCACCCAACCATAGGTGGCCTCTCTTATCTACTTTAATATGTCTTAAGTTGTTCTCTCCTATGCATAGCTCTATGCATGCATGGGTCTGTCATACGTTCCTCATCTGAATCCAATGAAGATAAGAAAGATTGATCTCCTCCTGGGCTGTCAGCCAAGTCCCCCTCTGAAAGAGAACAAGGAATGGTGAAGATCAAAATAGGCACAGAAAATGTGGCACAATTTTAATGGATTAAAAAAGAAATGTTTTGCAAGTGGGTAAAGTGGCCTAGACAAAGGAGTTTCTAGCAATGATTTGGAACTGAACTAAAGTGAGAGAATTCTGGATGGAGTAATCAGCTTTTAATGATAATGATACAGTAAAATATGGAGTTAAAATTAATGCTCAAAATAACCATAAGGAAACAAAGATGATAAGAAAATCATTAATGGTGAAGAAATGTGAAGTGGCTTTGCACAGATTCGGACACATAATTGCGGCTTTACTTGAACTGCTTTATTCCAACATAAACATAACGTTAATACAACAGTCAGTATTCAACTGTCAAACCTCCTCGGGGTTTCCCTATTTAACTACCAGCTGGCTGAGGAACGAACCAATGATTGTCCCTTATTTTCCCCGGTCGCTAGGTTACCGCCCCTCTCCCGGTGCCCTTTCCTGTTCTCATAACACTTCCTGTATGGAGCCTTTCTAGGCATCTCCTGTCGTTGGTACTCCTGGACATAACACTCCTCCCCCCTTACTCTGGAACATACATAATCCTTTAAGTAGGTTGGCTTCCGAACTATTCTACCCGAATGACGTAGTCTGTCTTCCCCTGCTACCTGACCTCGTGGAGGTTCATGGATTTCTGGCTCTGCACTTAAAGGAACGGTAAACTGGGACGGAAGGTGAGTATCTACGTTACTGTCCAAGACCCCTGGATCTGCCATTTCCAAACGTACTTCATTATCCTCTCGCGGAATGGAACTATTATCTTCCATGAGTTTCTCTGCTTTGCGGAGACGGACCTGATCTAAATGTCTACGCCATACCCTGCCATCCTCTAATTTGACTTCATAAGAACGAGGACCCGACATTTTCACTATGGTGGCCGGAACCCAGGTTGGACCTTCCCCATAAGCTCGGGCAAAAACCTGAGATCCTACTTCCAAGTTTCTAGGAGGAGCCTCCGGCCACGGAGACTTGTTTTCATACCATGGGTGTAACTTGTCCAAAATTATTCTTAATTTTCGACCCATAAGCAGCTCCGCTGGGGTTTTTTGAGTGGCCACACATGGAGTGGAATGCTGGGCCAATAACATCTCTGATAATTTCTTTGACCAAGACCCTTGTGGGAGTTTCTTAAGTGAATCTTTCGCTGACCGTACCATTCGCTCCGTCTGTCCATTACTGGCCGGGTGCCATGGTGACATAAGGGCATGACGGATTCCCGCAGCCGCTAAGTAATTTTCAAATAGGACCGATGTAAACTGTGGTCCGTTATCCGACACCACAATATCTGGGTACCTGTGGGTTGCAAACAATGCATTCAACGCATTGATAACTGCAAATGATTGGGTAGAATGTAAATGCACCACTTCTAACCATTTTGAATGGGTGTCCACAACTATTAAAAAATTTTGACCCAGGAAAGGCCCAGCTAGATCAATATGGAGGCGAGCCCATGGGCCTGCAGGGGGTTCCCATACTAGTGGTGGTGCTCTAGGAGGTGAGGGCCTGTTTTCTTGACACCTTAGACATGCTTCTACACACTCTTCTATCTCGTGATCTATTCCCGGCCACCACACGTAGTCTCGGGCTAGGCCTTTCATCCTTACAATTCCGGGGTGCCCTTTGTGGAGAAGACTTAGAACTTGGCACCTAAGAGAGGGTGGAATAATTACTCTGGACCCCCTTAATAAAGAGCCCTTTTCCACTGATAATTCCGAACGGCACCTCCCATAACAGGAATATTCAGGTGCTTGCTCCTTTATAGGCCACCCCCGGAGCACCCACTGTCTTACTATAGCCAACGTTGGGTCACGACTTGTCTGTTTCGCTACCTCCGATGCGACTAAAACTAATGGACTCTCCTCAATGGCTAACACAGAGGACACTGGCGCCGGGTCATCCAAGATATCTGGAAGCGCACATCTACTTAGCGCATCGGCATGGGCAATGTGCTTTCCTGGCCGGTACACCAACCGGTAAGTATAGTTTGCTAAGAATATAATCCATCTCGCCATGCGGGGTGACAGAACTACAGGACTTTGGCGATTTCCTGCTAAAATTCCTAGTAGGGGTTGATGATCAGTTACAAGTTCAAATTTTCTTCCGTACAAATAATTGTGAAATCTTCGCACCCCTGCCACTAAGGCCAATGCTTCTTTGTCTATTTGCCCACAGTTTCGCTCAGCCTTAGCAAGAGTTCTTTCTTAGATTGTGTACTTGCGTGGAAATCCTCGTCGCCAATGAAGTGGCTTTGCACAGATTCGGACACGTAATTGCGGCTTTGCTTGAACTGCTTTATTCCAACATAAACATAACGTTAATACAACAGTCAGTATTCAACTGTCAAACCTCCTCGGGGTTTCCCTATTTAACTACCAGCTGGCTGAGGAACGAACCAATGATTGTCCCTTATTTTCCCCAGTCGCTAGGTTACCGCCCCTCTCCCGGTGCCCTTTCCTGTTCTCATAACACTTCCTGTATGGAGCCTTTCTAGGCATCTCCTGTCGTTGGTACTCCCGGACATAACAAAATGTAAAAAAAAAAAAAAAACCCCTAACCCCAAAAGGCTGCATAATGTTGCTGGAGAAATATTGCAGGAAAGATATGCTTTACTTAAGGAGGGGTTGTGCAATTTCATGGCCTCTTTCTACTGGAATCAGGGGTAGGTTCTTGCCAGTTCAGACCGGATCGCCCAAACCTGTAGTGACCCATTGGTGACATCATGGATCCGGCTCAGTCTGTGCCAGTCTGTGGGCGCTACCATCTTTTATTTATTTATTTTTTTGCATTTTTTTTCTGAATTTGTTACTGTTTTGAAGTTTTTTCCTCTGCTGCTGCTGCTTGAAAAAGGGTCATCCCACCTACCTGATCAGCTCCTCAGCTATGTTTCAGGCTGGTTACAGCTACAGAGCAAGCATGGAAGCAGAATTGCATGAGGGGATGAGCGCATGAGCGTGAGCATAGCGATCACACCCACATGAAACATCATGATGCAAATCAATGGCAAACCCACCCCTGACTAGAATGAAGCTCTGACACCCCACTTCCTCATTGACTAAGAAATCCATGAATTTCTGTGACTGTGGAGTTATATGGTTGTTTGCTTAATGCAGTGAAAGTTGTAAATGTATTATGTTGTGTCCAGGGGACAGTTAGGCTTTGTACCTGCCCCATATTCCTTGGGCGGGAAAATACTGTAAAATGATTGGTTGGCTCAGCCTGGCAGCCCGGGGTATATATATAGCTGCCAGGCACGGCCATGTTGTTGTTGTTGTCTCGTTCCTTTCTGTAAACGTTATTTCTGTGCTAATATAAGAACCGTTACTTGATCAGAGAGTCTGGCAGTTGATTCTTCTGAGGATCTAACAAATTTCATGAGAATAAACTGAATGTTGTGGTAGAACCACCAGCTAAAGAGAGAGGCTTCTATGAACAAGAGTAAAAAACAAATTTCAGCTTAGAATCTACTTCAGGGAGGAAACTCCTAAGCTCAAATCCTTAGAACTAGGTCTGCCATTTCCCAAGGGAAGGCAATATCTTCTAGTGAGATTCTTGTAATATACGTGATCAACAATAAAATATCTGTTTGGGCCGATCCACCAGTGGTTCTCATTGCTTGCACCTGACAAATACATAAATGGTTTAATATGGAGCAAAATCTAAGACCAGGTTGTTAATAGATACATTATATGACACAAAAAATACTATAGATTTAAATTCAGTGTGGCAGAGAAAATGGATTATATAATGACAACATACACTTAAATGGTGGAATACAAGAACAAATACAGTAGTACCTCTAGATACGAGCTGCTCTACATGCGAGCATTTCAAGATACGAGCTAGGAGGGGAGAGACATTTCTGTTCTAGTTCCGAGCTGAAATTTGGGATACGAGCCGAGCGTCCACTAGGTGGCGCAAGAATCCTTGCTTTTGGTTATCTCGGAGGGGAAAAACAACTTGTTCCAGATACGAGTGCCTCGAGATACAAGCTCCCTTATGGAACGAATTATGCTCATATCTAGGGGTACTACTGTAATTGAAATCTATCATGGTATAATATCTATAATGAAGAAATTTAAAGGGTATGCAAAGTCTGTTAAAATGATTGTTTGTAGTATGTAACCTACTACTGTCCGTTTAAAATTAATGCAAAGAAACAAAAATAATTTATACTGTATAAGAGCGTAATATTGCTTATTCCAAAAGGAAGCAGCATGATACACATGTATATGTATGTGAGGGAGGGAATCAGGGGCTGTTGTCTACATTTTGGAAAAGCAGCTGCAGCCAGGCAGAAAAGCCTCCCACCCACCCCCGTATCCACCATGCCTTCCTAAGTCACTTTACTCACAAACATCCAAGTTGGTGTTGTAGCTGCCTGTAATAATTTAATGCCTTGCATTTTCAAGGACTGTTGAAGTCTAGAGGCAGCTTTCCCCTCCCCAGGTCTAACTTATAAAAACAAATGTTAATGCAGAGTGGAGAGGAGTGTAGGAGGAAATGACATGCAAATGAGTAGCGGAGGCAAAGTCTGGAAATTGGCAGCTGTTTCAAACAGGCAAATCAACTGCCAGGACCAAAAGTTACTGTGAGCAGCATATCCTAGTAGGAGTCTTGCTTGGAGCTTTGCCTGGAGCTGGGTAGCAATTAGAAAAGAAAACAATCACATTGAGGCAGCATTTCATCACAACAACTGCAAGAACTTTAGGAAAAAGGCAAAGCATATAAAGTTTATGCTACATTATAGACATTGAGACTTTTGCTTGAACTCTGCATTAAAAGACTAAGTATAAAGGACTGAATAATGAATACTTATTTATGTGACATTTTTATATCACAAATATATCTTAGAAGGGTGGAATTGACTATTGGCTACTGGAAGGTGTGTGTTGCATAGTACAGTGCAGTTTGTTATGCTGTGATGTGTTCAGTCCTTAGAAAGCAAACAAGCCTCATCTCATGAGATTTCTTTCACTTTTTGTATTTCCTTTCAATTGCAAAAAATACAAATTTCTTTGAATTTACTAGTAATAAATTCAAAGCTTGATGTTGCATCTTTTGACTCGGTCATGACATCACTGTTTGAATGGAGACTAGTATAGATCTATTTTGAGGTTGTTTCCTCTTATCAGCTAGCTATACCCTTACTAGGATTTGATCCTGCAGCCTCTGCCTTGTTAACCTGTAGGCCACAGGATCTCATCCTTTCAGCTTTGTTCCAGGGACGTGTTATATGTTTTTGCTGTTGAATTACCCTGGCATTCCCAAATATGGGAGGAGCTTAAATGCTTCCTTTGCCTCTCAGCCCAAGCCAGGGCCATATCCAAGGCAGTTAATTAATTTTTTCATAGCTTTGTTTGCTTTCTTCACCTGAACACAAAGCTAAAGACAACAGCCTTTAGATGATGAGTGGGACCTCATTGAAAACGTCACCAGGAGTATCAACCTTACATGGGAAAAGACCCGAATATGCACATATATACTGTATATCCCTGGGTTGGGCCAAGAGGCAAAAAAAGAGCTGTGATGTTCCGTCAATATACCAGAGTGATACCACACAAAAATCATGTAACCCTTCCCTGGTACAGAGCTGAAAGGATTGAATACTGTAGCCTAGAGGTTAATTATCTGCCTTACAAGGCCAAGGTTGCAGGTTCAAGTACCAGTGAGGGTACGGCTAGCTGATGAGGCCAGAATAAAGCTGAAATAGATTTATCTAAGTCTCCCTTAATTTTCAAATTCAGCAAAAACATGTGACACACACACACACAGAGATATATATAACATACATACATACATATATACATACATATATAAAGTATGTATGTATGTATGTATGTATGTATGTATGTATGTATGTATGTATGTATGTATGTATGTTTGCAGTAATGGGCAGCCAAAATTTTTATTGCCACACTGTGGGCAGTGTTCCTTCTAATTTTTTGGGGGGGTGGGCGGAAAAGTATAGTGTTTGAGCGGCAGTCTCTTCGGGACTGGGCGGCATAGAAATAATAAATAAATAAATAAATAAATAAATAAATAAATAAATAAATAAATAAATAAATAAATAAATAAATAAATGAATGAATGAATGAATGAATGAACGAACGAACGAACGAACGAACGAACGAACGAACGAACGAACGAACGAACGAACGAACGAACAAACAAACAAACAAACAAACAAACAAACAAACAAACAAACAAATAAAAAACCCACCCTGTTTTGCCTCAGAGAATTTCAAAATAAAATACTGTACTGTGTGTCTATAACAGTGAGCTCATAATAGGGCAACTCTGTCAATATCAAAATGCCACTTAAATAGTTGAGCTAGTTTCAAACTAGATTTTGATTTTCTTTCTCTCTTCCTTACTCCCATTCTTTTTCTTTCTCTTTTCCTTCCTCTCTTTTTTCTATCTGTTTCTCTCGCTTCCTCTCTTCCTCTCTCTCTCCTTCCCTCTCACTCTTTCCCTCTCGGCGTCCGGGCAGGTTTGGAAAACTCTGAGTTGATGATGATTTTTAAGTGAGCGATTGCTCACTGCTCAACTTAGAGGGAACTATGACTGTGGGTATGGCTTATTTTGTGGCTGTGGCTTAATGGTGATGCGACTGGGTAGGAGTGGCTTAAACAATCATCATCGTTCAAGTCCTCGACTTACAACCTTACTGGTCTCGTTCGCTGGGGTAACAATTTGCTTCACGTTTCCCACGCTTTCCTTCCTGGGTAAGCTGGGTAGCTAGGCAAATGGGTGCTGCCAGAAGCATAAATGCTGCCAGCGCCACTTGCACCCACACATTCTGCTTGCACTTCAGTCGGGAGGTGGCCACGTGAGGCTGGAGGGGAGCTGGGCATGAGAGAGGGAAGCTTGTCCGAGGTCAGGAAGGAGGAAAGAGGAAAAAAGCAAAAGTGCAGACACAGCAGCAGCAGGGACAAAAAGGAGAGCCAGGCTGAGCCTGGTAATCCAGGAACTGACTGCCGCCAATCACCTGGAGCTGCACGCACAGCTTCATTTCCACCAGTGGAACAGCGTTCTACCCCGTCCTGCCTGCTGCCCATCCCTGTATGTATGTAACATATTTTTTGCTGATAATGAAAAGGAAGGGAGACTACTATAGATCTATTTTGAGCTTATTTGCTCTCCTCAGGTAGCCATACCTTTACTGGGATTTGAACCTGGGTCTCCGCCTTTTATGACAGTGGCCTTAGCCTCTAGGCTACAACTCGCCTCCTGTATCAGCTTGTACCGGGGAAGGATTATGGGTGATTTTTTTTGTCGAATCACCCTGGTATATGGTAAAAAGCTATAAAAGAGTCACCTTTGTATATGGTATACAGCTGTAAAAAGGAAGCTGTATGCTCCTCCCATATACCAGGTGACTTGACAAAAAAAATCACCCATAACACACACACACACACATAAGGCTTCTCATTTTATTGAATTCCGAAGGATGGAAGGCTGAGTCAACCTTGAGCTAGTGTGATCCAAATCGCCAAACTACTGGCAGCCATCAGTCAGTCTGCAGTACTGCATTCTAAGCAGGCACCACCACAGCTCTTGAAGAGCATGTGATGTGCAAAAACAATAAGTATAGACTTGGGTCCCTAAACTTCCTGTTGTGCTGGGCTCTTGGTAATTAGTCCCCTATGAGTTCGGAATCCCCATCTTCTCCATTTGCTTTTGTTCATTGTACTGCTCAATATAACTGTCAAGCTCAAATCCCATTCATGCTGTTGCAACCATGATCACTTCCCAACTTGCCAACAGATTAGGACGAAGGGAAGGAAAAGGAGGAAAGGCTTCAAGGAAAGCCATGAGAGCCAAGGACCGAACAGCAGGTGTTTGCCAAGACCAGAGATGTTTTGCTCCTACTATACAATGACACTCAATTGGACAATGTGACCTGCACATTTAGGGGGGACGGGAAATCCATATTTTAACTATGTAGATTTGTGTGATAATCAGGTAGAGCTGGTTTTGCCTTCATAGTGACAAAACAATGTACAGTGATCCCTCGATTATCGCGAGGGTTCCGTTCCAAGACCCCTCGCGATAATCGATTTTTCGTGATATAGTGGTGCGGAAGTAAAAACACCATCTGCGCATGCGCATCCTTTTTTCCCCAAGGCCGCGCATGCGCAGATGGTGTTTTTACTTCCGCACCTGGGAAGACCCAGGGAAGGTTCCTTCGGCCGCCCAGCAACTGATCTGCTCGGCAGCGCCGCAGCAGTGAGGAGCCGAAGATCGGGGTTTCCCCTTTGCGTGGGCGGCGGGGAAGACCCAGGGAAGGTTCCTTCGGCCGCCCAGCAGCTGATCTGCTCGGCAGCGCCGCAGCAGCGAGGAGCTGAAGATCGGGGTTTCCCCGCCGCCCACGCAAAGGGGAAACCCGGATCTTCGGCTCCTCGCTGCTGCGGCGCTGCCGAGCAGATCAGCTGCTGGGCGGCTGAAGGAACCTTCCCTGGGTCTTCCCCGCCGCCCACGCGCCGCTCGAGAGCAAGAGGGGGAGAGGTAGAGAAAGAGAGAGAAGGAAAGAAAGAGATGAGAGAGGGAGGAAGAGAGTGTGAGAGAGGAAGAAGCAAGAGAGAGAAAGAGAGAGAGAAAGAAAGATGAGAAAGGAAGAGAGTGACGTCATCGGGTGGGAAAATATTTTTAATTAATATTTTTTGAAAAATCGCAATATAGCGTTTCGCGAAGATCGAGATCGCGAAAATCGAGGGATCACTGTACTCAATAAAGTTTTGCCTTGCGATATTGACAGGTCTCAAGTGTGCTTGCATAGGTTGGGTTGGTCAGTTGGGACATTGACAATAGCTGCTACAGTGAGCTATGCAATTAATGAAGTTAAAGTTGGTCTGCCATATCATATTCTCAGATAATTTCCTTACTTCCATTACTATGAATATAGGTGAGCTTCCAATGTCTGATTTCCATCTTTGAACAAGTTTAGGTGGCTGCTATAAAAGTATGCATACCATTATATCTGCCCTAGAATTAACTTCTTATGGCTAGCCAAGAACCTTCTCTTCTATATTTTGAAGGAATTCAATTAAGATATCTTTATTTTATTTGGTCCTTTATTTGCACATAGTTTCAATATTTTAAAAATATTTCAGGGTTGAATTGCCTGGGGTTTAAAGGATTGTTTATGGTTGCTTTACTTTTGTGATATGTTATCATTACTGCAGTTGGGTGATTTTTTTGGGGGACAGTCCTTGGAAAGCAGGCAAAATATATAAGAAATAAATGAAAGATAAATTATGCAAGCTGGTCTGCTTGATGCATGTCTAGATATTTCCTTTCTCCTGCAGAATTCTTAGCCTAAATGTTTGATGAAAGGGTGAATTGAAGCAGACCATACATTCTCACAACTTGAGAAATAAGTCTGTCTCTGATGAAAAAAAAAATCTGTTTCTAAGATTTTGTTGGGATGAAATTATATATAATTTATTATGTAAGACTACTACACCGAAGAGGATATGCACAAAACAACTTCTTTTTATGTTGTGGCACATTTGGCAAAGAATAAAATGTATGAAAACTTTTCTCATGAGTTGACCTGAAATTTCTTTCGCTTCTTTCAGAAATCACCTAAACTTTATATTACTTTAAAGTAATTAAAATGGTAACTAGGTCAGAAACATTACTGGGAAAACTTATTCATCAACCCCAGGGATCCAAAAGTTATTCAAACAACAGAGGGCAATACTCAGAGCCCCAATGTGATCATAGTCAGACTCTCCAGCCCCCATTAATACCTGGTGCATGGTCAAATGTTAAGTTTCTTAGTTGTCTTCATGGACATTCCTATGTAAATGTTTATATAGAATTGTTCAATCAATCTGCAAACTGTCAGCTCAGAAAATGTTTCTTCACTGGGAACTTCTCTTTTAAAAGCAGCCCCATCCTTGCTTATGGCAAGAATTGCTTATAATCTTTTCAGGCAAATAGAGAAGTTACAGTCCCTAATAGTCCTAAATAGTACTAAAACTACAAATTTTGCATTTTTCCCCAGGGTTAATTACTGATCAGTACTAAGTACTGATTATGCCATTTAAACCATAAAGATATTTAGAATCAAGGTATTTATATAACTCTGCCTGTATCTTAAGATAAAAAGATAAAAAGTCATTGCCAACGTTACATTTGGTTGAACTGATGGTATAAGAGAATTTTTTTTCTCTTCTTATGTTCAATTTTCTGAAAATGCAGCCCAAAGAAAATGTCACCACTTTTGACTGGAACTACCACCTCATTACAAATTCTTTCAGTTTCAGAAGGCAAATGGCATGAGTGGACTGGTTAATTTTATTCTGGCAGTCGCATGAACATATTATTTACCTTTATTAAATTATTCACTAGCTTATAATTTTTGTTGATTTTTGTTGATTTCTTGGCTAACATTTGACATCAGTCACTTTGATCTGTCCAAAGATTTTAAAGTTAATACATATACCACATGTAATCAATGTAGGAAGAATGTGAGCAATTTTATGTAGATTAAATGGGAGGGGGGGGGGAGAAGTCAACTTAGTGTTGTGAAATGTGCATGAGGAAGAATAGAGATGGTGGGAGAGGACTTTCCCAACCAATGCCTGAAATAAGAGATTGTGCAGCCCAGAGCTGGATAGGAGAGGGAGGGAGGGAGAAAGAGGAGGTGGGAGGGAGAGGGAGAGAGCTAATCTGGTTCAAAGTCGCCATATCTTAGAGTCTTTTGTATCAAGTAGGTTAGAAAGTTATAGTTTTGTCAAGATTCTGTCCAAAGGATTGAACTCAATTGGATATTGCTGTGTTGTCTGTGAGTTTGGATCTTACACTCAAACACCCAATTGGATTTTAAATATAAATTTCATTTCCTTCATTTTTAATATTTATGGAGTGCTACAGTACATGAGTCTTGGGCTAGAATGGTTGTCAGATGTATGAAGATGAATCATGAAACCATCTCAATCATGTTCTTTATTATGTAAGACTACTACACCAAAGAGGATATGCACAAAACAACTTCTTTTTATGTTGTGGCACATTTGGCAAAGAATAAAATGTATGAAAACTTTTCTCATGAGGAATCTCTTTGGTTGACCTGAAATGCTCCTGTGCCACGTGGATTGTGAGATACACCTGGCACAGTAGCAACTAAGTCTGTGACAATAAGACTATATTTGTCAAGGTTCCAGGTAGCATCCAAGCTAAATCAGAGTCCAAATCAAAGTACTCCTCAAAGTTCCAATTTATTGCTGGAGCTATCCTGGCACTGACACTGGGAAACCTGAATCTGAGTTTCCCACCCAGTCAAAAGTTCCCTCCCCTTGTCCCCCACCTGCAAACTTGTCATGTTGCTCACTCAGATTGTGCCAGCGTGACAAGTCCTCCTTCCACGTCTGCTCAGGTGGGTGGGCATAGGATGGCCCTGAATCACTCAAAAGAATGCTTTGTGGCTGCATCTGTTCCCTCATGAAAATCACCCCTCCCAATTCCCATCAGACCTTCTATAGATAGTGTGGCAAGCTGCTAATTTATCACCAACTTCTGCATCAGCTTGACAGGCTCAAGAAAAAAGAGTATCCTGCAGTGGAGAGAGAGTTCACAAGGGATTGCTCAGAAGGTGAGAGGAGTTGCATAGTAAAAGGTATTAGTGTACAGACTTAGCCTCTTTGGGGTGTGATGTCACTTCCAGGTAGTATAAAGGCAAAGGATCTTGGGAAATTGGCTGTGGAGTTTCAACATCACTCAATGGGCGAGATGTGAGACTGGGGGATGTGATTGAACAAAGCTTTAAAAACCTGATTTCTGCTTCAAAAAGACATTCTCTGCTGGATGCTTGTTGGCCAGGACTTCGGTGAGCAAATCTATATGCTTAAATGATGAATGGACTTGTTATCTAAGGAATGCTGATTAGAGTGAGTTTGGTGCCCTTCCCAGACATTGTTTATGTTTAGCTCCGAAGAAAAAGATAACTCTTTTTCCCTTGCAGTTTAAAATCTGCTTTTCGTTATGTGTGCTTATATTAATGAAGAGTTTGATTTATTCATGAAGGATTTTGGAGTCGGTGGGGTCGCTCTGGGGGCCATGTACAGAACACATCCCTGCAATATTTAGCTTCTGTGCATGCACAGGAAACAAAATTTTATGAGGGAACATGCACATGAGAAAGATTTTGGCAATGTTTTGCTTCTGCACATGCGCATAAGCAAAATAAAAGTCAAAATCTCTTGCACGCACACATCCTCTCACAAGATTTTGCTTCCTGTGCATGCACAGAAGCAAAATCTCACTGTGATGTGTTAGCATGCATGCTGGCAACCCAAAACTACCCATGCATCACACTGATAGCAGCAGTAAGTAGCATCTCCTGCCTGGTTGGAGTGATTGGTGCTTGCAAGTTTGCAAGCTTGCAAGATTGCAGCATTGGTCAGTGCTTTCTTGGTGTTTTTCCATCCATTCTTTAAGGTTTCCATCCATTCAGCCAGGGACATGGAAGTATGTGCTTCCGTAGGTAGTTCCAACATGACCTCCAACAATAAACAATGTTGGTCAACTGGTCAAAAGCAGTAAATGTGCTATTTCTGCATTTGGTACAGTAAAAAAATGCAGCCAGAATATATTTCATTGCAGCTTCTGGATGAAGACATTATAACTTGGTGTCTTATCATTGTCTCTTGTTTTTTATTGTCCAGTTATGAATAAATTGAATTTTATTCAATTCCATTTTTTTTTTACTATTTTTAACAGCTTTCTCTTGTAATCTGGGAGTAGTTAGAATAACTTCTATATCTGATTGTATTTGTTTTATTTTACTTCAGTCATTTTAGGTGTTCAGAATCAGCCATGTTACCAAAGAAAATATTCAATATTCAATATTTTAATCTAATGAAAAAATGGTAGTGATGGTGGTGGTGGTGGTGGTGGTGGTGGTGGGGATACATTTCATATACCATCTGTTTCATTAATTTTCCTAGGATACTGTTTTAGTTTATTACAACAAAGATTTGGTTAAATAGATTGAGGTTACTTAAAATTTAATTATCTGATGTTTGTGTTATTTATTTTAGTGACCTCTCAACTCCTCCCATAAACTTGTCATTTTCTAAATTTAAACTTTTATTTCCCAGCTAATCTATGGTCCCAAATCACATGTTTTGGGCATAAACATCATTTAAGAACTAAGTTTAAAGTCGTTTCACCTTTATTCAGAGATAAATTTGGTGATAAATGAACCCAATTGGATTCTTATATTCCCTAAACACCAGTTCCTCCTAGCCATAGAGCTGTAGTCTGACCTTGAGCATTTTACTAGTTCAAAGCCATCTATTATAAACAAATAGTGAATTATGTTTAGGCATCCAACTTTGTGATTCAACGCCTACATAATTTAATGCATTTAGAAGAGGGAGCTCAATTTAGTTTTCATCCATTATTAAGTTTGTCAGTGGTGACTTAGGTTTATGAATGGACCAGGTAATACAACACAAAGAGAAATTTTATGTGACTTCATGCCTGTGCATTTTTTTTCAGTGAATATAGTTCAGATATTCAGTTATAATCATGAATTTGGAGAAAGTACAGAGAAAAACAAATATGCATGAACCAACCATTTATGGAACAGCACATTCTTTTTTTTAGCAGCATGTAATGCTAAGATTATTTATTAATAAGTAACATGCTTGATTTTTGCATTTAAATAACAGAACTTGACAGCCATAATTGTTTTTTCAAAATTCTGCATCCCTAGGGAAATGATGATTCTGATAAATGATCCATCTTGAAAGTCATTCTCCTAGTCACAGGGGGCAACAGAGAAAATGCTTAATGGGAAACCATTATTATTTTGCAATATTAAGAGACCCTATATGTCTTTCACACAACTGGGGAAATGGGAGGGGAGAGTAAGAGAGAGAATGTAAAATAAAGTAATTCCAACTACTGCCCTAAGAGACCAACTTCTTCTTTTTAAAAATAATTTTTATTGAATTAATTTAAAACAAAACAACATACAGTATACAAAATATACATATGTACAAGACCAACATATGAAAAATTATACACTAACATAAACAATATAACCTAACCTAAAAACATGAAATATAAAGAGAGGGAAAAAAGAAAAAAGGAAAAAAACAAAGGAAAAAAATATTATTCCCTTATTTTTTTACAATAGCCTTTTTTTCCTTTTTTGTATCTTATTGTTTAAATCAGCGGTCCCCAAACTACGGCCCGTGGGCCGGATGCGGCCCAACAAGGTCTTTTAACCGGCCCGTGGCAAGCTCACGAGATTTTACTGGTCGATAAAATAAGCTCCCGAATCTCCTGTCAACTCACCACGGTCGGCTGCTCAGCGAGGAGAAGGTGGAGAGGCAAGGGGGCTGTTGTGGTTCAGCCTGGGACCCCTCCGGGAATGGCTGATTTGCTGTCGGCTTCCAGCTCAGAGGGAGAGGCTGAGGACCAGGAGGTGCAGACTGACGAGGAAGCGGAATCCCAGGCTGAAGAAGAAGGACAGCCAGAGTTCCACCAGGGGGAGCTCTCCCCAGCAAGCAGCCTGGATTCCCTGGGGGAAGATGCTCATGACATCATAGATATGCGACAAAGGAGAGCTAATCAGAGACGAACTCAATTGGCTAGGTATTTCCAGCATTAGAGGTCACAGCTGGGTTTGGGTGTGGTACTTGGGAAAGGATAAAAGGCGGCCCCACCCTTCCTGGCTTGTGGAGTTTTATCTTGGAGATTCGTGAGACCTGTCTGTGAACTTTGGTGGCTACAATCCTGGTTTGTGCCTTGGACTATTGAAACCTTGGGGCGGGGTGCCAGCAAGAAGCTTGTGAAATTGACTGGACATCAGGACCCTGTTGTAACGTATTGTAACCTGTCTGCTGTGAAGACAGGTTTTCCTTTGTGCTTATTTTTTCCTGCTATAAAATACTTTTGGATTTTACCAGAGTGTCTGGCTGTTTTTTCAGTGGGTGTGGAGGTCTGGGAAAACCGAGACAGAACAGGGGCGGGGAGGAAAGCGGGCCTGCAATTGGCCCCTTCCTTTGTCGCCTTTAGGGAGAGAAACTGTTGCTGCCCTATGGCAGAGCAGCAACAGTTCCTCTCCCTAAAGGCGAGAAAGAAATTGGCCAATTGCAGGCCCGCTTTCCTCCCCGCCCCCTTGCCTCTCCACCTCCTCCTCCCCTCCTCCTCCACGGTGAGTGGACGTGAAATTCATGAAAAGGCGATTGGCAATTGAAAAACTGTCCACTGAAAGTCACAGCTAAGTGCACCATGGCTAAGTTTGTGTGTGGGAGGGAGGCGGCTGCTTGAAAACCCCTGACCTCCATCGCCTCCCCCCCACGGCACAAGGCGAGCACACCTCGCCGCTGACACAGGTGGCGGGGACTGCCCTGTCCCCCTGTCCCCCCTGCGCAAAACTACGCAGCCCCAGATCGCTCGCTTCTCCAGCCGGCAAAGCCGACTGCCCGGCTTTGCTGGCTGATGCAGGAAAGGAAAGCGTCACATTTAAAAAGCACGCCACTTTCTGGGACTGCGGCGCCGTGGTGGCCTTCAAGCGCGGCCCTTCGCGGTGCCCCACCACCCGTTCCTGCAGGAAGAGATCGGGCACTTTACCGGCAGGTGGAGGCGGCTGGGTGCCGGGGAGGGCGAAGGAGTGGACGCACCTCTCAGCTGCAGAGTGGAACGGGGGTGGAGATCAGCGGCGGAGTCCGGCGCTGGGGCCATGCGGGACCGCTCATCCAGGCGCGCGTGAACCGGCAAGCCTGGATGAGCGGTCCCGCATGGCCCCAGGCCCCCAACGCCGGACTCCGCCGCTGATCTCCACCCCCGTTCTGCTCTGCAGCTGAGAGGCGCGTCCACTCCTTCACCCTCCCCGGCACCCAGCGTCCGGCCCCACGCCGCCTCCACCTCCCGGTAAAGTGCCCGATCTCTTCCTGCAGGAACGGGTGGTGGGGTGCCGCGAAGGGCCGCGCTTGAAGGCCACCACGGCGCCGCAGTCCCAGAAAGTGGCGTGCTTTTTAAATGTGACGCTTTCCTTTCCTGCATCAGCCAGCAAAGCCGGGCAGTCGGCTTTGCTGGCTGGAGAAGCGAACGATCTGGGGCTGCGTAGTTTTGCGCAGGGGGGACAGGGGGACAGGGCAGTCCCCGCCACCTGTGTCAGCGGCGAGGTGTGCTCGCCTTGTGCCCTGGGGGGGAGGCGATGGAGGTCAGGGGTTTTCAAGCAGCTGCCTCCCCCCCACACAGAGATAAGAGAGAGAAAGAAAGAGAGGGACAGAGAGAAAGAAAGAGGGACAGAGAGTAAGAAAGAGAGGGACAGAGAGAAAGAAAGAGGGACAGAGAGAAAGAAAGAGAGGGACAGAGAAAAAGAAAGAGAGGGACAGAGAAAAAGAAAGAGAGGGACAGAGAGAAAGAAAGAGGGACAGAGAAAGGGAGAGAGGAAGAGAAAGAAAGGTAGAGAGAAAGAGGGAGAGAGAAAGAGAGTGAGTGAGAGAAAGAGAAGAGAGAGAGAAAGAAAGAGAGAGGGGGGAGAGAAAGAGGGAAAGATAGAGAGGGAGAGAGAAAGGAAGAGGAGAGATAGAAAGGGAGAGAGAGAGAAAGGAGGAGACAGAGAGAGGGAGAGAGAAAGAGGGAGAGATATAAAGAGAGTGAGTGAGAGAAAGAGAGAAGAGAGAGAAAGAAAGAGAGAGAGAGGACAGAGAGAAAGAGAGAGAACTAGAAAGACAGAAGGACAGAGAGAAAGGGAGAGAGAGAGAAAGAGGAAGAATAAATATTAAATATTGTATTTGTTCCCATTTTGTTTTTTACTTTAAATAATGTATGTGCAGTGTGCATAGGGATTTGTTCACACATTTTTTTAATAGTCCGGCCCTCCAACAGTCTGAGGGACAGTGAACTGGCCCCCTGTGTAAAAAGTTTGGGGACCCCTGGTTTAAATTATAAGTCTGAAAATAAAATATCTTTCTATCCTTTCTTTCATATGTCCACCTCCCCACAATTAAACTTCAAATATTATCTCTGTGTCTCTGTCTGTCTGTCTGTCTGTCTGTCTGTCTCTCTCTCCCCCCCACACACTCCCCTCTTGAAACAAATATAGAATCAAAAGCTGGAAGGGGCAGCGGGGTTATCCTAATACAATCCTCTGCAGGAATCAAGGCAGGAGTCCTCAAAGCCATCAGAGTTAGTTTTAGAATTTTAGGAGACAAGCTATTCCATTGACTAATTGTTTTCACTGTCAGGTAGATTCCTCTTAATTCCAGGTTGGATCTCCCTCTCTCTGATTGGCTTCCACCCATTGCCTCTTGTCCTGTCCTCAGGTGTTATGGAAAATAAATCAATCTTCCCTCTTCTCTCTGAAGGCCCTTTAATTATTGAAAGACAACTATAGTATCATGTCACCCCTAAGCCTTCTGTTCCTTAGGCTAAATGAAGTTCCCTTATTTGTTCATTGTATGGCTTAACCACCATCTTTGTTGCTCTTCCCTGTGTTCTTTCTAGCACCTCAGCATCTTTTTTGTATCATGGTGACTAGAACTAAACACATTATTGAAAAATATTGGTATAAAAGGATAAACGAAGTGACTTCAGAAAAAGCAACTTTGCTATTCATATAGGTTTAGTGCTCAATGTTCCCAAAAGCCCTACCCAAATTAAACCCAAATTGAGGAAGACTATTAAAATAGATGGAGAAGAATTATATACAGTTAATTATATGTATTAACTGTATTCATTATTAAACAAAGTTATGTTACATATGCATAGTATGTAATAAATCTGTGGCCAAAATATTTTAAAGATGCATAAACATGTTTAGACTTCCAGTAATGTTCTGTTCTAATTCTTATTCAAAAGAAACTACTATGGTACTAATTTTAAAATTTATTACAAACAAAGATCAGTTAAAAATAATACTTTATAAAACAAGATGTAAATTGAACCATAAATAATATGACCCAATAACTAATAGTCATCAGTAGAATAAATTAAAACACTAACATTGGTATGTAAAATAGCAAAATCTCAAACGTGGAGTTTCATGGTATATGTCACTAGCACAGAAATGTAAAAGGAAGTCAATCCAAGCAGATAAACCATGGGTGTCCAACTTGTGTTGTCACGTTGCCATCATGTGATGTATCATGAAGTTTTTTCCCATTTCTGATCTGGGATGGGCATGGCCTGTGGGCTTCCTGTTTGACACCCTTGAAATAAACTGAAAGAATTAATGCATTGAGTGATAAAATCAAACATCCTTATAATATTGGAGGCATATGGCCAACTGATTCCATCTCTCAAGAGTCACATAGGCAAAGTTGTTGAGAGAAAGGAACTTGCACAGACCAACCCTGTAAAACTGCTGAGGCCATCACATTAAAGCATACTTGCATAAATGCACTTTTCAGTTCAGTGTAAGTCTATATATATAATTTATAGGGACTCTCTAAATCTTCAATGATCAATCACCTTTTTAAATAAGATTTATTTCATCCAGGATGACAGTGTCTCATAGGTGCTATTTAACAATGTTCTTGTCTAGGGGAATCCGATGATAGGATTGATAAATGTAAGCCTATTTTACAGCATCTTCTGCTTCACCTCAGATATCCAGCTAGAGTTTATCATGAAAAATGAAAGGATAATATCAGTCTCTTGATATTTCAGTCAGAGGTAGACTGAATTTTCACTGACCAAACCTGTTTCAGCCCATATCCACTATTAATGTATCACTGAAGTTACTTCTTGGGCTCCAAAATACTATACACAGTTCAACTGCACTTGGATCATCACAATATCCTTTAATGCCAAACAAAACCTTTTTTTTCTCAGACATCTGCAAAATTTTGTTTTTTTCAAATTCACTTAGGAGTTTTATATGGTTTCATTGTTCTTATTGTTCTTATTTTGCATATTGTTATGGGTGTTACTGATAATAGTTTGATCTTTGTGCTATTTTCTACATTAGTTTTTATTATATAAACTGATTTGTATGTTTTCCAAAGAGAACAGCAATATAAAAGCGTAATGACCAAACAAAGGAAATAAAGTTGCAAATGTGATTTAAAAAATAAAAAATAAACTTTTTGCTGTTTTTAGAAGTAGTAAAATACTGTACTGGATAAAAGCCAGATTCTTTTAGTACAATAGATAAATTATTATTTAGTTAAATTGGGAACTGGATTCAATCTCATTTCTAGAATTTGGGGTCAATCTATGGTATATGTGATGAGTGGTTTTTAATAATCTGTTCTTTGTATCCCATTGTTTCATAACATTAGCCAATACCAGTTTGTTTCAATATATCTTACTACAACATACTTTAAAAATCAGTTCAGCTCTTATTTTGGCATGGATAGTTCTATCTCAGATGCTCTTATAGAATAGCAATCTACTTTAGATCCTCAAATTCATGTATTGTTAAAACATTTGTGGTTATAATTCCTTAGAACAGTGTTCTTTAAAGTGTTGTCCTAGAATCTCTGGAAATCTCCTGGGACTCTCTGATGGAGCATTGAAATCAAAAAAATTTGCCCGATATTGAAGACTTTTGAAAAAGTAATAAATAAATAACTCTTCTCATTATTTTTATCTGTTAAACATTTTTATGAAAAAAAATTTTATGTTAGTATACAATCTTTTATATGATTCAATAAATACTCAATGAATGCATCAATTTTAACTTTACTTTCAATGTTGTCTGGCGGGACCCAGGGGAAGAGCCTTCTCTGTGGGGGCCCCGACCCTCTGGAACCAGCTCCCTCCTGAGATTAGGATTGCCCCCACCCTCCCTGCCTTTCGTAAACTCCTTAAGACCCACCTTTGCCGTCAGGCATGGGGGAACTAAAACACCTCCCCCTTGCCCATGTTGTTTTGTTGATTGATTGACTGTGTGCCTGTTTTTTATATATACTGTTTTTATGAGATTATTAATTTAAATTGTAACTGGATGGGTGGGCATTGGATTTGGTATTGTGTACTGTACTGTTTTTTATTATTGTTGTGAGCCGCCCCGAGTTTGCGGAGAGGGGCGGCATATAAATCCAATAAACCTAACCTAACTTTAAAATTCCCCTAAGATCTTTCAGGATCACCTGGCATGAGATGGAAATGACCAATTAGGGAAACAAATCTAGCAGCAGAAACATGTGTATTATTTTATGTGTCATTATTGTAAAAGCAAACAAAATTGATCTCACAATGGCTTTCTTGCAATCAAAAATACATTGTATAAGAATTAATAGTGTATTGAAAAATAAGATCTAGTGATGCGATCAAACATCTGGGTTTTTTTACTACTGCCCATAATGATTGATAGAAATAGCTCTTATGTTAGTCTTTTCCCAAGTTACCAAGAGCTTTGTCCCCAAAATTAGTTTTTATATCAAATCATAAACCTGTACAACAAAATCCTGAGGGGATAGAAGACTGCATTTGTTTCAGTCCTATAAAATCATGCCCTGCAGCTAGACTGAATGTATAGAATGGGGAAAGAAAGCATTTTGAAATAGTTTAAGATATGATTCTCCATTTTCCAAAGTTTAAGAAAATACCAGAGACACAGCATGAGTTTAGAAACATTATTGGACAATCTAGAGGAGACAAGGTTTGTAGTACTATTAGGGTTATGAAATCTTCTGCAGAGATCTTCAGACTGTGTCTCCGAATAAGTATTCCTACTTTGAACTTTATTTTCTAATTTCTTTTTGTCCATCAAACAACTGAAAATGAAAACGTGGATATTTTTTCAAATGATTTTCAAGTGTTATTCCACTCAATGTATGTATACTAATACTGATACAGTACTGCTTGTTTCAGGTTAAATTTGAAGAGTAAAAAGAAATTTATCTGTCCCTAAATCTTACATTATTGATGGAAGAGAATATTTATTTATTTATTTTATTGTTTTGTCATATACGTATTGGGTATACAAAGGTATAATATTTATATACATGATACTAGTAAAATAGGAACATTAGGACAGTCTGGTGCACTTATACACGCCCCTTACTGACCACTTAGGAATTGAGAGAGGTCAACAGTGGATAATCTAAGGGTAAAGTTTTGGGGGTTAGGTGATTATTTGTAGCTCAAGGTTGAATAGTGAAGTTCTCTCTGAGCTTGATGACTTTCTTTCAGATATTTCATTACCAAACAAGGTAACATCATTATCTTATCTCGTTTTTTCCTTTGTCATTTCAAATGTAAAATAAATTAAAAGAGACCTGATAGTGGCAGTGGTTATAAAGTGCAGCTTTGCACGCAAATTCTGTCCATTCTGCCAGGAGTTCAATACTGACAGGGCTTGATGTTAGCCTTCTATCATTCCAAGGTCTGTAAAATGAATATATAGATTGTTGGGAGCAATATACAAATAATGCTTACATAATAAACCATCCAGAAAATGCTATAAAGCACTATGGGGCAATATAGAAATATAATAGCTATTGCTATTGCTAAATGGTTGGTGTAGGGGACTACAAGCTGCAGTATAAAATTTTTCTCAAAAATAGACTCAGAAATGATGCAGACCTATCTTGGTCCATTCATCTCTATTAACAAAAACAATCAGGGATAATAACTGACTTAATAAGCATCCATTTCATTCCTATTGTACGTAATTCTAATTTTGGCCACAGCAAGAGAGAGGATTTGAATCAAAACAGGTAACTGAGTAGTTGATGCATGGAATTCATTATCAGACTCTGTAGTATCATCTCCTAGCCCCAAAACCTTACCCTTAGACTTTCCACCATTGACCTCTCACAATTCCTAAGAGGTCATTAAGGGGCATGTATAATTGCACCGGCGTGCTTTCCATCCCCTGTCCTTACTGTTTCTTTATTTTTACCTGTTGAATGTATTTGAATATCAAGGCATTTACTTGTACCTTGTATATTAATATTATATGACAAAATAAATAAATAAATAAAAAATAGGATTGATTCTTTGATCTTCAAAAGACCCCAGCTTTGGCTAAGGAAAAGCTATGAAAACAAAACTTTTCTGAATTCAGAATCTTTATAACAGCTCTAAGATTCTGGAAGACTTTATTTTCAGGGATTTTTACACTGAGAGTTTACACTATTGCCTAATGATGGACCTGAGATGCTTGTCCTCCTTGCTGTTGCTAAGAGATAAGATTTGGGAAAGAGCATCTCAGAATGACCTAGATTTATTTATAGGACTGTTTGCATTTCCAAGGGAGTTGGAGCTCCTATTCTAAAGATTTCCATATTTCTCAACACTGTTCCAAACCTGGTAATATGACTACTTAATATGACAACATATATAAAGCACTGATCTGCAAAATGGTTAAATTATACTCTTTGAAAATGAAAAAAATTCAGAGTATAATTTCTGGCACCTGCATGTTATCCTAGTTATTTTAAAATGTCACAACCCTTACCTTATTACAGTATTAGGAAAAGAAAAGATGCAAATTTGAACAGATAATTAAGAGTCTTTTTGTTTGTTATACATATAAATACGTATCACACAATTTCAGCTCCATTTCCAAGTTATTGCATATAGATTGCACTGGGATGGAGATGGAAAATGAGTTCAGTTTTGGCTGAAAATTATGCTTAACTATATTAAATTTGTGCTTGTGTATGTGTGTGCTTTCTCACTGTAGAAATGGCTTTTAGATGAGATTAACTGTAAAACAAATTGACAATCAGAGCTATAATATTACATTATGGAGCCAATAGTAAACCAAATATGATAAATTAAGCTATTTGACTCGGGCGCAGAGGAAAGGATGGCTTTAACCAGACTAAAAATCTGGCTCTGTTTATCCTCACTTGAATTGTGCAATGTGTGTGGAACTTCTATTGGGTCTTAATACCGTAATACTAATTGTGTTATGATGTAATATATAATTCAGGAAATGAAACCAATAGGTTTATATTTATAAATATAGGTAAACTCTATGGATTTTGATGTGACATTCTTTGAAGTAAATGAGTATAGCATTCTTTTATTTTCAGTCTAGTTGAGCTTAATTTGGCTTAGTCCAAGATAAAAATCTATAGAATTGCAGCACCATGATTTACTTATTTGTACTGAATTTTTTAAAAATTAAATGTGTATGATTAAACAATAGCATATGGAGGGGGGGGAAAGGGGAGAGAACTTTGATATTAAAGTTTATAACTTGGGCAACCCAAGAAATTCTCTAAATATTCCAAGGGACCACTGAAATAATAAAATGTCACTGTTCAGCATATATTTGTTATGTACGTTAGTACACTGTTAAAATTTGTATGCCACTTGTTAATTGGCGAAACCATGAGCTGCAGTTTTGAATGGGTGTCAGAGCCGGCCACCTCCAAGGCAAAACCTTTAAAAGCAGCTTGCTTGGAGATGGCTGGCATTCTGCATATACTACAGATAGAGTTGAATAAACCTTTGAATAGGTAAAGTGACTCAGAGTCTTTTGTTATGCTGATCTAACACTATTCTTGCCCAGAATTCCAGTTATTTCCATATGCTATTCAACCTGAAACCAATGGAATTTGGAATTTGCAGATATCTTCTCTGACTTCAAATGCCTCAGATGTCTTCTCTGTTTCCTTTTCTCCATGGTTGTGGATGTTCTGGTTCCTGATATTCAAATACTGCTTCTTTGTCCAATTTTCTCTTATTATCGGAACATCACCTATTAAACTTAGATGATACTTTCCTCCTTTTTTAATCCACCTACTCAGAGACTAAACTAATGCCTACAATTTAGCCAGTCTATAGATCAGTGTTTAAAGTTATTTCTTTCAAAGCTTATACAGTGATCCCCCGCTCGTTGCGAGGGTTCCGTTCCAGGACCCCCCGCAATGAGCGGGTTTTCGCGAAGTAGCGCTGCGGAAGTAAAAACACCATCTGCGCATGTGCAGATGGTGTTTTTACTCCCACAGCGCTAGCGAGGAGCCGAAGATTGGGGGCGGCGCGGCTGTTTGCCGCCGGCATGGAGGGCTTCCTAGCAGCCCCCCAAACCCGGGTTGGGGGTCCGGGGGGCGCTGGCTCTCGCCGCTTTCGAGCTGAATCCGGGAGCGAATTCGCTCCCGGATTCAGCTCGAAAGCGGCGAGAACGAACGGCAAGGAACCGCTTTTCCACGCCGTTCATTCTCGCCGCTTTCGAGCTGAATCCGGGAGCGAATTCGCTCCCGGATTCAGCTCCAAAGCGGCGAGAACGAACGGCAAGGAACCGCTTTTCCACGCCGTTCATTCTCGCCGCTTTCGAGCTCAATCCGGGAGCGAATTCGCTCCCGGATTCAGCTCCAAAGCGGCGAGAACGAACGGCAAGGAACCGCTTTTCCACGCCGTTCATTCTCGCCACTTTCGAGCTCAATCCGGGAGCGAATTCACTCCCGGATTCAGCTCCAAAGCGGCGAGAACGAATGGCAAGGAACCGCTTTTCCACGCCGTTCATTCTCGCCGCTTTCGAGCTGAATCCGGGAGCGAATTCACTCCCGGATTCAGCTCGAAAGCGGCGAGAACGAACGGCAAGGAACCGCTTTTCCACGCCGTTCATTCTCGCCGCTTTCGAGCTGAATCCGGGAGCGAATTCGCTCCCGGATTCAGCTCGAAAGCGGCGAGAACGAACGGCAAGGAACCGCTTTTCCATGCCGTTCATTCTCGCCGCTTTCGAGCTGAATCCGGGAGCGAATTCGCTCCCGGATTCAGCTCGAAAGCGGCGAGAATGAACGGCGTGGGCGGGCGAAGGGCGGGCGGCAGCGAGGAGTTTGCGTGGGCGGTGGGGAAACTCCTCGCTGACGCCAGCAAGAGGGGGAAGACTCAGGGAAGCCGCCCAGCAGCTGATCTCCCGGTTGCCATCTACGCATGCGTGCCCACGGGCACGCATGCGTAGATGGTATTTTGACTTCCGGGTTGAAAAATAGCGAAGTACCCTGTTCGCAATGGTTGGGGACGCAATAAACGGGGGATCACTGTACATTATCTTGCAGGTAAATCTGAGAACTCCTGTTCTTAGGATATGATGCTGGTGTTCTTACATTAAGGAAAAAGCTTGGCATTTTGGATACAACAATAATAATGCCTTTTCCCTCCCTTGTATCATTTTTCCCCTTATCTGTCCACAAAAGGATAATAACTTTCAGGCATGTTCCTTAGAAGGTACTCCCTGCAGGGACATCACCACTCACTTTGGAGTTGCCTAAAAATACAGTTCTGATGGAAGGCAACAAACTCTCTTGTAGTTTCTCAGGTGAATCCAGGGAGCCAGTTACAAGAACTAGTTTATTCTCTACCTATGCTCACTCAAGTGCAAGCTGCAGATTTTATTTATTTATTTATTTATTTATTTATTGGATTTGTATGCTGCCCCTCTCCGTAGACTCCGTAGATATTCAAATTATGCAGATTACATTAGGGCAGTGATGGTGAACCTATGGCACGGGTACCACGTGTGGCACATGGAGCCATATCTGCTGGCACGCGAGCTGTTGCCTTAGCTCAGTTCCAACCTGCATGTGTTGCCAGCCAGCTCATTTTTGGCTCAAACAGAGGCTCTGGGAGGGCATTTTTGGCTTCCAGAGAGCCTCCGGAAAGGATGGGGGAGGACAATTTTACCCTCCTCCTGCTCCAGGGAAGCCTTTGGAGTGTGGGGAGGGTGAAACATGAGCCTACTGGACCCACAAGAAGTTGGGACACAAGCCGTTTCTGGACTCCAGAGGGCCTCCGGGGTGAAGGGGGGGCAAGAGAAGCTGTTTTCACCCTCTCCAGGCATTGAATTATGGGTATGGGCACTCACGCATATGTGATTGCGCACACCCATGCTCTTTTGGCACAAGAGGGAAAAAAGGTTTTCCATCACTGTATTAGGGAGTGAAGAGAGGGTAATCCAATGTATCTATTTTTGCTACTCCCTCTCTTCCTCACTGAAAAACCCCAAACACAAAGAATAATGGTTAATAAGCCTTCAGTGACATGGGAAGAATACCATTTCCTATTATCAGTCTTGAAAGGCATTGCAAATAGCTTTTACCTATGGAGATATGGCTCAGTGGCTAAGACGCTGACCTTGTTCATTGAAAGGTCGGCAGTTCAGCGGTTTGAATCCCTTATGCCACGTACTTGGGTGAGCTCCAGTTAGTTGTCCCAGCTTCTGCCAACCTAGCAGTTTGAAAGCGCATAAAAATGCAAATAGAAAAAATAGCACCATCTTTGGTGGGAAGGTAACAGTGTTCCGTGTGCCTTTGGCTTTTAGTCATGTGGCCAGATTACCATAGAGATGCCTTTGGACAGAGTTGGGAACAACTAGAATTTATGTGGGAGGGGAACCTTTACCTTTACCTTTATTGAGATAAATACAGCTCCATAATGCCCTCTGTAAATAAAAAAAAAATCTTTCATTTTATACAAAAATTTAAATAATAGAAATGAGGAAGGAAAAATGCAGTTATAAATGAAGCAGCTGGTGAATACAAATAAAAAAGATATATGCATTTGGGGGAAAGAAAAGTTTATCTAGCATGCCTTTGAAGGCAAACTTTGACAATTTTAAATCATTAGGCTACAACAGTGCCAACAGCAAGGAGTCCTAAATAACTTTTAGATATTCCATTAGCAGCAACTGATTGAAAATATGACAGTTATTGAACATCCTAAAAGTTCACAGTATGTTGTCTACATTTTGCTAAAGTTCATGTTCTTGGCAAATTCTTTCTGAACCATTGTACAATTTTTATCAAATACCTTTATTTGCTTGTTACTAAAAGCTGTTGCTTCCCACAAAGCTATCCTGTTTTACTTAACTGGGGACAGTTCAAGGCCACAACGATCAGATTCATTAATTCTTCCACTGTCAATACGTTGTAAAAACCAATGGATCAAGAAAAGGTAGCTATACTTCTTAATTTCTTTTGTCTAAATAGCCTTAACAGAGTTGGAAGGGACCTTAGAGGTTTGTTTGTTTATTTCTCCTTAAAATTTATTTATTTATTTATTTGTTTGTTTGTTTGTTTGTTTCTTTCTTTCTTTGTTTAGACTTCTATGCTACCCAATCCCGAAGGAATCAGGGTGGTTAGCCCAACCCTATGCTCAAGCAGGAAATCCTACACAATTTCCATCAAATGATTGTCCAATCTCTTCTTAAACTCTGGAGCACCCACAACTTCTGGAGGTTAGTAATTCCACTGATAGATTGTTCTCACTGTCTTAGTTGTAACTAATTCGTATGTCAGCACCTAATTTAGAATATGGACAATGGATACTAAAGGAAAAGAACACCAAGACAATTCTCAGTTTGTTCTGAAAATTTGAAGAATGTTTATGAAATTATATCCAAATATATAGCACTAGGGGTATGTTCTTAATCTCTCAATTGAACCTGATCTGCAAGAATAATCTCTGGAATTCAACTCACAAATTTGTTGGATAAATTTTATAGCCCTTCAACCTTTCTTTTCTCCTCCACCCTCAGAGTTGCTTAGTTTAAGCAACTCTGAAAATAAATGTTAGACATAATTAATCTTTAACCACATTGGAAAATAATTTTATAACCCATTCTGTTTGAAAGTATGGTACTAGAAGGTATTGCCTTTCTCCACCTCATAATAAAGAAAGATTCTGAATAACTATCACGAGGTTATCAATTATTTCCAAATCATTTAATTCTATGAATGAGAATAAGATGAAATTGAAAGAAAAAGCAGATTGCAAAACTCACAATTGTTATATGTGTATAAACTAACAATGAGAATAATGACCCATGGAATAATGAATAAGAGAGACAAAGAGAGCATTAAAACTACATTTTTAAAAAGTAGCTAAATGTGAAATGATCTGGGAGAATTACTGAAGCAAGAATTACTGGAAAGAGATTTATTAGATTAAATATTGGGTACTTTTTACACGAGATGTTGAAAAGGTTATATAACCTTGAAATCTTTTAGCCTCCAAATGACTGAAAAAAAGCACAATTTGGCTTCTTTAAAAGTCTGTGAGGTCTGCCATTCCTAGAAGGTTATAACCAATTTCCTTAAATTTATGTTTTAAAAAAGGTAGTTTAAAAAACATATCAAATAATAGAATTTTTAAAAACATTAAAATATGTCAAGGTTTGATTGATTTGAACATGTTCAAACATTATGATGCCAAAAAGTCAAGTGTTTCTATTTTTTTGTCCACCCCCGTATAAGCTTAATTGTACTGCTACTGAATTTTTAGCTCACTGTGTTAAGTCCTGTGACAGCTATTCAATTGTCTATCTTAGTTAAAATATGAGTGGTATAAAACTTTTAGAAGACAAAATGAATATCTGCGATGGGAACCAATGAATATCATTTCTTTGGTCACTCAAAGACACAATTTCTGAATCCATTTATAAGTCAATTTTTAATAACCTGGCAAATATTGCAGCTAGAAGGCAAAACTTCAAGGTTGTGTTCCAAATGTATACAAACAGGGAGCAAATCCTACACTTACTAGCACTGATGTTATCTAGTTGAGTAATGAAACATATGCAAGCAAGCAGCCAAACCCAGAGAACACCAAGGATTCTGCAATCCAACTCTGAGACTTGCAAATAATAGTTGCTTCTCCTCAGTTGACAGTATTATAGTACAGTGGTACCTCGAGATACGAGTTTAATTCGTTCCGGACCTGGGCTCTTAAGTTGAGCAGCTCTTATCTCGAACGACTTTTCCCCATAGGAATTAATGTAAATAATTTTAATTGGTTCCAGCCCTCAAAAAACTCACAAAGTTAGTCTAAATTATGCAGAAAGACATGTTTTTAATGAAGAAATGTACATGTACATATAAATGAATAATGAAGTTTCTTTCACTTAACTTGTAAACTTTCTTAAACTTTTAAATTTACATATGTTCAACTTCTCTGCCACCCAATCCTGTAGGACAGAGGTCCCCAACCCTTTTTGCACCAGGGACCGGCTTTAAGCGATCAAGAGAGGAATGGGTGAATGAATGGACGGAGGGTGGGAAGGAAGGAAGGAAAGAGGGAAGGGACAGGAACAGAGGAAGGAAGCAAGGAAACTTATGAAAGGGGAGAGTAAGAGAGGAATGAGTGAAGGGAGGGAGGGAGGGAAGAAGGTGGGAAGGAGAAAGAAAAGAAGAAATAGAGGAAGGGAAGGTAAAAGAGAGAAAGAAAAAGAGCAAGAAAGAAAGAAAGAAAGAAAGAAAGAAAGAAAGGGGGAAGGGACAGGAACAGAGGAAGGAAGCAAGGAAACTTATGAAAGGGGAGAGTAAGAGAGGAATGAGTGAAGGGAGGGAGGGAGGGAAGAAGGTGGGAAGGAGAAAGAAAAGAAGAAATAGAGGAAGGGAAGGTAAAAGAGAGAAAGAAAAAGAGCAAGAAAGAAAGCTGCAAGCACCCCCCCCGAGCCCCCCAGGCCGGCTGCAACCTTTTAAAACACGCGCGCCGCTTCGCAGCTGTCTCCTGAAGCCGAACGCGGAAGTTAGCGTTTGGCTTCAGGAGACAGCTCCTTGGCGCTTGTATCTCGAATTTGGGCTTGTAAGTAGAACAAAAATATCTCTCCCCTCCCAGCTCTTATCTCGAGTTGCTCTTAAGTAGAGCAGCTCTTATGTCGGGGTTCCACTGTATTCCCATATTTTAAATTTCAAAAAGTGCCACTGAGGATTGATATATATGGTTTCTGTTGACATCATAAAGGCCATCTGAAGTACACCATTTTAATGCATTATTCAACACAAAATTAGATTTTATAACTAATTCAGGGCAAAGTTGAAGATATCAATGATAAAGTTCTCTCTTGTGTATTAAATCCTATCTGCAAACATCAGCTAATCTAGTATCCAAATAAACTGTGTATTCTCTTTCCAAAGAAAAAAAGATGATTTGCTTAAGATATGCACATGGTAATTTATGAGCACTAATTTAGAAGTAATTACTGAAAATTAAATAGAAATACAATTTAACTTACTATACTGAGAAAAATGGTAATATGTGTTTCATATTCTAGGGAAATCAATGATGTATTATGGTCCAAATAGTATTATTTTATTTCCAAGTACAAAGTATTTGTTTTACTCTTCCTTCCAGCTTCAAACATGATAATGATGATGTCATAACAGCATATAAGTGAACATGGCTGAACTTTTATGATCCTTTTTTGAGGAATGCTTAATTTTATTTATTACCAGAAATCGATGGTAAGAAGCTTTGCTGCTGATATCCATTAG
This sequence comes from Erythrolamprus reginae, assembly GCF_031021105.1. Lineage (NCBI taxonomy): Eukaryota > Metazoa > Chordata > Lepidosauria > Squamata > Dipsadidae > Erythrolamprus > Erythrolamprus reginae. The sequence goes on along the minus strand of NC_091952.1, from coordinate 109,313,063 downwards.
TTGATATTATGGGAAAAGGTTCTGGCAGATGGAAGTCAGAGAATCAGGGCATGGCATGGGTTGCCCATACCAGAAGATGGAGAGGGGTGGCATACAAATCTAATCTAATAATAATAATAATAATAATAATAATAATAATAATAATAATGTTGACTAAGGAGACTGTGCCATAATTTCTATATTATTAGCAACAAGTTAGAAACCAGAAGATCATGAATATCGTCTTGTCTTAGGCATGAAAGCCAGTTGGGTGACCTTGGGCCAGTCACAGGATTATTAATATTGTTTTCATGGGTATAATAGTTATAGTTATAGTTATAGATACACAATGTAGGTAACATATAATACACATCTAGCAATAGCACTTAGACATATATACTGCTTCATAGTGCTTCACAGCCCTCTCTAAGTGGTTTATAGAATCAGCATATTGCCCCTAACAATCTGGGTTCTCATTTGACTAACTTCAGAAGGATGGATGGATGTGTCCACCTTGAGCCAGTGAGAATTGAACTGCTGGCAGTCAGCAGAATTAGCCTGCAATACTGCATTCTAATCACTGCACCACCATGGCTCATATGATATAAAGTATCATATGCATATATATTCTATCCAGTCTATACATTCATGCAGAAATAAATCATAAACCATACAGAAATATAATGTGAATTGGTAGTCACTGACATATCCCCTGGAATGTCCTCTTTTGGGAAAGTGCAGATTTGGAAATTCCATGTTTTATAATTAATTGTAATAATAATGATAAAAATATTTAAAATGCATCTCATTAAATATGAGTGATTTCAATCCAAATTGATTTTAGCATTTATATTGAAATAAATTCTTGATTTATTAAAGATGGAGATAGCAATCAATTTCAAGGTACATGAGAAACACTGGAATCTTGCATTTTTTTAACATATTGCTAGTTTATTCAGTCATGAATGTTTTAATAAGCACACTGAGCATATTGAACTATTTTATACGTTCAGCCTATAAACTAGAAGAAATTGTGGCTATATTCTTCCCCTTCCATGAACAGATTGTTAATAGGCTTTTCATTTTATTTCTCGCTACAGTTGCTTTGTGTGAGCAATTTCTCTTCAACAAGCAAAATAAAGTAATGATTACTATTACGGTTGAATCATGAATAAGTTATAATTCCAGAAGAATTGTTGTATTCATAGGATGAAATTCAGAGAGTTATAATAAAATGTTTCATTTAATAGATTAAAAGAATTGGACATATACATGATAGTTCACCAATTTGGGATAAACCAGTAAAACAAGTTCATTCTCAAAATGAAGTAAAATAGTATTCTGTTCCTGCTAATTCTTATTGGATTTGCCTATTATAAAGAGATTAGATGTAGGATGAAGAGTTTCATTTCTGTTAATTAAGAGGTTGTTGGGACATTGTTTATAATTGTGATGAGAGTGGGAAGTTGCCTTGTTAGGTTTTATATGTATATTCTGCTTCCTTGCATCTTTTTGTCTTTTTAGTTGGTGTTATTTATTGCTAATAGTTGTGAGAAGAAAAAAAGTGGTTGAAAGAACTGAGTCTCTCTGATGAATGACAGTTCAGTGGGTGTGGCTTAGTGGGCATGGTGTGGCTTGGTGGCCATGGCAGGGGAAGAATACTGCAAAATCTCCATTTCCTCCCCACTTCAGGGGACGTTTACTGCAAAATCCCCATTTTCTCCTGATCAGCTGGGATTCGAGAGATAGAGAATAGGTGGGAGCATGGCCAGTCAGAGGTGGTATTTACCAGTTCTCCACCATAGTTCCCTCTAAGCTGAGCAGTGAGCAATCGCTCACTTAAAAATCATCATCAACTCAGAGTTTTCCAAACCTGCCCAGAAGCCGAGAGGGAAAGAGTGAGAGGGAAGGAGAGAGAGAGGAAGAGAGGAAGAGAGAGAAACAGATAGAAAAAAGAGAGGAAGGAAAAGAAAAAGAATGGGAGTAAGGAAGAGAGAAAGAAAATCAAAATCTAGTTTGAAACTAGCTCAACTATTTAAGTGGCATTTTGATATTGATAGAGTTGCCCTATTATGAGCTCACTGTTATAGGCACAGAGTACAGTATTTTATTTTGAAATTCTCTGAGGCAAAACAGGGTGGGTTTTTTATTTGTTTGTTTGTTTGTTTGTTTGTTTATTCATTCATTCATTCATTCACTCACTCACTCACTCACTCACTCATTTATTTATTTATTATTTCTGTGCCGCCCAGTCCCGAAGGGACTGCCGCTCAGACAATATAATTTTCCGCCCACCCACTCCCCCCCAAAAATTAGAGGGAACACTGTTCTCCACTACTCAAAATTTTCACTACCAGTTCTCCAGAACTGGTCATAACCTGTTTAAATCATCTCTGGTTGGGATCAGTGTCAGAGTTTGAAATCTGCTTGACTTATTACATCAGGCCAAACTAGTATCCCATGGGCTGGATGCAAAGGCCATGCCCACCCTAGCTACACAAAGGCAAAAAACCCCAAATGTTACAATACATCATGATATACCACATAACACAATCAAGTTTGACACCCATGTAGTATGTTATTGAAGGAGGAGAAGTGATCAGATTAAGGGATCCTGTGCCTAAGAAAGAAAAATATATTCTTTTCTATCTACAAATGCAGGTATGAGAGTGTTTACACTCTCAGTGTTTACAATATTATCAACTCAGTTGCCTGCAGCTCTTTTAACTCCCTCCAACTAATAGAATGCATCAGAATAAATCTTTAAAGCTGTGATTCAGTGACTGAGCCCTTAAATTGTGAACAAAATATATTTCAGATGGTTCTGATGTCTGAAATGCATGCTAAGATTAAATGGAAACTGTTGCCCTATACTTACTATGAAAGGGTTTGGTTTGGTTTGATTTAAACTCCTCTTGGTGCCTTCAGAATATTTGTTTTTATATAAAAAAACTTACATCTAGATTTATCCTCAAATCAACTTTGTTGGCAAATTTACTATTGAAAAACCTCACGGCACAGATGGAATATACTCATAGATACTATTTGGAAACACTTTTCATTTCTCTTAAGAGTTCTGCAGTAACTAATTAAATAAGGTTCCATTGTTCCTAGCATTCTAGGAAACATCCATTATATTCTTGGCTTCTTTCCTACAGAGAGTCTTTTAAAATTCATCTTGGTGCTTTCAGAATGTTTTGTCAGGCAAGCTCCAAAAATGGATCTCTCAATTTGTCCTTAAGTCATATTTGTTGGAAATTTTACTACTGAAATATCTCACAAAATGAATAGAATATACACATAGCTACTAATTGGAAATGTTTTTCAACTCTCCACAGAATTCATAACTTCCTTTCTACAAGACTCTTTTTATTGAATATTTGTTTATTCATATTTCTTTATTAGCACTCTTTTTATGATTTGAATAAGGGACACTGTTTCAAGAAACTGTAATAAACTAGGAGCAACATACTTATTTTTTGGAATTTTGACTTAAGGAAGGAACTTATATTGGATTTCTTTTTATATAGATTATTGTATTGTGTTATCATAAAAGACAAGTAGTATTATATCATTTGGATATAGTGGCACACAGTCTTGACTGGGGATTATTAGCACATTTTTGTATAGAATAAATTAAACCTTTAATAATTAAAAATGCTTTTATCAATATTATTAAGATTTTTAAAATCTTAATGTTGATAAATCTAGCACTGCTTAATGTTTACATCTAAAAATAAATCAATAAATAACTGAAAAATACATTAATTTATTGTTTATATAATAAAGGATATTTTTCTTAAGCTTAATTCTTAATATTAAGTTCTCAACTATATTGTTACTTAATGTTGTTTGTGCATATAAAAAAACAAAGTAAAATTACATAAAGTTTTTTTAAGATAATTATTTTCTCTTTTTTTTTAAATATTTTTATTGAATTTTTTTAAAAGGACAAACAAAGACATACAACATTGAACACTCAAGGAGCTGTCATTGCTCTGCTTATCTTAGAAGTCTAACTACTACAAAAAATAAAAACCTAACTATAATCAGATCAATAGAAAAATAGCATACATTTATATTAGGTATTTATTAAATTTAACTCTATATGTTAATTTAATTACTTTGAAGATAATTATTTTCTAATTTGCAACTTAGAAATTCCTTAGAAACCATATTGTAATTATTTACATCTGCCATGCTCCATAATATATTGAATATATGGGAAACTGTCTTGTTAGAATTTGGTTCAAATTCTGTTGTATATGCTTTTAATTTTACTATTCTCTAAAATTAAGTTCCCAATCAGATACCATCACAATGGTATCTTTCCTTCAATATTCAGAAAAAAAACATTATTTTAAGACTATCTCATTAAATTGTGGTGGAGATTGTTCATCCTCTCCCCCGTACCTAGAAAAAAAAGTTGTAATTACATTTTGTATTGAATTTCCCAAATTTCTGCATTGCATGTATATCTTTTCAATACTTTTGAGGATTTTTGCATGTTCATCATGTGTGCTTAAATGTTCTTTCTGTTTCATGGCATTTCTGACATTTATTACTGCACAATTTATCTACTGCATATTGGAGATAATTGATGGGATTATGCATCATCTATAAAGCCTTTTATTCTAATTTTCTTTTGGATTCTGTTTTGGAGTACAAATAGTATCCATTTTATTGTTGTTCTTTATTTGTTTTATCTGTATTTAATATCTAAGTAGGACTTTATACCCCCACCCTAACATATGGTATTGGTTTTGTATAAACAAATATATTTAATATAAGCAAATATATCAAACTTTGTTTTTTTTCTTCACAATCTTCCCTTGTTCCTAGCTGTATTGAATTTCATCAGAGTTGCCAAATCTAATTGCCTATTATGAATTTTGTTGGAGACAACAAGAGGCTTTGATATATCATGGCCAGTAATAAAATTTAGCTAGATATAGATATAGTTGCTTAATGTCAAATGCTTGCAGAAAGTTTGATAAATATTAGTTATCTGCAACTTAGTGCTGTTCAGATGCATTAAACTGCAGCCCCATAAATTTCAGCTAAATTCATGCTGTAATAACAAAATATGCTGGAGGGCACCATTTTGCTAATGATGACAGATGATTACAATTGTCAGATGCATATCTAAAGTAAATTTAAATTCTTGCAGAAAGGATTTGCCTGAAACATTTTATCGTATTTACTATAGGCCTTATTTGGAATAAAGGATTGGATAACAATGATAATTAACCTCTAACTGGGATTGGCAGAATTACCCTGATGCCACAGACAAAGTTGGTAATAGAAGTCCCATAAATTCACACACTGAGAAAGCTGGACAAATGCAGAATAACCAAGGGACCTTAAAATGAATTAACAGAGAGCTAGAACAAAGGCAAAACAAATGTGAAATCATAGTTAATATGTTAACACAAAAGAATGAGGGCAAATGCAGAAGAAATAAAATGCCAAACTAGGACAAACTAGAAACCATAATTTACAGAGACCTGCACATATTATAATAATAATGGAAACTAGCTAGTTATATCTTTGTGTGCAGTTCCTAGCATTATATGAACCTTACAAAATTCTTAATGAGATTGAGAACATGCTGTGCTAAAGCATGAAGAGTTTAGGGAGACAGCATGATGTTGCTTGTGAATCTAATGCCAGAATGATAAAAGTGGTTTGTTAAAGCAAACTGGTAAGAACTTCCTTAGAGACATTCAAACCAAATTGCAGATATATCTCAACTGTTGCTTGATCTGTCATTATAAATGTTAATAAAATATGCAGATTTAATTTAGCACTTTATTGGCTTGCAATGAAGTTAGCAGAGATTAAAGCAAGAGAGAAAAAAAACCTCTTTAGAGAAATTGACACACCTTGACCATTTTAATGCTGAACACATTGCTGATTTCCAAGACTTGTTTATTTTGCTGACATTTTTGCACAGAATGTTCTTGCAATAATTTGGTACCTAAAAAAATCAATAGATTGTTTTTCAACAATTCAGCAAAAATATTATCCTGGAGTAAACTTTGCCATATATTCACCCAAATGTATATCATTCTTTGTTTCAATTTACGAATGATTTACTTTGTTTCCTTTAATTACCTTCTTAAAGATAGTCACTGTTTATGTGTACCCGTAATACTTTTTCTGATTTGCACATCAACTTAAAATGAAAAAAAAACCCAGTTCAGGTTATTTATAATGTTATGTGTGCAATGCAATGCCACTTTCTGGAATAACATTTAGACAGAATGGAGGTAACAACAGAATTCCTCTATTTTCCTCTCCCATTCTACTCGTATTCAAAATTAGGCTATACTGTTCTTGAGTACTTGGGACTACAGCTCTAATTACTTTTCTGCATTGCAGAATTATTAGCTTCATTGTATAGCTTATTTTTTTTAGTAGTAGTATTTTGTATTTTGGATATTTTGAATTGAGATCCATGTCTGAACAATATTGCATTATTCAAAGATTTATTTTAAAAAAAGAAAGACACCCAAGCATAATTGGTTCAATCTGTTTGTTAAATCTATAAAGTGCTCATCACGTCTGTTGGCTTGGATGAAAAAACAGAGAGCAAAATAAAACACCCTTGAGATCTGACACAACAAGATATCTCCAATAGATTTTGTGTGCAGTTTGTTCCAATTGCATTGTGTACTTTGGTTTTTCATAATGTGGCCAAGTCCATCTGCTGTTTACTCATGCATATTCATGTAAAAAAAAGCTTTTGCAGGTGCTCAGTGGAAGAGAATTGAAGTTTCTGAACAACTGCTGTAGGTTATTGTCATCTGGACACAAACCACAATAACCATTGGAACACAGGGTTGATATACCTCAAAATCCATGATGTGCTTATGCCAGCCATTCCTATGAAGTTTAAAATCAAAGCAAAAAATGTTTCATTTCTCAGTTAAGCAAGTAAGATAACCTTGTCTCCCACTCAACTAAATACTAAATACCATATTTTCCGGTGTATATTTTCCTCCATGGAATCGGCTGATAATTAGAATGCATCTTATACATTGAATGTACCTCCCCCCCCCAGCCCTAACTAGCTGCTAACAATCTTCCCAGCTCTTACCTTGCAGGCTCTTTCATTGTTTCTCTCTGCAAAGAATGTTTTCCAAGCCCTAAGTCTTTGCAGGGTGTTTTTTAATTACTCTAACTTGCTCTGAGTAAGTTTCTTTCTAACCCTAACCAGGTGCTAACGATGTTCCCAGCTCTTACGGCTTCCAAGCTCTTTCATTGTTAATCTCTGCCAAGAATGTATTCCCATCCTTTCCTTTGATTTTTTCCCCCATTCTCTATTTGCTCCAAATGTTTCTTTCCAGCCCTAACCAGGTGCTAATGATGTTTCCAGCTTTTACCGGTTTGCAAGCTCTTTTATTGTTACTCTCTGTCAAGAATGTATTCCAAACCCTGTCTTTATAGGGTTTTTTTTTCATTGCTTTAGTTGCTCCAGATATTTATTTTAGGTTCTAACCAGGTGCTATTAATGTACCCAAGCTCTTTCATTGTTACTCTATGTGAAGAATGTTTTCAAGCCCTAAGTCTTTGCAGAGTTTGTTTCACTACTCTAACTTGCTCTGAGTAAATTTCTTTCAGTCCTAGCCAGGTGCTAACAATTTTCCCAGCTTTTACCCGCAAGCTCTTTCACTGTTACTCTCTGCAAAGAAGAATGTTTTCCAAGCCCTAAGTTTTTGCAGGGTTTTTTCCATTGCTCTACTTGCAATGTAAGGAAGATCTGAGGAAGGCTATGTACCTGGGATCGGCTGGGGTGTGAGTTCAAATGGGGGCAGTTAGCTTTCCATCAGGTTCTTTTCTTTTAAAGAGAGAGAGAGAGAGAGAAAAAAAAGGGGGCGGGTGAATAACAAGCTTCTCTAGAGAAAGAAATGTGTATCTCCCATCAATTGCAGTGGAATGACAGAAAGAAAGACAGAATTATACTGCAAATGATGGGAGATACACATACAGCCATCCAGAGTCTCCGGAGAGGGGTGGCATACAAATCTAATAAATTGTTATTGTTATTGTTGTTGTTGTTGTTGTTATTATTATTATTTCTTTCTCTAGAGAAGCTGGTTATTCGCCCGCCCCTTTTCTCTCTCTCTCTCTCTTTAAAAGAAAAGAACCTAGTAGAAAGCTAGCCACCCCCAGCTGAACTCATACTCCAGCCAATCCCAGGTGCATAGCCTTCCTCAGATCTTCCTCAGCTGGGTTTGGCTTCCCACTCGCAGCTGCTATGTCTTCAGAGCCTAGAGCTGTCATGCAGTTGTAGAGCGATGCCAGATCTAAGTCCAGCTAGAGCAGGAGAGGGTGTGAATCTAGAGAGGGGTGGGTGGGTATGGGGGGGGGGAGGTAGAGAACCAGAAGGGGAGCCAAGTCTGGCATGACTTGTGGAGAAATTCTGGGAGATGAAGTCCACAAGTCTTAAAGCTGCAAGTTTGAAGACTCCTGAGTTAGAGGTTAGGAGTTCAAGGGTCTTCAAACCTGGCAAGTTTAAGGCTTGTGGACTTCAACTCCAATTTCTGAGATAGCATGACTGGTGGCGGAATTCTGGGAATTGAAGTCCACAAATCTTGAAGCTGTCAAATTTGAAGTTTTTAAAAGGTGTACATGGTTTTAAAAAGTATACTTGGTTGTAAAAAGTATTCTGCTACACTGGTATTTTATTAAACAATATAATAGTATACAATTTGGTTCAGAATGCTTTTTTCCTTGTTTTCCTCCTCTAAAATCTAGGTGCGTCTCAAAAATGGAAATGTTCTTCAGTGGTTCTCCTCCTACCTCTCTGGTCAGTCGCAGTTGGTGTTAGTGGGGGGTCAGAGGTAGACTTCTAGGTTACTCCCTTGTGGGGTGCTTCAGGGGTTGGTCCCCTCACCCCTGCTATTCAATATCGAGTCTACGGAGAGGGGCGGTATACAAATTTCATTTGATAAATAAATCTACATGAAACCGCTGGGGCATGGGATGAGGTATAATCAGTATGCTGGTGATATCCAGCTGTACATCTCCACCCCATGTTCAGTCAACGAAGCAGTGGAAGTGATTTGCTGTTGCCAGGAGGCTGTTAGGGACTGGATGGGTATCAACAGACTCAAACTCAACCCTGATAAGACAGAGTGGCTGTGGGTTCTGCCTCCCAGGGACAATTCCATCTGTCGGTCCATAACCCTGGAGGGGGAATTATTGACCCTCTCAGAGAGGGTCCAAAACTTGGGCGTCCTCCTCAATCCACAGCTCACATTAGAGAACCATCTTTCAGCTGTAGCGAGGGGGGCATTTGCCCAGGTTCGCCTGATGCACCAGTTGCGGCCCTATCTGGACCGGGACTCATTGCTCACAGTCATTCATGCCCTCATCACCTTGAGGTTCGACTACTGTAATGCTCTCTACATGGGGCTACCTTTGAAAAGGGTTTGGAAACTTCAGATCGTGCAGAATGCAGCTGCGAGAGCAATCATGGGCTTCCCTAGGTATGCCCATGTTACACCAACACTCCGCAGTCTGCATTGGTTGCCGATCAGTTTACGGTCACAATTCAAAGTGTTAGTTATGACCTATAAAGCCCATCATGGCATCGGACCAGATTATCTCAGGGACTGCCTTCTGCTGCATGAATCCTAGTGACCAGTTAGGTCCCACAGAGTGGGTCTTCTCCGGGTCCCGTCGACTAAACAATGTCATTTGGTGGGACCCAGGGGAAGAGGCTTCTCTGTGGTGACCCTGACCCTCTGGAACCAGCTCCCCCCAGAGATTGGAACTTACCCCACCCTCCTTGCCTTTCGTAAACTCCTTAAAACCCACCTCTGCCATCAGGCATGGGGGAATTGAGACATCTCCCCCGTGCCTATACAGTTTATGCATGGTATGTTTGTGTGTATGTTTGCTTTTAATAAGGGGTTTTAGTGTTTTTTAAATTATTAGATTTGTTGTACATTGTTTTATTGTTGCTGTGAGCTGCCCTGAGTCTGCGGGGGCGACCCCTGAGAGGGGCGGCATACAAATCTAATAAATAATAATAAATAATAATAATAATAAATTTACTAGATTGAATATATTACATAGCGATATTTGATGGATAAGTTTATTTTATTTCAAATTGATTTTAATTATTTTAATTATAATTATATAACTGGAAAGTTTTGAACAGTTAAGATTTTTATGTCAACATATATTATATAGAGATATTTTATTGATAAATTGACTTTTCTGTATTGATCTAAATTAGAATTAGTTTTTCTTTCTGTATCAAGAAGACTTCTATACTGAGCAGAGCAATTGTAGCTCCTTTTTGTGTTAAATGTTGTATGTCTTGTCCTGTCTTATATTTTAAAAATTAATAAAAATATTTTAAAAAATAAAATAAAATCTAGGTGTGTCTTATAAACCGGTGCGTCTTATACACTGAATTATATGGTATATCAATTATTTTTTAATGGTAATCCTCCCATATCATCCATGCACAAGATAAATCAAATCAAACTTAGGAGAAAGTTTTATACATTTTAAAAGGCAGCCCTTCAATTAGATAGGTGAATTTGCTCAGTCAGCATAGAACATTTGCCTATGGATCCAGGTCTTAACCCCATTAACACAAGGGTCATACTTCCAAACAGACATAAGAAGAATTAACTGTCTATAAATGAAAGAATTAAATAAAGAGTTTTGCCCTTACATTTCTCTTGTGGATACTAGGGCCATTTCCCAGCATTCTTCTTATGGCTTGTTTGTTGCAGTGAATTGAAGTGGATTTTCACTCTATAGAAATGACAGGCAATCAATAAAGTTGCAAATTTAGAGACTGTGACTTTATGATCCTTCTGAAGTAGAAATATCGACATCCTTTGTGACAGCTGGCTGCTGTACTAATGGTGGTTGTAAACATTTCAGAGCGAGAACAAGAATCACTGCACTTGCATCCAGTCTGTATGTTTCAGAAGAAAATTTAAATTGCTCTAGCAGCAAACAATCATTGGGGAACATAAGCAAACATTTCCAACCTCACCCAGTGGGATTGAAGGCAATCAAATGAGAGCCGTGAAGCTAGTTTTTAAACTATTGTTAGATAGTTATGAATGTTTTCATTAGCAGGTTTAGAAAGGCTGCTATGGATTATAGATCACAATAGCAAGATGTAGAGTGCTTCATGCATTTGTCAGTGCCTGAATATCCACCTATCGTGCGTACCTCCAAATTCCTTTCTTTGGAACAACAACTTTTTAAAATTAGTTTATGTTGTAGCATACAAAGAAAATACAAAAGCAAATAGTAGGAAAAATAGGGAAGGGAAGAGTGAGGAAAAAAAGAGGAAAAAGAAAGAAAAGGCATTGACTTCCAACTGCCTTATGGTGCAGTAAAATAAGACATTAACATCAAACCTCAACTTTTTACTTTTATATAATAGTTTAAACAAGCCATTTCTAAAACAACAAATCTATCTAATCGGTAAAACCCAAAGTCAAGGTTTCATTTTTTTCCCATTTCAAGCACAAGGTTTTTCCAAACTCCAAAATTTTAACCTTTGACTCTCCACCATTGACCTCACCCCATTCCTAAGAGGTCTGTAAAGGACATGCATAAGTGTACCAGCGTGCCTATTATCCCTGTCCTAATGTACCCAAGTAGTCGTAAAATATTATGTACACATAACCATGCTTGAACTTGTTATATATTCACAAACATATTTATACCTTGTTTATTCTTTGTCTGTAATCATATGCAGGCTTGACAAAATAAATAAATAAAATAAAGCCCAGAAGCGGTTTCCAGGTAGAAATAAAAGTATTCGTATTATTTCTTTAATCAAGTCAGCCAATTTAGCCAATTTAGCCAAATTCCATGCTATTGTGTCCCCCTCCTCCCGTTATATTTATGTTTGAAAATACCTTTTAGTTTCACATTCAAGGGGACAAGCATAAGATTTAAAAGAACTATCCCATCTCTTATCATCTATGCTGATGATTAAAAAAGGAAAGATTCCCAGGTAGGCATAAAGCCACGCCTGTCTAAGCAAGTGGCATAGACCAAAATTAATGTGCTATACGGTGGCACAGATGGCAAACAAGGACCTGCTAATAGGCAATGGCTTATAGTCAAACAGCAAAGGAATCAAAAGGAAGAATGAAAACTGTACTGTATTGTGTGCTTTCCCAATTACCTCTAGAGGTTACATGCTTATGCATAGCTTGATAGTAAGCCTAGTTGAAATGGCTCTTCCTGACCCACTTTCCTGCTCATGTATATTGAGTAGGTTAGAATTTTCTAGAATTTTCTGGAAATGTTTCAATATACCCAAGAAATACTTTACTTTAAAATATTATCTTAGGTTTGCTATTCTTTCAGTTTATATTGAACGAACACATTAGTTTGATATCTTTTAGTTGTCACTTTTTCCCTTTCTTGCTGAAAAGAAAACTCATTATACGTTTCAGAGCATTAGGATCCCTGCAACAATTTTGTCTAATTATGCTTTAAGAAAATTGCTTGTTTCATCACCTGAAAATGACTTCCTGGAAAGCTTTGATAAATCACCAGCCATAAATAATGATGAAAGATTTGTTGAGACTCAGTAAAACTGGAGTATAAATTAAAATCAAATTGCACAGTAGAGTGAATTTCCTGGAGTATTCTGAAGAGCTTTTGGCAAAATCTGCCATAACTCAGGACCCCATTATTGCCTCATTGACAGAATATCCTTTGACATGCCAAGAGTGCAGTCTGTGGAGGACACTAAGTATGTCAGTGTTGCAAATGAAGATCACTATACTCACCATATGAGAAGCAATTCTACCTGGACATACAAGCAAAGTCCAAAGAAATAATTACAGCTTACGAGAGTTCAGAGAGAGATGGATGCTAAGGGCATTCATGAGACTCAATTGTCATTTTGAGCTATAAAAGGGAAAATAGGAATTAGCTACTAAATCAACAAATATCTTACTGCAGGAAATGCAAAAAAAAAAAAAAAAGCTTCTTCCCAGATATGAATTATTAGAGGAACAGAGAGAGAGGCAATAGCATTCAAGACTTAGACACAAGCTCCTTCCCATTCAGATGTGATTACGTGTGTGAATCTCATAAACTATGGAACAGTCATTACTATATTTAGGAGCTGATTGAGATACCACCAGTTTTCTTTACCTCAGTATTGAGGTAAAATATTGAGTATTGAGACACCATCAGAGTTTTCTTTACCTCAGTATCCAGAGAAGAGATGTACAGTGGAACCTCGACATACGAGCAGCTCTACTTACGAGTTACTCGAGATAAGAACTGGGAGGGGAGCGACATTTTTGTTCGCCTCCCGAGCTCACATTTGGGATTCGCGTTCGGCTTCAGGAGACAGCTCCTTGGGGCTCGTATCCCGCGTGTTTTAAAAGGTTGCAGCCGGCCTGGGGGTCTCAGGGGGGTGCTGGCAAGCCCCCCAGGCCGGCTGCAACCTTTTAAAACACGCGCGCCGCTTCGCAGCTGTCTCCTGAAGCCGAACGCTAACTTCCACGTTCGGCTTCAGGAGACAGCTGCGAAGCGGCGCGGGTGTTTTAAAACATTGCAGCCGGCCTGGGGGGCTCGGGGGAAGCGGGTTTTTTCGCTGTTGCACAGATTAATTGACTTTACATTGTTTCCTATGGGAAACAATGTTTCGTCATACGAGTGTTCCGACTTACGAGCCTCCTTCCGGAACCAATTAGTCTCGTAAGTCGGGGTTCTACTGTATTTACAATATATTTTACAATGTATTGTATACATTACAATAGAATCTAGCACATAGATGGAAATTTGGTGTCTTTCCAATGTCCCTCAAAGATAATGTACAGAATTTCTTGCCATTAGTCAGCCTGGATGGAGCTTCTTGGGGAGTTTTGTTGAAAAAAATATGTTCTGGATGAAAGATGTTCCATTTCTGGTTTAGCAGTCGCCAAGAACTTCATTTTGGTAATCAAGGACATTGTTTTGTTTCCAAAGATTGTAGATGCAACCTTTGAATCTCCAGACAACCAGGGAGACATTCCTGCAGAAGCAACAGCCTATCAATGGAAAGAATAATGAAGTAAAATATTTTTGTACAGTCTGATAAATGACTCAAATGAATTTATCAATCTACTCCTCTCATTTCTCCCTTGTTTGAGTTAGCCAGAGAATCCATGTTCCAAGAATGTGCTGTACAGCATCAGAGTTAACACATTCTGCAAAACCCAGCAGAATCCTTGGCTGTGCATAAGCAAGGGATATAGAAATAAAGATGAAAAACATTTGTTAATGATTTTCCTCCCAGCCTTTTCATTGTGATTATCTTTCAAGCATCCAGTTTTCTGTCAAGTCCATTCTCAATAGAAAACACTTATAGGCTACTTGGGTACTCCTGTGATGTGTTGTTTTGTGGATAGTCTTTTATAAGTTTAGTTTAGGGAGTGATTTCTCTACAGCTGCAACTACCATTGTCGCAGATGTGATAAAAGAACAGGCACACAATGTAACCTTCAGAAAACATTTCTGGGACAGAAGTTGTCCAGCTGAAGAAGTATTCATCAGGGTGATGGGACAGGGCATAATATGGAGAAACTTTTTTTTTAATTAAGGACTATAAATCTATATTTTATCTATGGCAAGCTCCAAGACCAGGATTCATCTGTAAATTACAGACAGACAGCTTTTTGCTTAGGCTAAAATCTGACATGTGTCTTTTTAAACTACCCTTTGAGAAAACTTTATTACAAAATGACTTGCCATTGCATTCTTCCTAAGGCTGAAGCAGAGTGAATGTCCCAAGGTCAGAATGAACTTTATGAAGTAGTAGCCTGCTCTGTATCAGCATGCAGGTTAAATTCCTTCTTAATGTCATGCCAAACTCCCTTCCTACCTTTCCCAGTTTTTAATGATTCCCCATTCTGTGTTTCACGATCTTGAAAATTAGCTTTTATTGATCTAAGTGACATCTCTGCCTTGACATCAAGAACCATTTGTTAATTTTCTTCCTCCATTTTTAAAGCTTCAGGTAAAGAAGTTGTTCCTCCTCATTTCATATTCATTTCTTGTTTGGTTGAATTAGATGGGACTACCACTTAGAACTCATTCTCTTTCTCTACTGGATGGTCTAGTCTCTTCTAGATCAGAGATATTTGGGAAATCAGTTTTCCTGTTTCTGTCCTTGGCCATATAACCCAGCGTTCATGCCCAATAAGTTCCTTTCCTCAATAACTGGCAGCTTTATTATAATATGTATTCCAGCCAGGTGATCTGGATTTGTATGCTCATAGAAAAGAGAACTGGTCAAGAAGGTTGTTTATGTGTGTCTGTGTGTTAATTAGCTGTCTTCCAAGCAAGGTTAATATTCAGATAGTTTTTCCAATAAAACAAATATTCAAGCCTACTTCTTTGGTTTCAATAGTCCAGAGTTCTTTACTCCAAATAACTTCAGTTCAGAACAAACTTACAAAATAACTGAGACTGGGAGGGACTCAGCAGAAAAGGATAATATAGTCGTGGACAGGTTGAAATGTGATAATTAATTAGCACATGGGCTGAGTTACTATAAGATAATTCCACAGTAGGGGAAAGATTCCTTCCTGATAATTAGCACAGATATAAAGATGTTACTCTGAATGTTGAAGACCACAGGTCTCAGACTGAAACTTGTGGCACCCCAATTGTGTCTTTATCGCTTTAAATCTGTCCATGTATGATATGAATTGGACTGCATTCAGTTTTCCTTCCCTTTCATAATAAGAGTTCTAGAATTATATGACCATTTTCTGTGTATGTTCCTGCTATTTCCCATTCCTCACTATTATTAGTATCATCTCAAGATTAACTGATAAATGTATCTGTTCCTGTACACTAGAAAGAAAAAAGCTGTCAGAAAGATGATAACTGAGTTTGATCTCTCCTACTGATTCTATGCAATTGCAACTCTTCCACCATCCTTTCTCCTCTTCTGCACTCTTTCCATTCCTCTGAAGATTCAGAGTGTGTTTCATCTGTGATGGTCTGAAAAATGTTTCTGAGTTCCAGCAGTGCAGATCTTCTACATATTTTGCTTTTCGTAGATTTTTTTGTGTATGTATTGCTTTCTTTTGATCCTCTTTCTCACCAAGAGTTACTTGCTCTGTAAGTTTTTATTGTAGACCCTCTTTCTTTGAACTGAGAAATCTTCATCCTCGTTTGTCAATTGAAGTATCTTACCAAGTCTTTTTTTTCTTTCTTTTTTCTCAAGGACTGCTGTAAACTCGTCCTTTCTGCAAATATAAGCCAAGTTCTTTTCAGCAGAATGTAAACATTCCAAAACTATTACAGTCTTAACTACAAATTCCTTTGTATTTATCTTCATTTTGATTTTTTAAAGTTTTGTTTCTTATGTTCTCTCTAACAATAGATGAAATAGCCACCCAAAATACATACAGATATTGTTGCCAGAAACATATATGGATTTACATCTAGATCAGGTGCATCAAACTCAATTTCATTGAGGGCTGCATCAGAATTGTGTTTGATCTTGGAGGCCATGACCAGCTTGACATCACTCGTGTTGGGGACACTGTGGTGGCCAAACCATTCTCCAAGAGAAAATGGGCTCCCGAGCTCTATTTTCAGCAGGGATGGTCTCCTGCAGTGAAAATGGAGCTTGGGAAAACCACCCGCAGCCCTTGCAAGCCTCCTGCCACACCCTGCCAATGAAAATGCAGTCCTCCTGAAATCCCTTTTGTGCTGGTAGAGGCACCATGGGCTGGTGTTTCACTGGTTTTAGGGTGGCCCCAAAGATATAAGCACCCAGTGAGCCATATCTGGCTTGTGGGCCTTGAGTTTGACATCTCTGATTTAGATAGCTATTAGAATAAGAGCTCCTTGAGAATTAAAACAAAAGTGAATTTGCTTCTTAGAAAGAAAAAGACAGAAAAAACCTTCATCCCACTAACTCACCCAAAAGAGAATGAAAAGGTGCCTTCATGTATTTGGAAGGATTTTGGAAAATAATGTTATAATTGTTGTATCCTGTAATGGCTACCTTGTATCTCTGTAAATAGTTTGTTCCTTGCTAAAGCGCTGTCTGAGCTGGAATCAGGAAGTCGCTCCTGATTGGCTCAGACGCGCCCTGCTCTTGCTTTGGCGGGAACCGCAAATGTATAAAAGAAGCGGTTTCTCCCAAGCAGAGCAGACGGTACTCGCTGAAAGTCACTTTCCTATGCTGAGCTGAAATAAAGTACCGTTCTAACAAACCCTGCCTCTGGGTTTACTTCACTGGCGACGAGGAATGAAAGAAACTACGCGTGCAACATGAACAATCTCCAAATCGGCCGGACTCCTGAGTTCTTCGACCCAGAAAAGACTACCGTTCTAACAAACCCTGCCTCTGGGTTTACTTCAATAATCCATCAAGACATGGTTACCCAGACCTTTGAATATTGGATTGGTTATTTTTTCTTCTTCATTTTTTCAATTTTGCACATAGACTAGTCTTGCTGCAGTTATAACATGTAGCATTATCTGTCCTTTGTCATATTTCTCTTTTGTGATTCCTAGTAGGAACAATTCTGGTTACAAATCTATATTTTTGTCTAATATCTCTTCCAGACATGTCTTTATCTGGTGCCAGCGTGGTAGTAATTTTTTTTGAAGCCCTTCATTGGTGAGTTGGCCATACACACCAGTCAAATAATCGCTTAACCATGCCCCCCAGCCATGCCCCCCCAGCCAGTCAGAGTAGAGAACCAGTTGTTAAATTATTCGAATCCCACCACTGCATGTAAGACAGTTTTTCCTAGTCAAAGGTTCTAGAAAACCTTTTTCTTTTTCCCTACTTCTTTCCCTTAATTCTTGCATTAAACTTAATTGTATTTTGTTGGTTTTCAAACACTGTTTTCCTGGTGTCAGATAACTTTGGAGAAAAAAAAATCCCCAATTGTTTGGATTGTTATAGCTCTTTTCACACCTTAAAAATATAAATCCTTGAATTGAGACTTCTCTTATTCCCTAGGCCTTTTTTACCTATTTCTATTGTAAAATATTTGGAAATCTGGTCATCCTTGAAACAGTTTCTTCTACCATGGAGCAAATTGGTGGGAAGTTGAAGGAGATTTTTTTTTTCTAGAATGTTGTAAGAAGAGATTCTCCCAAGGTTATCTTCATAATGAAAATTGTATTGCAAATCTCAAGGACTTAGAGCAATGATGGCGAACCTATGGCACCCATGGCATGCGGAGCCATATCTGTTGGCACATGACCCATTGCCCTAGCTCAGCTCTAGGTACATGTATGTGCCAGCCTGCTGATTTTTGCCTCACACAGAAGTTCTGGGAGGGCATATTTGGCTTCCAGAGAGCCTCCAGGGGGATGGAGGAGGGCTTTTTTACCCTCCCCTGACTCCAGGGAAGCCTTTGGAGCCTGGGGAGGGCAAAACATGAGCTTACTGGACCCACCAGAAGTTGGGAAACAGGCCATTTCCAGCCTCCAGAGGGCCTCTGGGGGGTAAGGGAAGCTGTTTTCGCCCTCTTCGGGCATTGAATTATGAGTGTGTGGGCACTTGCACATGCGCAATTGTGCACCCCTACACTCTTTCGGCACCCGAGGAAAAAAAGGTTTGCCATCACTGACTTAGAGACCAGAAATAGATAAAGAAGGAAAGTATGAAAGCTTGCTGTGGTGAACAGATTTTGTAACTGCAGCCATGCTTAAAGGGAGAATAAAAGAACTGGTCTCACAATTCTTTGGGTAAATGAAGAAAATCTTTCAAAAGACAATGCTTTAATAGGTTTGCTTTATGTCTGCCTGGGAATTCTATTTTTTACAGTGTTCCACATTTTTACCCCTGATTAGCATTAGTGTCTTTCAGAAATTCACATGGTTCTCATTTCTTGGGTTTGCTAGCTATGTGGGCCTTGTCAAGATTTGCAGAGCATCTCTCTCTATCTTTTTCTCTTTATTAAGTAAATGGTTTGAAACAAGGCAAGGGTTTGGTATATTGATTTGATACAACTGATCTGACATCAACAGTACTTGGAATTGGTGGAACAGAAAAGTCTTGCTTCATTCTTGCCAGATCAGGGTTATAAGTCATGTTTATATTTTAAAGGAGTATGCCTGCCATGTTTGTTTCAGTTTTTAGCAAGTCACCTTCCTCATGACAGATGATAGGAAGTTATGTAACGACTTTAAGCTTCTAGCATCAAGCCGTAAAACATTCCCTGTCCCATGCCACTCTATTGGAATTTATGAAGCTTTTCTGTTGGCTTGTGATATATAAAGAGCAAAAACAAGAAAACTAGAAGAATACACCACTGGTTTTATTTAGCATGCCTTACCTATGTAAAATCAGGACACAGCTGACCACAAGAACATCAGAGAAGAAGCAATTAAAATCAGAAATGGGGACAGAAGAATTCATGCTGTTTCAATTTTCTGTTAATTCAGGAATGGATAGAGAGTCCTTTAACTGAGCGAAGAGGAAATTATTATCAGAGTGCCCTTGGTTATTTTAAAGTGTAATCAAGTAGCACTCAGTGGTCATATGCATATTCAAAAGTTCATACCTGGAGAGGCGCTTATTTATAGAACACTCAATTGCTTTAGGGCTAAATGTTGAATGTTATCCTGTTCAAGACTGCCCAATGAACTTCAGTGGGATTTTCTTTGAGTTAAGTGGCTATAGTATTGATACAATATAATACCTGATTATTGACAGTAGGAAATATTGGAAAGTCTTTTGACAATGCTAACTGCCATTTTCTTCAAGATTGAAGAAGGAGGAGAAATGAATTTTGTCAAGAGAGTGCATTGAAATATAGGATAGACTGAATTTCACAAATTTTTAACCTTTTGCTTTGCCTGCCACTTCTGTAATCTCATGCTCTGGATACTTCATGCATATTTTGTTTATTTTTACCATGAATACTTCTGGTGGCCAAAAAACGTATGTGATCAGTACTTGGAAGAGATTAAATTAAACAATAGAACAAATGAGTTCTGCAAAATCACTGAAGATTCAGTGGGTGATATAATTGTGGTCCAAGGGTCCAAGTCTGTGAAATTACTATGAAGAGTTATCTTCAAGACACCTTTTTATGGATGAAATATAGATGGAACATGTTATGAAGAGAAGGAAATAATAATGGATCTCCAATCGAAACAGTGTTAGGCCAGACTGTCTGAAAACAGTATGAAATAAGCCAACAAACTGGCAAGTTAGTCTAAGACTAGCTTAAGATATCAGTTTAAAACAAGCATATCACACATGGAAGGATAAGCCTAAAATATAGATTCTATAAAAGCAGATAAATATTTGAGCTCTTTGTGTCTTTAGCACCTGCAATCAATAACCTTCCCAAATTATACTGGCTTTATTGGAAAAATATAGTCTTGTATCTCTCCAAGCCACCTCTGGAAGTTTAGGATGCTCCAACACTGAAGGTTTTAAACAAGAGATTGGACAACCATTTCTTTGAAATGGTACATGGCAGTGATGACTAACCTTTTTGGCACCCATAATGCAATGTGCATGTGATTCCCCCTGTGTCCCACCTCCTGTGCATGCACTCACAACCCCATTAATGCACCCCACACATGTGTGCGTGAACCCCCACATGAACATGTGCGTGCCCCCCTATGCAAGTGTGTGTGTGTGTGCCCTGTCCCCATCACATATGTGGCAGACACCTGAAAACCAGCTGGCCACAGGAGGCACATGCACATGTGCAATGGAGCTGAAGTGGGACGAGGGCTCACGTGCCACCTCTGGCACATGTGCCATAGGTTTGCCATCATGAGTATATGGTTTCCTGCTTGAGAAGAGGGTTGGACTAGAAGGCCTCCAAGGTCCTTCCAATTTTTTATTCTGTTATATTATAAACATTGAGAAGGGACTGTATTTCCTTATAGCTTTTTCACCTCCATCAAAAGTAGGACTTCAACATGGTCTTCAGAAATATCTTTGGGCTGATACAGAGAACAATTCATAAGATACCATGTCACCGTAAGGAAAATATCAAATGTCAGGAATGAGTATAAGAAAATAATAAATGCTGATTTTTCCCCTCTTACTTTCTTGTTAATTTTTTAAAAACAAAGATAAAAGTGCAAAAGCATTTACTCAGAGGGAAATAATAATTTATGTGAATTGCAAAATTTGATTATTAATAGATCAATATAAATATAAAATCATTTGAGAGACATACTTTACAATGGCTCAGTAAGTTCAGACATGTAGCATGGTATTAAATGAATACAAAGAAACAAAGGGAAATTTTAAAAACCTGTCTGAAACTGAAAAACTTGCAGTGTTTAATTCAGAGACTTTGGTAATTAATTGTGATGCATGACTCAAAAACCCAACAAGTGGAAGATTTCAGGATAAAATGAATACAGGATTTAGATGAAGAAATAAATATACAGCAGTGGGAATTTCATTGGAAGAAGAGTATTAAATTTACATTATTAGAGTTAGAGAAAATTGATACAAGATGGTTTAAGAGTATATTACTCCAGGTCAAGCTTGCTAAAAGGTTGGTTCATTTTCTAAAAATTGCTGCAAATATAATAAACTAGTCATTTTTTCATATATTCTATTAATCCTGTAAAGCTCAACCATTTTTGAAAATGATTTAAAATGAATGAAACAACTAACCATTCCCACTAGCATTATTTTTACTAATCTTTATTAAACTATACCTGTGTGATCAGTGAAGGGCTACCAAAATTTTTACTACCCCACTGTGGACGTGGCTTATGCAGGACGCCCTACATTTTCTTTCAACATCTTTCAGTGCAAATTTGGTGCTCTGGGGTGGAATTCCATTTTGGCTTCCCCACTGTGTTCCTCCTTGTCTGGGCAGTTGTCCACCCGTGTTTGTGATAAACCTATGGCATGTGGGCCATAGGTGGCAAGCAGAACCTTCTTTGCAGACACACCAACCGGTGCCCAGCCCAGCTCCATCACATGTGCACATCCGCCATCCAATTTGTCTTTGGGTCTCTGATGTGCATGTGTGGGGATAGGGCACATGTGGGGGATGCACACGTACATGCATGGGGGTGGGGCACATGCACAGAGGTTGCTCACATTGCATTTGGGGGATTGCATGTGTGTGTACCTCTCCGTGCCCCTACTGGGTCTGGAAGGCCTCCTGTATCAACCTGGAGACCAAAATTCATCATGTAGGTCAGGGAGCATGCACCAGGATGCACATGCATTTTCAGGGGATGCCCATGCATGTTCAACGGGTGGGACACATGCACCGAGGTGCTCACATTGAATCTTTTGGATTTGTGCAGGTGGTTTGGGCTCTCAACACCAAAAAGGTTAACTATCACTGAACTATACTATATAAATTCCTCAGGCTTTATTGAACCAGATTTGTACAAGTAGTACAAGGATATTATTATGTCCCTTTTATTAAAAAGGATAGTGGATCCCTTCTATGGAACAATGGTGAATTAATTGTGAGTGAATATTTCAATATTCTGAATATTGAAGTCATATGCAGACTTCTGTCAAATAAATTAATTCAAATTGGAAAATATTCCTAGGGTACAATTTAATACATGGGTTTATGCCACTTACAACATTTAGGCTCCTATCTGCATAAAGCCTTTATTTTCATTTTACAAGAATAAACACTATTGAACAATAAATACATCGAAAATAAACGTTTAGTATTATGAACAGAATCCAGTGATTTTACAATATCATTTTGTGATTTGTATTGTTTGTGATAGTTATGGTTTGTGTAGAGCTCAATACCAATAGCAATATTAAAACCATCTATTCAGTCATTCATAATCAGTTAATGATGTCCTGGTCTTTACTATCTCTATGGCAATGGTAAATGCACTGTTTACTCATTTGTACTCTACTCTTTTATCTCTTTCTTATTACTGATGGCATATATGAAGCCAAGAATGTATTTATTAGTTACCAACAACTTTACAGAAAGTATTTGATGAAAGAAATCAAGTGTTGAATTCCAAAGATTTCCACTTAAAATGTTTACAAATACTTATTTCAATTCAGTTTCTATTTTGCATATTTAAAAAGCACAACATCAGTCATAGCCTTAAGGGTTATATGTAATAGAGGGAACTATGAATCTTGATGTTTTAAACTAAAGAAAGAACACAAGTATTAATGTCAAATGTTTTCAACCATCAATGATGTTCTTGAAGAAAAAGCTGTCTGCAACAAGAATCTGGTTATATATTTCTGATAAAGTAGCCACTTTGCTCAGCTAGTCATGCATTTGCAAGCAATTTCTAGCATTTTAAAACAATATCAGAACTATCCATCTTTCTCAAGAAATAGCTCAAGTGAAACAGTCATACTCAGAAATATCCAAATGCCTTTAACATTCAATTTCTCTGAAAAGACAAATTAGCTATATATTTCATAAAGCAGAGAGGTATGTTTGCTCTCATTCATCTTTGGCTCCTCAAGATGACCCCTGCTGGTTGCCTGATTCAGAATAAAACAGTGCAGAAAATCTTGTTTTCCTATTCTTTGGGTGTGATAACAAGATCATTGTCTGTGTTACATTCTCAGACTGAAGCATTTAGGGTCCAGTCAGGTCCTCCATTCTGGAAGGAAAATACTGACTGCTGATTGGCTAGACTGTCTGGCAGCTCCCTATAAAAGAGCTGGCTGTCAGACAGAGCCCTTACTGGGTTGTAAATAATTGCCAAATAAAGAGCTGTTGTTTTAGGCCATCTGTCAAAAATGCAACCATCACGAGCATCTACCAAGAGTCTGCCACACCAAGCTGCATGATGAAGCACCAAGCAAGCTGACTACGCCAAGCAGCCTCAACACAATGGTTGGCAGCCATGACTGAGAACTGATTGGGCCAACACAACTGAGGCCTGCCAAACAACAATCTGGTAAGCAACCATGCCACACTAAGAGAGACTGCAAGTCACCTTCCTGCTCAAGAGATCACAATGCAGCATGGTGGTAATATATAAACAAGCGAACAATGTATGGTAATATGAATTGGTGTAATGTAGCTTTAAAATATATGCTATGTTCTGATTGACTGTAGTATTGAAAGTTGCCATATGAGGGAGCTAGAGATCATGGCTTATTTCTCTCGGTTACTTGATTCTTTTGACATTTGTTTGTTTGTTTGTTTGTTTACTTACTTACTTACTTACTTACTTACTTATTTGACTTGTATGCCGCCCCTCTCCGAGGACCTGGAGCGGCTCACAACATGCAATACAAACAATATGTATACAAATCTAATAGTTAAAAACAGTAAGCTAAAAGCCCATTATTTAAAAAACAGTCAGTCTACTAATCTAGTAATCTCTGTGTTATATTCTGATGTGTTTGTAAACTGGTAAGAGAATTGTAGAGAATGTGTATGAACTGGAATGTTTATTTGGGCTGTGCTATTTCTTAAAGTAAACACTATATGAACTTTAGTGTATCTGTGTATGTGTGACTGGATAATTACTCATATCTACTGCATATCTACTATAATACCCTATTTCTATGTGCATCTCCTTGGTAACTCAAGGGTGGCTCTGCACACACTTTAACAATGGAGATCGACATTAGGTCATCTGTCACCATCGTATCCTGGACTACCACAAGCAATCCTGGAGATCCCGAAGAAACAACTGCAGGATCAAGAGCTGATATTGACTGACTACCAAGGCAACTGCATTGCAGGCATTGGCTGTGGCACCTTCTGGGTGAAATTCAAAAATTTCAATGCCCCCCTCATGCTGACAGTGGTCAGCAGCTCCCTTCCAAGCCTGCTTGGCTTGGAGTGGTTCAAGGCTTCAGCATGGGGGTGACCAGAATCAACACCATCACCAACAGTGCCACAGAAAACCTTCTGAGGGAGTTCGAGGACATTTTTAGTGGCAGTCTGGGTACATATAAGAGGACCCGAATTTCATTCAATTTATACCCAAATGTAGCACCAATTCAGCTTAAACCCCAGAGGCCTCCTCTCACCCTCTGATCAAAAAATAGATAAGGAATTAGACAAACTAATTGGCCAAGGGATCCTAGAGCCCATTGACCATGCACACTGGGAAACCACTAAAATGAACTATCAGTATCGTGGTGTTGTGTTCTCTGGGGGGACTGAGTGATTATTCTACAGAAACATAATGTTGCATTATGTGGCATTGCATGTAGGCCATCTGGGGATTGTCTGTAGGAAAGCCTTGGCTAGCAGCTATGTCTGGTGGCCTAACATGGACTGGGACATTACTGAATGTGTGGCCACTTGTGTTCCAAGTCAGAAATCCAGACCAGAGGCGCTAGCCCACAAATTGGAACAGAAGAAGGCACCCTGATCCAGGATGCACATTGGCATCACTGGCCCTACTCACGAGCAAACTTCTCTCATAGTCGTGGATACATAGTCAAGGTGGTTAGAGATAGCCCTCATGACTACCACCATGGTTGAGGCAGTCATCAAGGTGTTATGGAGACTTTTCTCAATACATGGCCTGCCCGATGTCCTGGTTTCACACAACGGGTGCCAATTTACAGCTTTATAATTTAAAATCTATTTAGCAAAAAGGGGATCAGACATGCCCTTCTCTCACCATTCCATCCTTCCAGCAATGGTCAAGTGGAGAGAATGGTGAGATTAGCAAAAGAAGCCCTTTCCTGTCCAGATGATTGGCAAACCCAAGTCGATACATTTTTATTAGTGCAGCATATCACTCCTAGCACCACCACTGGTAGAAGTTCTGAATTTCTAATGGGTCGCCGACTACAATTCTACCTAGATTGGCTATACCATAACTACTCTGCTGAGACCCCAGTAAACTCCCATACTCAGCTCTGACACTTTAACATAGGGGATCAAGTATACACCTGCAACTATTCTTGGGGTCCTCTCTTGGTTCCTGCCATGGTCACAGAAATCACTGCCCCTCGCTCTTACTGAATAGAGCTTGAGGACGGTACAATCTGGAGGCAGCATGTTGACCAACTCTGAGGCCGACTCAGCCACTCCACTTAGGCTACCAGAACTAACTTCTGAGTCAACAGAAGTCTAACCTACAGGAGCAATCACTCACTCCTAACAGAGAGAACTCAAGCCAACAAAGTCCAGAAATAATAATAATAATAATAATAATAATAATAATAATAATAATAATAATTTATTGGATTTGTATGTCGCCCCTCTCCGTAGAAAACATACCTAGTGACACTCACGCTGGGGGGGGGAGCTCTGAGTGAACCAATCCTTGAAGCTCCAGCCATATCCTGGGCCAAAATCCAAAATCCGACTGAGCTGCATAGGTCTGAAAAGCCAACTAATCACCCTGCCTATCTGAATGACTACATCACACATTGGGTTAGTCCAACTAAGAGAGGAGGAGTGTTAACATTTTCATATTGAAGCACATAGGCTTCAGGCAGGTCCTCCATTATGGAGGGAAAATACTGGCTGCTGATTGGCTAGACTGTCTGGCAACTCGCTCTAAAAGGGTTGGCTGTCAGATAGAGCCTTTGCTAAGTAATAAATAGTTGCCAAATAAAGAGCTGTTGTTTTGAAGCCACTTATGTCTGCCTCTTCCATTCACCCTATCTAACAGTCTGGTTTTACTCTGAAACATAAACAGAGCTCTACAAAGCTCTACAAGTGATGGCTACATATTTGCTTAACCTATTTGCATAAAACATGCTGTAAACATTTTACAACCAAAAGGAGGATTTTGTGTGGTTGAAATGCCATTTTAATGCAAGATATGAATAATTAAAATTAATATGACAAATCTAAGTTACCAGCAGTGTTTTCCTGTCTTCTTTAGAAAATCCTTTGATATATCTTTAACCCTGGTATAAGTGTGTATTATGCCTTCAATCAATTTTACTTCTGGCAAGCACGTGAATTGTTCCCTGCAAATTTCTCTGCAAGTTTTTTCAGAAGTGGTTTGCTATTGTCTGCCTCCTACGTCTGAGAAAGAGTGATTGGCCCAGGGTCACTCATTTGGTTTTGTGCCTAAAGCAGGACTAACACGCACAATCTCCCAGTTTCTAGCCTGATATCTCATTCATTTCCAAACTGGTTTATTTGAAATACTGTACCTTTCAGTAAATTCTAATACCATATATAACTTGCAATAAATACATAAACCTAATATATTTAAGTTTAACAGGTAAATTGCAGAACACTAATCACTTTTGTTCCTTTCATCTATCACATGAAAGTAAATATTTGCAAGTTACCATCAAGAACAATTAAGCAAATTGGTACATGAAAAGCTCCGTCTTTACATCTTTGTTCAAAATAGTATCCTACTGAGTTTGGCTTACTTTCAGATAACTGAATATAAAAACATAAGTGTTAATCTTCATATTAATATTAAGCTAACATTTCCAGAATTTATTACCAACAGTGCCAAAAAGATTTCAGTACTTTGGAGCATGTGTATAATATAGTACTTAATATTGAAAAGGGATAGTGTTTTCATGAAGTGATTTCTCATCTTCATCACAAGTATAAGCCATTGTCATCATCTTTTAAAATCCAACAAATGAATCCTTTTTCCTATATCCCATCTCTTACTTTGCAAATCCAGAAAGCATTGTCATTCCAGTCTGGATGTTAGCAAAAGCCCATTAACCGTTAACAGAGATAATGACATGTATATTGTAATCTTGATCAAATAAACCAAAGTTATATTCTTTCATTTCACTTTTTATCAATTTTAATCTTAGTCCCTTCAAAAATAGTGTTATTGAACTAAATTTCTTTTTCTTTCTTCCCTTTCTTCCTTCTCACAAAATACTGGTACTTCAAAACTTTAACAAGGTTTTTTTGCCAATCCAATAAAGGAATATAACCTATGTTACTCTTTTGGTTTATTGGTTATATAGTCCTTTTAATTATTAAGACATCAATTAATATTTTTTTATGGTCAGTATAATATCCTTTTCTATGTCATTCTTGTAGAAATCAACTTTCAATTCAATCTCACTTTTGTCCGGTATACCTTATTCCCCTTCTATAATATTGACGCAGTCTGAAGGAGAACAAATGGCACCCCAAGTTGGCTATATTTGTGTATGTACTTGTGTGTATGTGTGTGTGTGTGTGTGTGTGTTTAGGGCACATATAAAATATGTATAAAAGAACAATCAAGTCAGTCAGAGCAATCAAAACCAGTCACCAAGTGAAGGAAGTGTTTGGCTGCAATTATTGCCACAAAATTTGGTGTGACCATTTTGTGAATCTAGAGAACATCTACTTTGTTGCAAATTCGATTGCAGATGGGATGGGGAAAAAACCAACCCAAGCACCAACCCTTGGCCTCATCTGTTCACAATTTAGACTCCCTTCATATATTAGGAGAACCTCAAGAAATTTTTATTATATTCATAGACAAAGATATGAAAAAACCCTGAAAATCTGAAATACTTCTGTCAGAGAATGTTGTGTGTGTTTATGTTTGTAGTATATGAATGACTGTATGAGAGACCCATATGAAGAGAAGTAGAAAATAAATATTTTTAGTTGAAAGTGGGGACTTTAAAAAAATATTGCCACTTACTTATATGAAAAGGATTCTGCTTTTAGGGTTGCCTTTGAAACAGCTCCTGTGTCAGAGAAGGTAACATTTTATATTTATCATTCTTTCTTAAAAGCCAAAAATGTCAGTGACTGCTAATATATCATGCTATTCAAGCCAAGTTTTCCATTGCTTTATTTGCTAGTAGTGTTTTTCAAATAGCAAGAATGTCAGGAGCTATATTTCCACCTGTTGTGCTCCTCTAGGGTAATCTGAGTAATGATTATGACACAAAATAGTAAGAAATGCAATTACTGATACATAGCAGACATTAATGCTAACTTTTCCATCATTTGATTTCGGTGCTATTGGTCTGGAAACTGAGACGTGAACCATGTCTCCATATCTTAGTTCTCCCTTTAGGTTTCAGCCCAGCATTACGTTAAACAGACATTTGTTTGTGCTTGAAAAAGCAAAGACTGAGATGATTTTCCCAAGTCCTCCTGCAATCTGTTGCTGTCACAATTAATATTACTCTGGAGAACTATAAGAACACCCTTCCTGCCCAAACAGTGTGAAAAACAACACAAAGGACAGAATTAATGCAATGTTTGCTTACTTCTGTCCTATCACTTTATTTTTACTAGATTTGATATTGTCAGATCTGCCCTAAACAGAAACCCCTAAACAGAAATGATCCTTGGCTTCATTTTTTGAGAAAGTCATAGTTTTATTAGAAGTCAAGTGTATTGCAATATACATAGCTGAAACGTAGAATCATACACCAAAATTGCTAAGTTCAACTTTCCCCCTTCTTTCCCTATGACTGATTCTCTCCTCCTGTGCCCAATCAGGTTGAAGCAAGATGTTTTCAGAATGGTCTGTCAGAGTTCCAAGTAACACCCCCAAACGAATGAAACCTCTGAGGCTTGAATTTCTTCAAAGTTTCTTTTTATTAGCGATGTTGGCATCTCTTGGAAAACCAAAATCTGAAAGCTTCCAGTTTTCCACACCCAAAAGAAAGTTCAAGCCCCTGGCCCAGCACCCACATGTCCATCACATCATCCAACAGGAGATGCTTTCCAGTCACACTTCTCAATAGGAGATGCTTCCCAGTCACACTTCTCCAGGTACAGGGCAGAATGACCTTGACTCTCAGAGAAAGGAATGTTATTTTGATTATATCTCCCCACTCACACAATCCCCCCTTCCTGTTTCCCACAGCACTAAATGTGGCAGGCCTGAAAATCCAAGCCCAAGATGTTGTCCAGGCCTGACTGACACAGTCATTTCAAGCATAGGTGGGCATGCAGATGCATTCTTCTTCCAGTTGGATAACCTT
Organism: Erythrolamprus reginae; assembly: GCF_031021105.1. Taxonomy (NCBI): domain Eukaryota; kingdom Metazoa; phylum Chordata; class Lepidosauria; order Squamata; family Dipsadidae; genus Erythrolamprus; species Erythrolamprus reginae. The sequence continues at coordinate 109,283,254 of NC_091952.1, read as the reverse complement.
GAAGCACTGTCTCAGGGGGATACAGGAGTTAAAACCTACACTTTCCCCCTTTAAACATTCTCCCTCCCATCTACCCTCCCCAGAATCCATGGCAGACTGCCACCACATCGTAATGAAGCACAGGCAAGCATAAGGTGGCAGCTAACAGGTATTTTTCTTGAAATGAAGCAGACTCTGAATAACTTACATGGATCCAGTTTGAGAGTCCTATAATCACAGATGGAACATCATAGAATAGGACTTTAGGTTTTTACTTTAGCTCCAGATTGCTCTTTTGAGAACTAAGAGCCATCCTTCACCAGAATCTGCTGGGGTGTCAGGAGAAGGCTGGGAACATACAGAGCTGTCAAAAACCTGAAAAAATGTTTCTATCAATTCTTAGTATCTTAGGCATCTACGCAATAAGATAAAGAAAATAAGCTTTTAAAAATACAAAGAAGCAATGGGCCATTGCTCTTAGATTGCTCTTAGATTGCTCTCTGAAAACATTTGCAGGGTATTTGAACATTTGAAGTCTAATTCTTTATTTCCACTCTTTAAAATCAATTTTCTTTTTAAAATTGAAAACATTTCTTGCCTGAACTTCTGGGACAGAATTTTTTTTCTTTAGTTAATCTATGATGGCATTGGGTGGCTTATATATCTATAAACTTGGAAACTTGTCAAAAACATAACTTTCAAAAGTTTCAAATTGCTTGGGTAAAAATGTGGTTTTGAAGTCTTTTAAAAATAAAATATTTTATTATCTTAAATATATTTCAAGATATTTTATTCATAAAAATAAAAGAATAAATTAAATTTCACCTGTTGTGCATTCCTTCATAGAGGCCCTGCTGATAAAGATATTGATGGAGAACTTAGATTTGATGTTAAACATACTCGTGATGAGCTTAGCAAAGAAACTCTGTTGAGAACTCTTTTGAACTGGATTAAAAAAACACAATAGTCTCAAGTTGAAGAAAAAATGCAGGCAAAAATACATTTTAACCATTTTTTTTCACTGTGTATCTATGTAACAGATTATTGGAAAATAAAAAATCCTGGAGTGATTAATTTACTACAGCTACAACAGGAAGTGTTCCAGTTTACAAAATAAAGATGATATAGTACAGATGTGAAAGTGTTGTATTAAGAGCCAGGTTCTAGTCAACCTACAATTGTAAAAGTTACCCAGGCATTCTCCTTCATCCCAAATTTTACAACATAGCATTGTTATTGTTAAAACATATAGCAAGACAAAAGGTTGAACATAAATTTAAACATATATTTTCATCCATAAATTGTACTAGTAAGTTGCTTATAACTGACAAAAAATGTTAAGGATTAATTTGAGTAAGTTGATGTAAGATGTTCTAATTTTCAAAACTGAGTTATACTCATTCAGTTTTACATTTAGTGAGAGCCAATGTAGTGAAGTCAGGACTCCTCAAAACTCATATTCCATAAGGTATATCAAAATAACATACTGGACATTTCTAATTACATTATGTAACTACAGCAACTATGTAACTACAGAATTATGTAACTACATGCTGTTGAATAGCATGTAGATGCTCAGATTCCAAAGCATTCCAGGAACACCATATTTTCACAACTCATGGCCCAATCCAGTGATCGGAATCCTGGAAGCAATGTAGTTTGGTTAAGTAAGCTATGAATTAGGTGGCCCCAAGCAGAACTCTCAGCTGCCCATATTCTATTGTGCTCAGGTTTCTGGTCAAGGGCAATGGACAGCTGGGGAAACTGGGATTGCTTAAGTGTAAAGGAATGTAGAGTTAATATATTCAAATAATAGAAGGAAATGTGAGAAAGGAACTCAAAACACAAGATTTTGTTTAACACAAGAAAGAAACCTGGACTAAGTTACTATCTTACTATAAGAACATTATTTTAATCCCTGCAGTTCTCATTGGAGGGGGAAAAAGGGGAAAGAGCAAGAAGAAAAATCTAGGCAGCTCTGGGATAGATTTCCTAAATTATATTACCCTAAATATGATCTCGAAGAAATAGGTATCAATCCGATAATAACATCTGAAATTTGTATTCTGTTTAATGTTTAATGATAAATGTCTCCAGCCAATTAAAATGAATCTATTTTAAAGTAAAGCTTTTTCATTCAATGAATATATGTTTATTCATATATTCATTGTATACTAAGAAGCTGCTCATTTTCTTCCACTTTGATTCATTTGTGATGTTGGAATCAATGTATGAAATCATTTTTTTCTGCCCTTGGGTTAAGTCCTTGTAACAATTTGAGTTTGATATTCCAGCGTTAAGATTTTGGTTCAAGATATGTAGAACTGAGAAGCCCAGGTTCATATCTTCATTCAGTCACAAATATTACTGAGTAATTTTCTCTGTCATCAAAATTTAATTCACATCGAAGAAGTGCTTGTTTATTACCCAACATCAGAGGAGAGCACTAGATAGAAGAAAGCCTACTGGATAAAGTCTTGGGTTTCTCTTTCCTGAGCTGTGTAACTACTTTGAAAATCTTGGGCTAATTGCCATCTTTCAATCTAAGTTACATAATTTGGAAAAAGAAAATAGTGAAGAGGAGCAACTCTTTTCTTCTGGAAGAACGACAGAAACCTAATATAATATAGAGATGGAAAGTCCTGTAATGACGGCGCTGGACTTACCCGGCAGGCAGGCTTTGCTGGAGGGACCAGGAGACACCGGACCCTCATGGCGGCCGCCATTTTGGATCCCGAGTGAAGTCTCGCGAGGCGAGACTTCGCTCGGGATTTCGGGCCTGTTTGGCCCGGCTGCTGATTGGTCCGGGCGGGGCCTGCTTGCCCTATATAAGGGCGAGCAGGCCCGAGGCTCAGCCTTCTCGCCCGGACAGCAGCCTCGAGCAGACACCCGCCCGCCCTCCCTATTTTGCAGTGTGCTTAGGGGTCGCCCTTAGGTGGCCGAATGGGAATTTTTTGCAGTTCTGCCTCTTAGCCGGGCTGTTTTTTCGCCCATTCCACACTGAGGAGATGGATGTGCGGTTAGGGGGTGCCTGTATTTTTATTAGATTAATTGGCTTACCTTTGGTCATTTGGGTAGGCAGGTTAGGGGCGGAAAATTGGGGGGTGGTTTAGCAACCGCGCGTTCTCCCTTGGGCATCTTTGGGGATGATTGACAGGTTCTCTGCAAGCTCATGGAGGGAGCGACTGCCTGAGCGGCTGGGGGGAACCTGTCTTTGAGTCCTGCACCTTTAATTCCCAGATTCGGGTTAGCCGGTGGGACCCCCCTCATGCAAAGCATGGCAGGGTTGCAGGTGATGGAGTGGTCCCTCACCTGGACTTGCATCGAGATACGCCCATGAGTTGCCCAGGAAGTTTTGCCCTAACGTCATTTCCGCCCCGGAAGTGTTTGTTTGACCCTGCAGGTCCATTTCCGGGTCATAGTTGATTATGCTTATATATGCAAATTTAATGAATAAATTATGCAAATTTATGTTAATAAAAAATGACCCAGTTTAAATCCAGCTCTTGTGTCCGTGTCGTTACTCCGTCTCTCCAGCAAAACATGATTTGCTAGCTGAGTGTTTTAAACAGCAAACTCAGGACCTAACTTTAAATCCAAATTGGATTATTATGATTATATTTACTATTATTTCATTGTATATATTCACCTTCTACTCTGGCTACTTTCAAACCTGCAGTTTAAGAATAGGAGTTGTATTTCTAGCTGATCCTAAATCAGATTGACACCAAGGTCCATTAGTTCAAGATTTATAGAGTCTACCATAAATATACAATCTATCAGAATATATTTCAGGATGTTAAAATAATAACAATCATCATTATTACAAAAACTAGAAATGACTATGAGAAAAAAGTGGAAATTCTTAAAATGTCAATTTGCCTCCATTTTCACTATAGCTTCATTGAAAATTGCCTTACAAGACAGCAATTTCAAGCTTGGCTACAAAAATAAAGGTTAACAAGTTCTGTAAAATCTCTGTAACAGGCATAAATAATCTTGTCATGAAATGACATAATTGCCTTTTGCATACAGATGGCAGTTTGTTGAATCATAATGTGAGTCATAAGGGGGAACTGAAAAAAGCAATACAAAGAGTAGATTTAATGAAATAAGCATATATATGTTGAATATGTTTTGTGTGTGTGTGTGTGTGTGTTTGTGTATTTATTCATCCATTACATTTGGGGGCGAGGAAAAAGCTTATAATACATATTTCACCTGAATCTGTCAAAGATAAGTAAAGGGGATTTGGGACATCTTAAAATATGAATTTATTTACTATGAAACTGTGCAAGAAGTAGATGGCAGATTTTTTTCCATTAATCAAACGTCAAGTAATGGTTCCACATACATTGACAAATACTGACATCATTTAGTGTTTTGAAGAAGAAGAAGAAGAAGATGTCAATGTAATGGTAGACATATGCTGGCTATAGTTTTTAGATTAAAGATTCTGATGTGCATAGAATTGTGGGAACTCAGTGGGGGGGGGAAGGTAGATTTTGGTTCCTTTTTATGAATTACTGCCTAACTGACCATATAATTGTATCCTTGCCAGTGGTAGGGATTGTTACATGTGACCTGGGTATGATATATAAAATCTTTGAACAACTCCATGATGGTCAGCAAAGGTAAAATTGATAGTTGCATGGCCCCTTATAGTGACAGCCATAGCATAAGTCTACGGAGAGGGGCGGCATACAAATCTAATAAATAAATAAATAATAAATAAATAATTGCAACATGGAAAATAAAAGAACTACATGGTACATATATGAATAAAGTCAATAAAATAAATAAATATAAGTAATTTGTGTGTTTGTGTGTTCCGTGAACTTCTTTTTAGAGAAAGGGATAAATATGATACATATGAATGAAAGTGGTCTAATATTCTGGACTGGATATGTTGAATATAAGTTATTGTATTTGCCAAAAGACAAAGAACTGAAGGTAGAGATTTAATTAAAAATAAAAGAGCTAAAAATTGTTGCAGAAAAATCAATTTCCAGAGGTACACACAGATGACTAATTCAGCTGGATTCATAAACTTTTTATAAATATGGTAATATAATATTATTTATATATTTCTTCAAGTAAACACAAACAGGAGTTAGTTTCATTTCAGTAGAATAGACAAGCACAGAGAGTACAGAGTGAGCAGGGTGCAGAGTGGAGAGAGTGCAGACCGAACTGACTGATGCCCAGCCTTAAGATTAAGTTCCAGTTTCGATTCTCTGCACAGACTCAGAGAATTAGCTGGTGAGCTCCTATTGGCTGACTCAGTTGCTATGCCTATTTATTGGCTAATCTTGTTAACATGGTTCTCTAAATTCAGGAAAATCTTAAAAATCTTAACCCTCCAAAGGACCATATTCTCTGTCCATCCATCATTCTGGGGGGAGAAATTTTAAACCCCTCAGAAAGGGTCCGCAATCTGGATGTCCTTCTGGACCCACAGCTGAAACTTGACTACCATCTCTTGGCTGTGGCCAGGGAGACCTTTGCCCAAGTTCACCTAGTACACCAGCTGCTGACCTATCTGGATCAGGAGGCTCTGTGCATGGTCACTTATGCCCACATCATGAGGGCATATGATTGTGGAATAATGATTGTGTTTTAAGATAATGTGATTTTAGTCATAGTTTTAATTAGATTTGTACATACATTGTTTTGCATTGTATGTTGTGAGGCACCCCGGGTCTCCGGAGAGGGGTGGCATACAAGTCTAATAAATAATAATAATAATAACAACCTCAAATCTTGATTATTGCAATGAGCTCTATATCGGGCTACCACTGAAAAGTATTTGAAGACTGCAGTTAGTCCAGAATGCAGCTGTAAGAGATGTTGTAGGTGTACCTAGGGACACCCACATAACACCAACACAGCACACACCAATAGTGCGTGCTGCACTGGCTACCAATTGGTCTCTGGTCACAATTCAAGGTGTTGGTTATCACCTATAAAACCCTACAAAGTTTAGGACCAGACTATTTACGGGACTGTCTCCTGCTGCATATCTCCCAGAGACCAATTGGACCCCACAGGGTTGGTCTTCTCATGGCCCGTCAATTAAGCAGCGCTGGTTGGCAGCCTGTGTGGGAGGGCCTTCTCTGTGGTGGCCCCAGCTCTTTGATTTACTTAGTGGGTTTTTAATTGCTATTAATATTTGACTTTACCTTTTTACTGTATCATTTTATTGTTATAAACCACCCTGAGTTCTGCAGGATTGGGCAGCATATAAGTCAAATAAATAAATAAATAAATAAATAAAACTAAATACTGTTCTGGTTTCTGGTAGAACTTTATCTATTACAAATAACTCTTACTAAATGCAGTATTTCATAAACCAAGAAACTCCATTTTTATTTCTCTCCCCTTCCGTATTCACTACAGTTCATTCTGCCACATTCCTCGTCCTCCCCCTTATCTTTCTTAATTGCATTCCTCATACATTCCTCCCAGTGTTCTCCATTTAACAACATGATTCATGAACAGCAGAAATGACTGTAAAATAGCACAGAATACATTTGCTTGCTTGGAAGCCAAACGGAAAAAACCTTTCATTTTAGCTCTACAACATTGAAACTCCACCCTTCTTCCCCACTGACCCCTGACATACCAAATACATCACTACAGTATTTAACCCATTCCTTCCCTTAATATCTTCTTCCAAACACCTGTTCTTTATGTTTTTGGACCCTTCTGAATTTAGGATTGACCCATCGAACATCTGATTCTTCCTCGCTAGATTCTGGACTCATAGCCACACCCTGTGGCTGGCCTCCCACCTGTTCTACTACCTGTAACCCCGGGCCCACCACTAATTCATAAACACTATCTGCATCAGAGTCTTCAATTTCTTCATCATCCTCCAACTGATCAGGAGTATGTACAACAAATACTATATGTGTTTCATAGAAAAAGGGTAGCCTCAGAAGACAGAGGTTTCAACTTGTGCCAATAGGTCTGATTTTGTTTAACAAATGAGTACATTATCCCATGTTTTTCTGAAAATAAGACTGAGTCTTTTTTTTTTGAGCTCGAAAATAAGCACTAGGGCTTATTTTGAGAGGGGGGTCTTATTTTCCCCCCATTTCAGAGCTCCTGCAGACAGGTCATCCATGCCTCAACATCTGCCTTGTCTCTTGGCCACAGCACCAACGTACCACTCAGCCTCCTGCTCTGTTGCAGCCACGAGCAAGCAGAAATGGGCTGGCAGCCACTTGAACTCCAGCTTCACATGGCTTCCAGTACTACCACCACAAGGCAGGTATCAGGGCATGGATGGTCTGGCTGTATGGGCCCTGAGGTAACCTAGTGCAGGGCAGGAGTGGTGGCCCCATCCACCACCTCACCTTGTGCCTGTGGCATTGTGAGCAGTCAGATGAAATGGGTGAGCAGCCAGCTGTGCAGACATTTAAGTAGGGCTTATTTTGGGACTAGGGTTTATAATAGGTGCATTCCTGAAACATGCTGGAACATACTTTCAGGATAGGTCTTATTTTCAGGGAAACAGTATTACTTTCAAGGTCCAGGAATTATACAAAATCTGGAAGCAAAGTTTTTGTTCTTTCTGTGGTAAACAGAATTTTTGTTATTCATATTCACTCAGGAAATGAGTAGTATCTGGTTAACATTTTTATTTACCAGCAGGAAGAAAAATTTATTGGCTCATGTTGTTATCAAAATGTTCTCTGGAGCTTGAAGCCAACAACAGAAAAATATGATTGTGGACCACTTTCATATTGTTGCCTTATGTTGAAATGAAGAAAATCTCTGAAGTACAAATTAGAAGAGGAACAAATTAGCTGAAGCAATAAAGAACACATTCTTTAAACAATACAAAATAAAGAGATATGATAATGAAATTTTTTGATGCATTTTACAAAGATTATAAATATACCTACCAATCGGGAAATAATTTTTAGTATTTAATCTACTTAAAAATACAGGAAATGTCTTGAAAATCCAATTGTAATGGGTCTACAGTATATAATTTAATCCAAATGTGTTTGGATTAATTTTTTTAAAATCACTTTACCAATAGTAGAATATATGAGAGTTCCCTATAATTAAACAGCTATTCTGGGTCAAGTGAAAACTCTTTGGTAAGGATTTTATAACTTCTTCTTAAGCAGATAGAAACCAATTCCACACTAAAAAAAATTCAATTACTTCTCTTAATCATAGAGCAAGTCTCAGTCAGATGACTTATTTAACTAGTGGTGAGGACAAGTGTTGAGTCATTGTTTCTTACATCCCCTCTTTATATCTTTTCTCTCTGCAAGCTTAAATTTTTCCATATGAACAGGAGAAGTTGCCTCCATATGACAAGCCTCAGCATTGGAACCAAGATCAAAGTAAATTTGATCAACTTGACACACACACACAAAATTAATAAAACAAAGATTGCCTAGATCAAGCTTCTCCTAATGTCTCGATGAAGGAGGTGCGTGTGCATGTGCATGCACGCACGCGTGAGCACACACACACACATACACACAATGACAAAGTATCATAACTCTGTCTGAGACAGTCATTGTCACAGAAGAGACTTGAAAAGGGGACCGTATGCATATTTAATCTGATATATCTCCAAAGTAAACCCAGAAGATTATATAGTTCTATTAAATCTGTATCAATGTATCAAGATGATCTAAAATAAATCAAAGACATCCTTGAAGTTGGGTATTAAGTAATTCAGATATGTTACTTGTACTTAATTAAAAGAATGATGAATTATGAAAAATACAGAAATGAAGTATGGAACTTTATACCAGTCTGCGGAGAGGGACGGCATACAAATCTAATTAATAATAATAATAATAATAATTATTATTATTATTATTATTATTATTATTATTATTATTATCATCATCATCATCATCATCATCATCATCATCATCATTATATCCAATATCCAAGAGAAATTTAAAAGTAGCAATAAGTCATATATACATTTGTTTCCTTTTCTGGAACTTTCAAAATCATGTAAATATTATTCTCTATTTTGCCACATCTTCAATATTTAATCTGGTGTTATTGCTATAGTCAAGATTCTGAGTAATTTATTATGCATCCTGGTTCTGCTATAGGGAAATGATAAACACACTATAACAGTGATGGCGAATAGTGATGGGCGAACCGAACCAGAATTTTTTTGAAAATTTGGGCAAAGTTCGGGGTCGCGTTCAGCGTTCAGTCGCCTTGGCTGGCCAGGAAGTGATGTCTCCATGATGTCAAAGCCCCGCCCCCGGAATCCCATCATGGGGAGGCTGGGAGAGTGGGGGCGGGGGATTCCCCTCTGCCTGCCACTACCCCCTCCCCTTTGATGTTGGAAGGACGATGGGCGCGTGCGGTGTGTGTGGGAGCATTTCTCCATTGGGAAAATAAGATGGTGACAAGTTTCTCAGCGTGTTAAAGCCGCCGCCAAGGTGGTCCCCACCAAGAAACTTGCCACCGTCTTACTTTCCTAACAGAGAAATGCTCCCCACACACACCGCGCACGCCCATCCTCATTCCAATGTCAAAGAGGAGGGGCACGGTGGCAGGCAGAGGGGAATCCCCTGCCCCTGCTCTCCCAGCCTCCACACTGAAAGCCAGGAAGTGATATCTCCGTGATGTCAATGCCCCGGCGGGGACCACCTTGTAAAAATAAACATATCAAAGCCATGGTGGGGACCACCTTGTAAAAATAAACATGTTTATTTTTATGAGGTGGTCCTCGCCAGGGCTTTGACGTCACAGAGACATCACTTCCTGGCTTTCAGTGCAGAGGCTTGGGGAGTGGGGACGGGGGATTCCCCTCTGCCTGCCACCACACCCCTCCCCTTTAACATCGGAAGGAGGATGGGCATGCGTGGTATATGGGGGGAGTGTTTCTCCATTGGGAAAGTAAGACGGTGGCAAGTTTCTCGATGCGTTAAAGCCTCTGCAAAGGTGGTCCCCACCGAGAAACTTGCCACCATCTTACTTTCCCAACGGAGAAAGGCTCCCCCCGCACACCACGCACACCCATCCTCCTTCCAATGTCAAAGGGGAGGGGTGAGGTGGCAGGCAGAGGAGAATCCCCCACCCCCACTCCCCCAGCCTCCACACCAAAAGCCAGGAAATGACATCTCCATGACATCAAAGCCCCAGTGGGGACCACCTCATAAAAATAAACATGTCAAAGCCCTGACGGGCACCACCTTGTAAAAATAAACATGTTTATTTTTACGAGTTGGTCCCTGCCAGGGCTTTGATGTCACAGAGACGTCACTTTGACGTCACACAGTGTTTGGAATTCGAGTTCAAGTTCGGTTCAGGTTCGGCCGAATTTTGCATAAAGTTCCTCCGAACTTGCCACACCCGAACACCGTTGGGTTCGCCTATCACTAATGGCAAACCTTCTTTTCCCTTGGGTGCTGAAAGCACATGAGCACAAACTATTGCGCCTGCGGGAGTGCCCACACCCATAATTCAATGCAAAAATTGCTCCCTTGCCCCCTGGGAAGCACTCTGGAGGCCAGAAACATCCCATTTACCAACTTCTGGTAGGCTCGTCAGGCCCATTTTTCACCCTCCCCATGCTCCAGAGGCTTCCCTGGAGCGTTGGGAGGGCAAACATTCCCTTGAGCCTGGGGAGGGCAAAGCATTTCTGGCTTCCAGAGGCCCTCTGGAAGCCAGAAATGCCCTCCCAGAGCCTCCATGCAAGCCAAAAATCAGTTGGCTGGTGTACATGTGTGCTGGAGCTGAGCTAGGACAATGGCTTGCATGCTGGCAGATATGGCTCTGTGTGCCACCTGTGGCACCTATGCCATAGATCTGCCACTACTGAACTATAACCTATAGAAGGAATATGCCTCTCAATACCAGTTTTGTAGTCCAGAGCATTCTAAATCATTCTGCCAAAATTCAGGAGAAAAATCTTCTGATTTTTGATCCCTTCTTCTTTTGGATAAAGGCAAAACCTAAGATGCCTAAGTGCTCCACCTAGTAGCCCCTCCTCTCTACTTCATCCGGGCAAGCCAAAATATTGAATTCCTCTATCTCTGCATTCAAATACATTAAACAAAAACCTCTGGAAAAGACTTTGATACTGGGAATGGTAGAAGGAAATAAAGGAAGAGAATCACCAGCCACAAACTGGATGGACTCAGTTATGGTAGTGAAAAATGCACTTTGGGAGATCTAAAATAACAGACTAGGTATAGATCTTCAGGAGGAAAATCTATCTATGTGATTGCTAGAACCTGAAAAAGACTTGATAGCACATTACCTTTATCTATCTATCCATCTATGATCTATAGTTTTCCTATCTATCTATTTAACTATCTATCATCTATTGATCAATCTATATCTTCGTCTGCAATGTTATTACCGGTATGTCATTATATCAGCAGTCCAAACTCATTGAACTCTTTGAAACCAGTTAAGAAATTCTCCATTATTCATTTTGCCCAGAGGATTAAACATCTACTTTTGTACAAAAATTAAGTTCCCTTAAGTTAAGCTTGATATCCGCTAAGCACAGAGACATGTCTTGGCAAGAATGGGTTATGATTGCCCTTTTCTCATATTATTTTACTCATCCCTAGAGTGTGCTGCTCTGGGATTTGTTGTTTGTACTTCATCCAAGTACTAAACATATCTAAACCCCCCCCCCAATTTTTTTTTAAAAGTTCACTCAAGCTAGCTGCAGTCACCAACTGGGCTGCACTTTTTTCTAGCTAAATATTGGTGGAAATAGAAGTTACAAATGAGTGTTCTTTTATTTATTTTTTTCTTCAGAAGAAGTTATCCTTTCACATTTTTCAAATCAGTAGGCCAAGTGGAATACAATTACTGCTACCTGTACTTACCAGAATTTTATGATGCAGCTCTGCTAACAAAAATTAGAGACAATTGCTTCCCTGTAAGTAAATGTGTACACAACACTAAGTATGCATAAATGGAAATAAAATTGAGGGCTATAATGCTAACCTTACCTTGAAAATACCTTCAAGATACCTTGAAGATAATGATAATGATAATGATAATCATAATGATAATCATAATCATAATCATAATAATTTATTAGATTTGTAAGCTGCCCCTCTCCGAAGACTCGGGGTGGCTCACAATACCTATCTCACAAGATAGGTATTACGAACCATACATAGACTGCCAATGGAATTTCCCTGCAAAGGTTATATTAGATTTTTTAAAAATATAAATTAATTCTTGGAAAATAATATGGCTGACAGTTACTACTCAGAATGCCTACTGCTTGGAAACAAACACTTTGAAATGTTGGCAACTCCACAATTTAATTGCAAAAAAAATAAAAGAAAAAAATCTTATTTTCTATATCACCAAGTTCTGTTTTGAGCTTTATAGCCAGTGTAGTTATGTGACAAGTGCAAGCTTTAGAACTTTTCCCCATGTCACTTTAGATGAAAAAGGTAATTGAAGTATGCCGAACACTGGCTTTACCATGCTGTCTTTTGGAACTGATTACAGTTGCAAGAACAGTCTTCCTTGCAAATGACACCTTTTGATGTGGAATTGAGTTGGCGTTCTCTGTTTGATTTTTTTTTAATTCCACTTCCTCTAAAATACCCTAGGAGTTGAGAAAAGGGAATGATCACATTTAGAATACCTGAAGGTAAAGCACAGAGAGCAATGTGATAGGCTGCTGTTCACTTTGTGAATCTGACCTAGAGATTTGAATAGAAAAAGAATTGTTTCCTCATGTCTTTTTCTCTAAGGTGATAAGTATCATTGTCTTTATACACACTCGGCTGAATACCCTTTTTATTATTAATTTTTTAAAAAGCTGGACAAGTATTCAGTTCATTTTTTACAAATTCATTCATTTTAAGAAAATAAGGTAGCCCAATTTGCTCATGATTTTTTTTGTCTTCTTTGTGGGGAAAATAATGTAGTGAGGGAATCATTTTTAATAATGATGCTCTAGACTCAAATTCTTTCTTCAATTCTGAATATCTTTAGTTGCATATATTGGCGATGAGAAAGTAGGGTACCATCCATTGCACCACACAACCATCTAGTATTTTGAATTAGCTGGGTGCTCACTTGCCTGCCAGTAGACTACTCTTGATTTCGTCTCCTGTCTTGTTAATGCCCACACTGAATTTGTCCAGTTAGAAGTATTTCATGACTGCTCCAGGTTATCCATCAGCCTCCATTTTATCCAGCAACAGTTCTACTAGTATCTGAACCCATATGTAGCTAAAAGCACACATTATATTGGAATTCTGTTTGGCTAGAACTAGTCAAATGAAACTGGAAGAATTATGATTTGTTCTCATTTGCAGATCACTTCAGCATGTACAAAAGTGGAGAATTGCTTAAAATAGCCCTACACACTGTAATGGTTTCTTAAATGTACTTAGAGGATGTTATACTGCATCTGCTGCCAATACTGTTGATTTCACAACTAATACATGGAACTCAGAGATAGCCCAGACTGCTGACTTTATTATTGCCCTAGTTCTATTATTACTATTTTAATGTTTCGTTATTCCATATTATATGTAGAATAGTCATGTTGGCATGGAATTAATTAGAGTAAATATAGCTTTTGTTGCTGTTATATCAACCATTGCTATTATGAGCCCAATGGAAATATCCCCAGAAAAAAAAAATATAAACTCCTTGCAACCTAAAAGGAAAATAACACTAAATCACCTTTGTCAGCATCCAGTCCTAACTATTGATTTGGAATACTGGCACACTAGGTAAAGAATTGAAGTCTTGTTGATGTCTTCAAATGACAATGAATGTAAGTTCAAAGGGAAACATCTTCAATTTCAAAGAAAATCTTCATGGAATTAATGTATCTGCTGCATGGTGATGTTTTGTAGCTCTTGCAGCTGATCATTCTGTAATTAATGATGAATGAGGTTCTGATGATAGAAACATTAACATTTTCTTTTCAGTAGAGTAATAGGTAATGTCAGTTTTGTTGTTCTGTATTGATTGCCCAAATCTTTTTAATTTATTCCTGCTTTAGCTACATGAATCAGGACTTTGCTTCTTTGTCCACACTAATCTATCATAAACCTACTCTGTGCTCTCTGTTCTACTACGATTGCTGTTCTCTGGATGGTCATTAGTTTAATTTGGAGACTGAGTCTCCATTTTATGGGATTTGTAGTGCCAGTTGTGAAGAGAGAGAGGGGGAGAGAGAGGGGGAGAGAGAGGGGGGGGAGAGAGGGGGGGAGAGGGAGAGAACTAATTGGAGGCATAATACCATTAAGTTCCATCTGCTGCCTCAGGTTAGCAAATAGGTTGCTGTATTTTGGATTAATTGAAGCTTCCATATCACCTTCAAAGACAGTACAATATTGTGCATATGAATCACTGTCATCAGGTATCTCAATCTAGGTGGCAAAATATTTCCCCACATCTTCTATCTGCTGCTCCAATTACTGGAGCCTGGAGGACCCCCACATTGTGGGCTTGCCTTTGATAGGGAGTTTGATCTAGTCAAGAGCTAAAACAAGAAAAAAGAGAAGCCAGATTTACCCCTGGCAAATTCATTTTGAAGGGATTTAATCTGAATCCCTTTTGACCTATCCACATGGCATTGTGCCAGTATCTCCAGACAAGTAAAATGATCCAGTAATGGCCATTCACTGAAAATATTTTGTATTATAGACAAACTGGGTATCTCATGTATTAGTGCTGAGAAAATGCATAGATCTCTCATAACCATCCAACATTCAGAAAGGAAAACAAACAAAACTAGCAATATTTGCACCAGATTCCACTTTCTTAATACATTTGTTCTTGTTTCTGATCCATTAACTGAACCCATCACAATTTAAAACCTTCTGCAATTACTATCTTCAAAATTGCCAATGTATTCCTGAATATTAACTTCTCAAGGAAGAATTACATTCTGGACTGCTTTATATCTTTGCCTGTAATTGCAGAAATCATGGATGATCAGCTTCTAACTTTTGGACCAACAACATTAAGGTCTTAATAAATTATCCTCTGTTGTATTTGCAAGGGAGCTCCAGACTCATGGTGATGCATTAGGAAAGGTCAGCTGTGCTCATATGAATTAGAGATTTATCGATTTATCGAGCTAGCAATGGAGAGAGAAATTCACCTTGGTCTGTCTCGCCTTCTATTGACTCTTGGGGAGTGGGGAAAAATTGTTCATCAAGCTACTTATCTGGAGATAGACTGGCTCATTCATAACTGAAGAAATATTTTTTACATCTTAGAGGAAGTGGCATTAACCTCATTAAACATTGTGTAAGTCCACCTCTGGGCCCACGTTACCTTTAGCAAATCCCTGTCTTAATTTTTCAAGGAAGTGAAGTGAAACAAACAAAAAAGAAGAATTGAAGCAAAAGTTACACGACAACACATTCCATAGCAAATTAAAATGAAACCCATTACTGTGAATGAACTGAATAATGCACCACTTCCTGCAGGGAATAAGAGTCTTTGACAAAAATAAAATAATGCTTTAATGTTCAGCACCTAATTCATTTAAAACATATCTAGAGAACTTGAATCTTATACTTAGAATCAGGAGTTCAATTGCCCAATTAAACCTTGCATACTTTCTGGCATGCTTTTTTGTAACAAAATTTTCATTGGATATGTTTTTGAAAGAGTACTGCTTGTATTAAACTTCACAGCTTCCTAATGAGAAGAGTATGATGCTAAGAATGCATGGAAATGAGTTTTGAATAGAAAAATCCTTGTAAAGAATATTTTTTCCCAATTGAGAAGCTCAATTAACCTCTAAGGACGTCAATATGTATTTTCTAAAATCTAAAAAAAAAAAAGCTGTATTAAACTTTAAAAGTTTGAAGTTGAAGGATTTTGAATATCTTCTTGATAACTCATTCAAATTGTCCCTTTTTATCATTATAAAACTTTTTTCTTTCAGTTAAAATATTTTCCATAGGTACAAAATTTTTATCCTTTGGCTGCAATACAAAATTAAGACTATGGGAATCAGATTTCTAGCTCAATACTATAAGTTATTATTACTGCATACAGTTCACATAGCTTAGAGCAGTGATGGCTAAACATTTTTAAAATTTTATTTTAAAAGATTTTATTGAACATTCATAAAAACAAACAATGATATATACAGAAAATAGAGAGATATCTTAGTCTCTCTTTCCTTGCTTATTTTTTTTCTTGTTGCGTGCCAGCACCCATAATGCAATGCACCACTTTCATATGTATGCATGCCCCCCCTCCTCATGACCCCTGTGCATGTTCATGCAAGCCCCCTTTCCCCCATTTTGGCCCTAGCAGGCCTCCCTTCAGCCTCTTGCACCCAAAAATGGGCCATGCAGGGAGGTGTCATACCCTCACCCCCCATTTTGGCCCTAGCAGGTCTCCCTGCAGCCTTTTGGACCCAAAAACGGGCCATGCAGGGAGGTGTCACACCATCATCTCCCATTTTGGGCCTAGCAGGTCTCCCTGCAGTCTCCTGGGCCCAAAGAGACAATGCGCCACACATCCCAATGCTCACCCCACCCCACCCCATGCATGTGCACATGGTCCTGCTCCCCATGCATGCATGCACAACATGTACATGCACACATGTCTCCCACAGGCAAGCCGTCCTCCTCCCGCGCATACTGAAAATCAGCTGGAGGCATGCGCATGAATGTGTGGTGGAGCTGAGCTGGATGACGGCTCACATGAATGGTTGGCATGATCAGGTGTGCCAATACATTTTTAATCTGCATTGCTTGTATTGTACATGGGTAAAAAAAATTCACTCACCCTCTTTTGATATAGTTGATGTCTCTATGAAAGTGCCCAACTCCATTGCCCCTCCTCCATTTGAAACCTTAGAGTGAAGATTTATCCCTCTTTAAAAAGAGCCTCCTCCTTTTCTTTAAAAAACAAAAATAAAACCACAATCTTCTGTCCAATCATTTATAATTTCAGAGAGTGCCTATACAAATCCTGCAGTTTCCTCCCCGGTAATGTTTTTCAAAAGTGGTTTGCCATTGCCTCCTTTCTAGGGGTAAGTGAAAATGTATGACTGAAGATTACCCTGGTGGATTTGTACCTAATAACAATAGCATTTAGACTTATATACCACTTCACAATGCTTTACAGCTCTCTCTAAGCGGTTTACAGAGAGAAGCATATTTATTTATTTATTTATTTATTTATTTATTTATTCATTCATTCATTCATTCATTCATTCATTCATTTATTTATTTATTTATTTATTTATTTATTGGGTTTGTATGCCGCCCCTCTCCAGAGACTCAGGGCGGCTAACAGCGACAATAAAACAGTGTACAATAGTAATTTGGTATTGATGATTAAAAATCAATTAATATAAAAACCAAACATACATACATACATACCATGCATAGAATTGTAAAGGCCTAGCGGGAAAGAGGATCTCAATTCCCCCATGCCTGGCGGCAGAGGTGGGTTTTAAGTTGTTTACGAAAGGCAAGGAGGGTGGGGGCAGTTCTAATCTCTGGGGGGAGTTGGTTCCAGAGGGCCGGGGCCGCCACAGAGAAGGCTCTTCCCCTGGGTCCCGCCAGGCAACATTGCTTAGTTGACGGGACCCGGAGAAGATCCACTCTATGGGACCTAACTGGTCGCTGGGATTCGTGCAGCAGAAGGCGGTCCCTGAGGTAATCTGGTCCGGTGCCATGAAGGGCTTTATAGGTCATAACCAACACTTTGAATTGTGACCGGAAACTGATCGGCAACCAATGCAGACTGCGGAGTGTTGGTGTAACATGGGCATATTTGGGAAAGCCCATGATTGCTCTCGCAGCTGCATTCTGCACGATCTGAAGTTTCCGAACATTTTTCAAAGGTAGCCCCATGTAGAGAGCGTTACAGTAGTCAAGCCTCGAGGTGATGAGGGCATGAGTGACTGTGAGCAGTGACTCCCGGTCCAAGTAGGGTCGCAACTAGTGCACAAGGCGAACCTCGCCACAGCTGAAAGATGTTTCTCTAATGTGAGCTGTGGGTCGAGGAGGACGCCCAAGTTGCGAACCTTACCCCCCCAGGGTAATGGACGGACAGATGGAGTTGTCCTTGGGAGGTAAGATCCACAGCCACTCCGTCTTGTCTGGGTTGAGTCTGAGCTTGTTGACATTCATCCAGGCCCTAACATCCTCCAGGCACCGGCCCATCACTTCCACTGCTTCGTTGGCTGGACATGGGGTGGAGATGTATAACTGGGTATCATCGGCGTATTGATGATACCTCACCCCATGCCCTTGGATGATCTCACCTAGCGGTTTCATGTAGATATTAAATAGCAGGGGGGAGAGGACTGACCCCTGAGGCACCCCACAAGGGAGAGACCTAGAGGTCGACCTCTGATCCCCTACTAACACCGACTGCGACCAACCAGAGAGGTATGAGGAGAACCACTGAAGAACAGTGCCTCCCACTCCCAACCCCTCTAGTCGGTGCAGAAGGATACCATGGTCGATGGTATTGAAAGCTGCTGAGAGGTCAAGAAGCACCAGGACAGAGGACAAGCCCATGTCCTGGGCCCGCCAGAGATCATCCATCAACGCGACCAAAGCAGTTTCCGTGCTGTAACCGGGCCTGAATCCAGACTGCTGAGGACCTAGATAATCAGCTTCTTCTAAGGACCGCTGGAGCTGAAGTGCCACCACCTTCTCAACAACCTTCCCCATAAATGGAAGGTTGGAGACTGGACGGTAGTTATTGAGTATGGCTGGGTCCAGGGAAGGCTTCTTGAGGAGGGGGTGCACAAGTGCCTCCTTATAAGGAGCTGGAAAGGACCCACTCCCCAAGGAGGCGTTGACAATCTCCTGGACCCAGCTCCGCGTCACCTCTCGACTGGCCGAAACCAACCAAGAGGGACACGGATCCAGTAGACAGGTGGCGGAACACACAGCTCCAATGGCCTTGTCCACTTCCTTAGGTGTCACCAAGTCAAACCTCTCCCAGACAGATGGACAAAGACGTTTAGCCCCAGTCACCTCGACTGACTCATTGTCAGTTGACTCTGTTTTACAATTGGAGTTGAGGTCCGCTCGAATCCGAGCAATTTTATCAGCGAAAAACGTGTTAAAATCCTCGTCACTACTTTGCAAGGGCTCCCCAACTCCCCCCTGGTTAAGAAGGGAGCGGGTTACCCTGAACAGAGCGGCTGGGTGGGATTCCGCTGATGCAATCAAGGTGGCATGATACGCGCATCTTGCCGCCTTGAGTGCCACTTTGTAAGTCATAATATGAGCTCTTACAAGTGTTCGATCGGATTCGGACTTACTCTTCCTCCATCGCTTCTCTAGACGTCTCTTCTGGCGTTTCAACTCCCGGAGCTCCTCGTTGAACCATGGAGCTCTACAGGGTCTAGTGCCGCGGAGAGGTCGCAGCGGTGCAATTCGGTCAAGGGCCTCCGCTGCAGCCTTGTTCCAGGCCTCAGCCAGAGACTCTGCCGAACTGTGGACGAGTGCATCTGGAAGAGCCCCAAGCGCCTTCTGAAAGCCTTCTGGATCCATCAGGCACCTGGTTATTACCTATAAAGACCTACATCGCTTAGGACCAGATGACTTACATGACCGTATCGTGCCTCATGTATCTCAGCAGCTGGTCAGATCCCACAGAGTTGGCCTTCTCCAGGTTCCGACAGCCAAGTAGTGCTGGCTGGCGAGGCTGAGGGGAAGGGCCTTCTCTGTTGTGGCTCTGGTCCTTTGGAATCAACTCCCACTAAAGATTTGCACTTTCCACACCCTCCTGGCCTTTCAAAAGGCTTTAAAAACATGCCTTTGCTGGCAGGCCTGGCATTAACACTCGGCTCCGCATTAACACTCCGTTCTGGCTGATACTATGTTAGTGGTACTGAATAAATTATGGATGAACGGTTTTTAACATTGGGGTTTTTAGGATTTTGTATTTGTTTTATCTTGTATGCCACCCTAAGTCTGTTAGAGAAGAGTGGCTTATAAATTTGAATTAAAAACAAATAAACAAATAAAAAACAAATAAACAAATAAAAAAACAAATAAATATTGCCCCCAACAATCTGGGTCCTCATTTTACCGACCTTGGAAGGATGGAAGGCTGAATCAACCTTGAGCCTACTGAAACTCAATCTATCTGACTGCTGGCAGCTGCTGGCAGCTGGTGATCAGCAGAAGTAGCTCTAACCACTGCACCACTGAGGCTCTTGGTTCTAAGCATGGTTAGAATTCACAGTCTCTCAGGTTATAATCTGATGCCTTAAGCATTACACCCAATGGTGGGCCCCAGCCTAAACGGTGGGGAATGTGGTTCCGGTTGCGGCCATGTAGCACGTAGCCCTGCCCTGCATGAATGCTGCCTTCCCCTGCCGTTTGCCCCTCGCTCGCCTCTCACGCTGGTCCCCCCACCATCTGTGCATAAATGGGCAAACAAGTAAGTGCCCACTTGCTGCTTCCCACCACCATTTGCCCCCCCCCCACCATCTGCTTGCCACCATTCACCTCACTTGCCTCTTGCTCTTGGGGAGAACGGTGGCAGCACAGGTGGTGGTGGGAGCCGGCCCGAGAGGCAAGCAAGGGGTAAACGGCAGGAGAAGGCGGCACTCACAGTGGAGCAGGACAGGCATAGGTCTGGAGAAGTGCCAGTGGCAGTGCACGCTGGTGCACACCAGGCATCGCCACTGGAGCTAGGCTATGTGCTGCCCCACCGTGAGAAGCTGAATCTTGCGCGAGCACGATTTCCAGGTTCTTTTCGCTTCTGCCATGAAAGGGGGGAAGTGGGGGTGCACTCCCGGCCCGTTCTGGTAGGGCCGGAAATGGTAGCCCGCTTCTGATTACACCACACTGATGCTTTAAGCATTATACCATACCTTCTTTTTAAAAGCACTAAACTTATGTTTTAAAAAATGGATCTATTTTTGTTTAAAGTGCTAAACTTTTGCATCTAAGATACCCACATAAAGTGCTAGTCAAGCATTTAGCCTATGAAAAAGCATCTAGATGACTGGTCTATCTTGTAGGTCAAACCATGGAGGACAATTCCCAGTGTCAAAAGTTGATTTGTGTGCCCAAAATAGGAAATGAGAGCTGAGCAAATCCCACTCCGGGTCCCGTCAACTAAACAATGCCGGTTGGCGGGCCCCAGGGGGAGAGCCTTCTCTGTGGCGGCACCGGCCCTCTGGAACCAACTCCCCCCGGAGATCAGAACTGCCCCTACTCTTCCTGCCTTCCGTAAACTCCTCAAAACCCACCTTTGCCGTCAGGCATGGGGAAACTAAACATCTCCCCCTGGGCACGTTGAAGTTATATATGGTATGCCTGTATGTGTGTATGTTAGTATAGGGGATTTTCTTAAACTTATAATATTTTAATTAATTGGATTGTATTGGATTGTTTTTCACTTGTTGTGAGCCGCCCCGAGTCTTCGGAGAGGGGCGGCATACAAATCCAAATAATAAATAAATAAATAAATAAATAAATATCAGCAACTAGGTTTTTGATAAAGTGCATCAAATCACATTTATGGCCAAAGTTGGGTCAGTTTATGAGGAAAATACCATCAAAGAACTGATCAGATGACTGCAAGGAACTGCAGAAACTGAAGAAACGTCTTGAGTGAGAAGTAAAATGTTTTCTAGCAGAAACAAAGAAAGACCAATTGTATTTTGAAAAAGCATCTTTGGAACAGCCATGACCTGGATGACTAAGAATCTCCATTGATCTCAAACTCTTTTACATTAGGGAATTACAGCAGTTAATATGTTGCTTTGAATGAGGTCAAGGAAGCGAGGCATAACCAAAGCATATAAAATTATGTAAGCGGAGATAATGAAGAGAGATAATTTTTTTCTCCCTTTTTAATGGTGCTAGAAGTCCAAATCAGTCATCTGATTTGCCATCCCTCTCCGAGTCTGCGGAGAGGGGCGGCATACAAATCTGATAAACAAATAAATAAAATAAATCTTTCATTGAAACTAAATAACAAGAGGATATCTGACAAGAAATACTTTTTTAAATATAGTAAACAATTCAACCATTGAAGTTACTTCCAGTAGTTGTATAATAGTGACTTTAAAAAGGGACTTCAAGGACTAACGGAGGATCAAACTGTCAATAGCTATTAGTATTTATGGTTATCTATAGTTATTAGGATTAGGCAATATGTTTTAATTCTTGGTTCATGGGAAGTCACAATGGAAGGGAGGCATGGTCTATTTATGGACCTGACTGACATAGAATACTGGATTAGATGAACCTGTGGCTTGATCCCACAGGTTTTTTATTTTTTTCATATATGCATTTGTGATTACCAGTTAACAGTCAAAGAGTGAAATTTTCCCTTGATATCCTTGAAAAGGTACCAGTATTGATAACATATTTTGGCAGGCTAGATGGATTATTGTTGCTGGTCCATATTAATTCAGAATATATACCCACTGAAATAGGTTTACTGAATCTTTGAGATGTGTCTTTCTTGATTGTTAACTTATTTGGGGTTATTTTATACCCAAAACATATATATTTCTCTACTCAGAACATCCTTAACATTATCAAACCATTTTGTAGTTCTTTTTGTATGGTTTTAAAAAACTCTCTTTTGCAAAAGGTTGCTTTTTAAAGGTACTGTAGTTGCAAATGCAACTTTCTTATGAATTAAACATCTGCAAGAGGAGTGCCAGCTTGGAAACAGCTTTTAATGGTTTTGTACATGAATGGCTTCTTCATTATTATTGTTTATATGTGCTATGCATCCATTATTGCTACTCTACAGTGCTGAATGATAATCAGGTGATAAACCTTGCAAAGATATTTCCTCATCATCCCGCATTCTGGTATTGTGATTATTATTCTACTTCCATTTCATTTTTCTAAAACCTAAATTGGTAAAAAATAGTTTTAGGAGGAGAATAAAGTAAGATCCCCTCTGAAATGAATGAAGAGCTTATTTTGTTTATTATCCACAGTAAACAGCTTGCTAATCTATTGGAACCTTTCCTCTGGTTAGAACAGTTTTAATGATAGAGACATGCAGGAATTGCTTTCTGTTTTGTATAAATCATTCATCAGGATATTACTTTCTCACTATTGTTGTTTTTAATTTAAAATATTTTCCTTTCAGCTGTCAAGCTCCATCCAGAGCTGACTTCTTTCTTGCTTGCTGGATATTCTCAAAGGTTCTCCTTTATCTTAGTGTCTTACCATTTGAAGGAAAATTGTGTCCATATGAATAAAAATCTGAGAATAATCTATTCATAGATCAACTTCTGCATAGGTTTAACAGAATAGAGGAAAATAATCTGTCACTCTAATGGTCTTCATATACACAGATAATAAACATTATGAAGTATCCCAATTTTCTAGGCATAAAACATTTATTAACAGAATCCAAAAGACACAACTCATTAACAAAGCAAATTAACTTTTTGATAAGAATCCAAAATAATTAATCTATACGTTATTAAAATCTTTTCAGATTGCTGAGTCAAGATTCTCTTAAAGTGACATGGTATCAGATTTGGGAGAAAAACATTCAGGCTGAGAAAGAAATTATATTTGTCCTGCTGGAAATTTATTTATTTCCTAAAAGCTTAAGGACATGTGACTAAGATTTAGTACATTAAATTAAAATGGGTACTGAACAAATTACCTCTATCCAAGAGATCCCATGACCTTGTCCCTGGAAGATTGGCCGTAAATCCCAGTAAGGTAAAGATCTGTCTCCAACTCCCCCAGAGGTCTATTCTCCCCTTATCTTTTCCTTGGTTCACCTGCACCCTATTTGTACAGCAGAAAGTAGCCCCAAAAGCACATGGTAGTGAGCTGCTTGCCATGCCCTGGGAAACCATAGCTGAAACCAGCCCAATCCCCACTACTTTGAGCCCTGATAGCCCTGAGCTCTGCTGCCCTAATGACTTTCTCTGACTTTTTTGCTTCCTCTTCAGTTGTGGGCTGGGGGAAGGAGCCAAAAGCAGCTTCAGAGCCACCCAGGGCCAGTCTTTGCTTACTTGTTTCTGGTTGTTTCTCAAACAAGCATAGCCCATAAAATAATTTGCTACAACGTCCTTCCTGTCAACGACTACTTCAGCTTCAACCACAGCAACATACGAGCACACAACAGATACAAACTTAAAGTAAACCACTCTAAACTCGACTGCAGGAAATACAACTTTAGTAACCAAGTAGTTGATGCATGGAACTCACTACCAGACTTTTTAATATCTTCACCTAACCCCCAAAACTCTACCTTTATCCACTGTTGTCCTTTCCTGATTCCTAAGAGGTCAGTAAGGGGTGTGAATAAATGCACCAGAGTGCCTTCCATCCCTTGTCCTAATGTTTCTTTTTTTACTAGTATCATGTATATAAATATTATTATATCTTTGTATATCGCCAATATGTACTTGACAAAACAAACAAATAAATAAAATAAATCAATGGTTCTTGTGGCATCCAGGCTGGGACAGATGTTTCTACCAGATGATGGATCAGGGACTGCTTCTATTTTGTTTTCTTGATTGCTTCAACTTCTTGCAGTGTACCAGAAAGCTTCACCCAACTCCAGGGTGCTGCAAGAATCAGAACCAAGATGCAAGCAGGCAAGCAAACAAGCAATCCCAGATCTCTGCCACATCAGGAAGGCTCACCTCAGTCTGCCCCAAAAGCATGATACAAAGCAGCTTCTTGGCATGAAGGGCCAAGCCAGGCATGCCTCAGCAGCAGTGGGAGCTAGAAGAGAGTAAAGGCCAGCTGAGGCTGTAGAGCACAGGATGGAGAGGACCAAAATGTTATAAAAAAGACAAGCATGTGAAATATATTCAACCCTGATAAGATGGAGTGGCTGTGGATTTTGCCTCCCAAGGACAATTCCATCTGTCCATCCATCACCCTGTGGGTGGAATTACTGACCCCCTCAGAGAGGGTCCGCAACTTGGGCATCCTCCTCGATCCACATTACATTAGAGAACCATCTTTCAGCTGTGGCGAGGGGGGCATTTGCCCAGGTTCACCTGGTGCACCAGTTGCGGCCCTACCTGGACCGGGAGTCACTGCTCACCGTCACTCATGTCCTCATCACCTCGAGGTTCGACTACTGTAATGCTCTCTACATGGGGCTACTTTTGAAGAATGTTCAGAAACTTCAGATCGTGCAGAATGCAGCTGTGAGAGCAATCATGGGCTTCCCTAGGTATGCCCATGTTACACCAACACTCTGCAGTCTACATTGGTTGCTGATCAGTTTCTGGTCACAATTCAAACTATTGGTTATGACCTATAAAGCCCTTTATGGCATCGGACCAGAATATCTCTGGGACTGCCTTCTGCTGCACGAATTCCTGTGACCGGTTAGGTTCCACAGAGTTGGCCTTCTCCAGGTCCCGTCGATGAAATAATGTCATCTGGCGGGACCCATGGGAAGAGCCCTGACCCTCTGGAATCAACTGCACCCTCCTTGCCTTTTGCAAACTCCTTAAAACCCACCTCTTCTGCCAGGCATGGGGAAATTGATTCCCCTGGGCCGTTTCCGCTTTATGTATGGTTTGTATGAAATGTATGATTTTTTATATATATTAAGGGTTTTAAATTGTTTTAACCATTGGATTTGTACTGTTTTGTTGTTGTGAGCCGCTCCAAGTCGCCGGAGAGGTGCGGCATACAAATCAAATAAATAGATAGATAGATAGATAGATAGATAGATAGATAGGTAGATAGATAAACAAACAAACAAACAAACAAATTTGAAGAAAGCATGTGGTTGCAGGTTTCCAAGCACCTGAATTTTGATTACATAATGATGGAGACACTGCAATAGCTATAATTTGGGCACAGGTCATATGTCCTTTTAATCAACACTGTCATAACTGAATGGTCACTGAATGAATGGTTGTAATTCAAGGACTACCTGTATTTTATATCTGTTTGCCTGATGTATACCCAGCTTTAGTTAATTGGGCTCTTTTGGGTTCAAAATATAATAGAGAAGACGTATTCATTGTGCTACACCAGTATTACATCCATTTTGAGATGGTAGTATACTATTTCTGAAAATTACAGTTTGGCCTTTTCCCCCTGATTACATTGGCATTGTGGGGGAATATGGGCGATACCATTTACAAGAAACCTATTTTATGGATGATTTGAATGGGATTTTTTATTTTAAATCAATTCTTGAATGATAAAGGTAAGTTTTTATCATTTCTGGTGTTAAAGAATGAATACCATTGTTTTCTGAAAATATTTCCAGCCACATCTACTGATATCTTGATTTGGCTTTGGAGATATCTAAAACATTAGATATGATTACTAAATCATATTAAACAAAATTTTTAAAAAGTTCACAATGAGCCCTAGATATTTTTTATCAATATGTAAATTGATATGCACATATCAATGATGGGCAAGGAATTTAAGACCCTCACTTTGTCAGAGCAAAGGAAAGTTTTTTACTGTTTACAATTATTACATTTTAGGAAGAAATCACATTTACAAAATGATCTTGCTACGAGCTTTTTTCCTTTCTGTTCCATTTAATAAAGACAAAAGCAAAAAAAGAAGATTCCCTTGTTCAGCTCTATTGAACTATTATTAATTTTTCCCTTTTGAAATTTTCTGGGACTTTTTTTTTGTCTGCAAACTGAAAATTAAAACTTGGTTTGTTATAATTTCACCAATTAATAGATTGTTAGGACTGAATAAATGTGTAGATTTCCAATATTTCAATATGTATTCCTTCTGAGAGATGGGAAAATATATATAAATATAAATTGTAAAGTTTTTGTAAGCAACTATAATGAATATTTAAGGTTTAAATTGTGTTGTTCTTCATTAAGTACAGTCACATGCTGGGAAAATAGTATTAAATAAAGCCCTACTTTTCACACATCAACTCATTATTTAATTTTTACTTCACCAATTAATCACCTCATTTTCTTGATAAATATGTTAGCAATGAATGCACTGGTTAAATCATGAACATGGTTGAATATTAAACTATTCAGTCCTACAATTCTTTCACTCCACAGAGCACTGAATCCACTCAGAATAAGATATATAAATGTATATACATTTTGAAATATTAATAACTAGTACTTGCTAACAAACTAACCTTGTCCATTTTATAAGAGGTTTCCACGCATAATAAGAATGGGATCTATGTGAAAAATGTTACTAACTTAATCAGAAAAAACTGACATTTTATAAAAATGTCAGTAGTATAACTATTTAAGCCATTTCACATTTGTCCAGATTTATAAACACTTCTTTTTGCCATGCACTTTTCCAGAAACAAATGAGTAATGTCTGACACATGTCACCCTTATAGGTGGCATGGGTTTTTATTAAGATATTCAAAGTCTCATACCTGTAAAGCAGGGAAATTATGTAAGTTGACCTGAGTGCTAGTGTGTTCATGTGCCAACCCCATCATTCACACACATTGAGCTGCTTGTGCATGTGCCGGACCATTCCTTGTGCGGACTATTGTGGTCAAGTCTGAAAATAGTCATTATAAAGAGGAAAGTAACAAAAAAAAACCTATTTTGCAAAGATCAAGCATGACAGGGAGGAAGGAAGGAAATATCATGAAACCCAATGCCATCATTTTTCAGCACTGTCTTCTGGCAAACCAAATCTGGATTAAATAATTCAAAGACAAAACTCTGAGCTACAAAGTTTGATGCAAAGGTAACAGCTGTAGCAGCAACAACTAAATACCCTGTGTTGTATTTCCAAAAGGTTACTAAACCATAATTAAAAACAACACAACCAAAAACCCCTTATGACACTCTTCCTCCAGATGTGCTATTACCGGGGATCATCCTCCCTAATTGACATTACTAATTGTACTAGATTGGAAGGCTAATGTCATTTTTGTCCTTTAGGCAAACTAGAAACTTAGCCAATGCCTAATTAACTGTCCTAAGGTATCTATTTGTGCTACTCTACAAGTCATTTAGTTTGTAGAAATGAAACATTTGGTATCAAGAAAAAGAGTAGCCATCAATGGAATTTGATTGTTCCTGGAACTTGGTGATACATTTGGACACCCCCCCACCCCCCATTGCACAAGAATCTTAATAAGGTATACAATGTAGAACCAAAATTCAGAAGCTGTAGCTGATACTTTGTAAAGATACAAGCATTTGAAAGTGTAGCTAGCAGGTTTTTTATTATTTATGTATTAAATAATATTTGTTTACAGGATACATTCGCTCTAATATCTTCTTAAGCATACAATACGAAGAGAACTGCCAAGATAAATTTTGTTATTTGTTCTACAATATTAGAAATAAACAGGAGTGAAGTGTTCCCATGATTTGCTTATAAGGTTCACAAAGACTTTATTTGGCCAAGGTTAAAGAAAACATACAATGTTAAATTTTAATCAGATTTAGTAGACAATTATTCCTGCTACAGATAACAGGTTTTAAAATCTAAGATCTTAATTACAGAAACAATGGTTCATTGATAATCCTTAAAAATGACTATATAGCAGAGATAAAGAACCTAGTGTCATCCAGATGTTCAGGACATTTGAGTGTGCTAGGTTATGCATTATGGCATGCATATTTCTGCTCATTGGACTTGCTTGTCCTACATGACTATCTTACACGAGTCTCACATGAAAACCAGGCTGTGTATATAATAGGCTATTGCTATAAATTTTCATTTTCTATCAAAAATGTCTTATTTAATCTGAATGTTTGTGTTCCTTGGTTGTATTTTTTAAAGTAAAAATGCAACATGTTTACACTGTTCTTTGATCATCATCACTTAATCTGCTTTCTCCTTGCAATTTTATGATGATTTATGTTCTAATGAAGCATGCTAGTACACAGATCTGCTTAATTATACATATGTAGTTGGATATTCCAGTGAGAAAGGGGCTTCCTTAAAGTATGATTACGCTAATTGAGATCCCTGGGACTTCTGGGGCTGCTATATATGGAACAGTCTTTTAAATGTGTCTTTGTCTGAATGACTTCCTTGATGAAAAATAGATGAAGAAAGCTGTGTAGTTCCATAAATATGAATAAGTTTGCATGAATGCAATAGGAGTTTTAAAACACATCTTACCACTCGAAATCCTAAATAAGCACATGCCATGTTCAGATGGGAATTACAATAAGAAAGACTGGATTTTATTTGATGTATTATACTTCACAGTCATAACTGATGGGAATATTATTTTTTTCTTTTTAATCAAAGTTTTTGCTAAAAAATAGGATTATAAAGAAATGTGTACATAAATAAATGGATAAGGAAATAACTAAGTAGATTTGTCTATTCAAGAGAAGGGGTTTGAGTGTTTAGTCCTTAAAGACTCAATTCTTATATATTCAGTCATCTTTTCAGACACTTCACTATAGCTCTATCTTTCTTATATTGGGAATATACAAGCTTCCCCAGTCTAATGTTCTTCCAATGTGTAAACTTCATTTCTGAACATTCTCAGAAATAGTCATGTTGGGTAAGAAGTTCAGTATGATAAAAATCCTGGTATTCGAAAGGTACCCAGACTGTAGAAGACATGCATGTCCATCAGCATGTTTCTAAGGAACCCTAGAAAAATTATTTTAAACAAGATAGTAGTGGAAAAAAGATTTTCCATATATACAAATTAGACACATTCTTCCAAGCCAATGTCTATTGTCATTTTTGTATTTATATTTTTATCTTCAGGATTCTTCTTGTTGTTGTTCTTGTTCTTGTTGTTCTTGTTCTTGCTGTTCTTGTTCTTCTTGTTCTTGTTCTTCTTGTTCTCCTCTTCCTCCTCCTCCTCCTCCTTCTCCTTCTAAGAACAACAACAACAACAACAACAACAACAAAGTTAGAAATGACCTTGGATGTCTTCTAGTCCAACCCCCTGCTTAGGCAAGAAACTCTACAGATGTTGGATAACTATTTCAGCCAGTTAGTTATCCAACATCTGTTAAAAACTTCCAATGTTGGGCAATCACAAGTTCTGGAGGCAAGCTATTCCACTGATCAACCGTTCTGACTGTCAGGAAATTTCTCCTTAGTTCTAAGTTACTTATCTCCTTGTTTAGCTTCCACCTATTACTTCTTGTTCTACCCTCAGGTGCTTTGGAGAATAGGTTGACTCCTTCTTCATGGTGGCAACCCCTGAAATATTGGAACACTGCTACCCTGGTCCTTCTTTTTCATTAAACTAGCCATGCTTAGTTCCTGCAACCGTTCTTCATAAGTTTTAGCCTGCAGTCCCCTAATCATCTTTGTTGCTCTTCTCTGTACTTTGTTAGTATCTCAATATCCTTTCTGCATTGTGGTGACCAAAACTGAATGCAGTATTCCAAGTGTGGCCTTACCAAGGCCTTATAAAGAGGTATCAACAGTTTGGGTGGTCTTGATTCTATCCCTCTGTTAATGCAGCCTAGAAGTGTGCTGGCTTTTTTGACAGCTGCTGTGCACTGCTGGCTCATATTTAAATGATGGTCCACTAGGACTCCAAGATCCCTCTCACAGTTACTACTATTGAGCAATGTAGCACATATACTGTACCTCTGCATTTTGTTTTTCTTGCCTAAATGTAGAACCTTACTTTTTTCACCATTGAATTTGATTTTGTTAGATAGTGCCCCCCTCCTCCTCATTGTTCTTAATATATAGAAGATTATTCTACTTCAACTTTTTCAGTTCTAAATAGCTCACAAGCAAAAAGAAAGTACCACAATCATTTTTAAAAATGTAATCAGAAAGCAAATACAAAATCATAAATCGAACCTAAATAATCCTGAAGCACAACTTTCTATCTCTGATAATTAAGCACAGTCAATTCATAATGTCAAAACCCTCAGTGATCCTGGAGACCATAGGATGGAAATTGTCAGCAAGCATTGACTGCATGGGCATTCTTTGGAAGCATTCATTACATGGGCAAAATCTGGTTGGCTAGGCAGGATTGAAGGCAGATTCTATTTGAAGCATTAAACCAAATAGATTTAATAGGTAGGTATATTCCAAGCTATTTAGAAGGTAATTAGACAACCCATAACCTCTAGTGGATCATCCTTTTTCTCACATATAGGGTGGCATAATTTCCCCTCCCTTTGTAACTCTGAGAAGAACACAAGTGAAGCTTCTTCCGTCTGCTCCTTTTTATTGGGGAACTCCTGTTACTGCTTGCCACTTTACTGAAGGGAGAGGAAACACAGGAGCCATGGGCTGTGAGGCCCATCTGATTCTCTTTCTAGTGGGTCCCAAAGGCTGGCCTATTACCAGGGAAGAAGAGGCTCAATTATAGACTTCTGAGATCCTCTTGCCAGCCTTATATCACCAACAGGCATCCAGACTGCCCACTTATCCTCCTCTTGTTGTCCATTGCCATTAAGAGATTTCAATTTTTGCCCTTGGTTCCAAAGCAGCCAATCACCATTCACCTGTCTAGCCTTGTCAGGATAAAGAAGCAAAGGAAAATGGGAAGGTTTATCTCTATCCTTGCAACACCCAACCTACAGTTTTTGGGAAAGTGTAGTTGGAATTCATGAACACATGATAGTGGCTAAGAGATCAGTAAGGGACATGCATAAGTGCATCAGCGTGCCTAATGTTTCTCTCTTACTAGTATCATGTATATAAACATTGTTATATAAATTGGAGTGAATTTCCTTGAAATTTCAATTATATGGGAGTAATGGGTTCAGATTTTTGGATGCATTCTTTAAGTTGTCTTATTTGAGGTACCTTAATTCAAAACATTTTGCCTGATGCTGCACCTTTTTGCCCAATTGAAGATTACAAATAGACAGAAAAAATGTTAGTAATGTATAGATAACCAGGACCTTGAACTAAACTCAAAAACAGACTGGTAACCAGTAGAGCTCGAGTTATACCAATATTATATATTGACAAGCTGCATCTAATATCTCCGGGATCGCCTTCTGGCACACGAATCCCAGCAACTGGTTAGGGCCCACAGAGTTGGCCTTCTCCGGGTCCCGTCGACTAAACAATGTCGTTTGGCGGGACCCAGGAGAAGAGCCTTCTCTGTGGTGGCCCCGCCCTTCTGGAACCAGCTCCCCCCCAGAGATCAGAACTGCCCCCACCCTCCTTGTCTTTCGTAAAGTTCTTAAGACCCATCTCTGCTGTCAGGCATGGGGGAACAGTTTATACATGGTATGTTTGTGTGTATGCTTGCTTTTAATAATGGGGTTTTTAGTGTTTTTTAAATTATTAGATTTGTTCTTACATTGTCTTTGTTATTGTTGTGAGCCGCCCCGAGTCTGTGGAGAGGGGCGGCATACAAATCTAATAAATAATAATAATAATAATAATAAAAATAATGTATGTGAGGAAAAATTAAGAAGGAAAGAGCCTACCTGAAATATATATCTGTAGCTACCTCAGGAGCCAACTTATTTTCCAGTTGTTTAGAAGTAAAGTAAGTTCTCCAGAAGGAATGTTTGAATGCATTTTTTTCTTTTTGTTGATGCGTTTTATAGAAGAAAAATGCAATTTTAGGAACCACAACTATCTTCATTCAGTTTTATTTTCCTTTCAAAAAAGAAACTACATTTTTGCCTTCTTCCCTTTATCTATTTGAAAATCACATATCCAGCAGATAATGTTTTTTAATCAAATAAATACATGAAAACATTGTCTTTTGCCTTGTTTGGAAGTATGCATCAGAATATTCAACATACACAACATATTTGAAGAGAAATCCCTGTAAACTTCCAATTTGCTGACTGCTTAACTACTGACATAATTTATGACTTTTAGACATCATTACTCAAACTCATGATTTCACATATTCCAACAGTCCTAACAACTACAGAAAATTTAATGATACCTTTTTTATAATTGTGTTGGGTTGAATGTCAATTACTGCTTAATCGATACAAAATTTTGCTTCAATCATCTATTTTAGTCCAGCCATGCATGTTATTCTTGCTTTCTTCTAAGATTTTATGGTGATGCTGCTTGCATTTCAGTATGTGCTTTCTTTCTTTAAATATTGTCATCAGAATTCAGACAAAGCAAGTATAAATGGTTATAGGTATCTCTGGCTAAATGAATAGTAAATCATAAGCATTAATATGCAACATATGAGTTGCTCCTTTCTTCCAGTTGTATGTTTGTGCAGGTAGTCCCTCACTTAACAATGATTTGTTTAGCAACAGTTTAAAAGTCACAATGGCATTGAACAGGTGATTTGTGATCTAGTCCTCACATGTACAATTGTTGCAACATCTCTGCACGTGATACAGATTTTGGTGTTTGACAACCATGGCACTTTTATGTTGGTTGCAGCATTCCACATGCAATAAGAAAACTGGCAGGATGGCTTGCAAATTGGAGTCACTTGATGCCTTTATTAATGGTTTCGGGAAGGACGTGCCACTCAAGGAGGCATTGATCAAAGCCTGGAACCAGCCTCATGCCACCTCCTTGCTGGCCAAAACCAGTCAGGGAAGGCATGGATCCAATAAACAAGTGGAGGAACCTATCACTCCCATATCCTTGTCCCCTTCCTCAGGAGTTACAAGATCAAACCTGTCCCACGCAATAGAACTATGACCTAACTCTGTCATCTTGGTTGGAATTGCCCAATCAGAGTCCAGGTCCATCTGAATCTGGGTGAATTTGTTGCTGAACAAATTCATCAGCTCTACCCTGCAGGAGCTCCTTCACTCCCTCCACATTAATAAGGGAATGGGTCGCCCTAAAAAGGGCGACTGGGCACGAATCTGCAGATGCAATAAGTGCAGAAAAATGTGAGCATTTTGCCACCCTTATCACCACTAGATAAGTCCTAATAAAGGCTCTTAACAGTGTTCGGTCAGATTCAGAGTTATTGGCTTTCCAGCATTGTTCTAGATGTCTATTTTGGTGCTTCATCTCCTGGATCCACCAGCATGGAAAGGTCACAAAGGTGCAACCCAGTCTAATGCCCCAATGAAGCCCTATTCCAGACTCAGCCAGACTCACCTGGATTGTGGGCAATAGGGTCAAATATTTCCCCAAGCTCCCTCTGGAATTCTTCAGGGTCCATTAGGCCTATATAGGTATCACGATAAGATATAATCCTGATGTTTAGACAGTTGGTGTTAACTATAAACCTGCAGCTTGTCTTCCATTAGATCAGCCTGGAATACCTTCATCCTTGGAGTTAAATGAGGCAAAGGTTTCCATCCAGTCCAAAAGCAATATTTTCCAGATTCCTTCCTTCTTGCTTTCCCAAGACTCATTTTCCCTAGAGTGAAAAAGAGATTTGTTATGGGAAAAGGACTTTATCCAGAAGTGGGTTCCTGCTGGTTGGGACTGATTGTATAGAACTGGTAGTGGGAATTTATCCCGCTGAACTGGCAGTGATGGCCAGATCGACACGCCCCTGAACCATTCTTCCGGTTTGAAATCTGTCCACTGGAGCCAAATTTTACGTAAAAATAATTATCTGCACATGCACAAAGCTGTTCACAGACCAGTTTAACCAGGGAGCAATGGGAGCATCTGCAAAATGCGCACTTCCAGTGTGACCCTGAACTTGTAGAGAAGATAAGTAGAACCCACCCCTGAGTTTATCCATTCATAACTACCTGAATAATGTTGCTATTCAACTATTGACTATAATTTTTCTTCATTCTTTCATTAGATAATTTATTATATTTCTAGAAAGATGGGAGAAGAGAAGGGAAGGACTAAATAGTATTAAATTTCAGACTAATCAACTTCTGGCTGTTCTACTGGTAGATAAAACCTTTTCATTTCAAAGTAGTGTTACTAGCAAAAGAAAAATGGTTTTTTGTTGTTCTCTATCTTTGCTCTGGGCAGAAATAATGATGCTACAGAACACTATTAATTTCATTTTTGCATCAGATGCAAATGTTTTTCCTTGCCTTCATTCAATTGTTCATTGGGGCCAGAGAAAGTGCATTATGATGTGACTGTTTCTAAAAATTCTGTAAAACACAGATGAGAGCTTACAAGAGAGGGTTAAGGGGCTGGTGGGAATTAGCCATTGCTTCAGTAATGCTTTCTCTGGAAGCAGCCAGGCAAGGGAAAACAGAAAGTGGCATCTGGAACACATTTAAAGTCAATCAACATAAACACAAGTGAGCAACTCTGCAGAGAGGGTGATTCAGAGGTAGCCTCTATCTCAAGTGGAAAATAACAAGGAAAAGAGGGGAAAACCCAGTCTTAGAACTACCTACATGGCTAGAAAAGAATACACAAATCTAGTGACTGAAGATCACTCAATTGCTTTTCATGACTAAAATAAGACTAGGATTCACATTCTCCTGGCTTATTAAATCTATTGCTTTAATCACTAGACCAAACTGGCTTGATGGTTTTAAAATAATCAAATATGGAGAAGGTAATGTGCATTATGTTTCTTACTTTGAAGTATTCTAAGCCAGTTCACTTGGAGACCATAATGTCATTTCCTGATGTCCTAATGTCACTATTTGTAGCCAATAGAATAGATCATCTTTAGTGAATAGATCTAACTTCATTGATCACTGATAGGCTTCTAATTCAAGATACTAGTTATCACATATAAAGCACTTCAGAGCCAAGGGCAAGCAAAAATACTTCTTTTCAAAAATAATTCTCGTCCCAAGTTCTTATGCCTGATGTAGGCATTGTTCCACAAAACCTCAAATTCCAGAGTTTTGGAATATATTTTAACAGAACAGAAGCATTTTAATAATTCAAGTATTTCCCAATAAATCTTCTTACATATATTAAAATGGTTCAGAAAAATACCACTGACAGATGTGATTTAAGTTTGCCAACAACAAAAATACACACATACAAAATCTGATTTCCATCCCTTAAAGTACATTCCTTGGGGAGTCCAATATACTTAAAATAAAACCTTTGATGAATCAATCTTAATCTTAAATATGATGATTATGGGAGATGTGTAATCAAATCCCAGAAGTGTTTCTTTGCATGCACAACATCCTGAAAACTAGGAACATCCTTCCAATCAGCTGCATAAATTGTCCAGAGGACATGCTACTTTAATATTTTTTAAGTGGAAAAGTTAAAAGCGATTAATTTTTTCTTCCTTAAGCCTTTAAAAAAACAAGAAGCTCTACGGGAATAAAGCTTAGAATTTGCCTAAACCTAGTATAGCCAAGCATCTGCCTGTTGTTGGAAGTAAATAGCAAGATATTTCGGGAAGAATAATAGTTAAGGGGCTTACCTCAAATTCATAAAAATGAAATAATGAGTTCCATGAAGATTAACCTGGAAATGTAAGAAAACAGTATACTCCATACTAGTGTATGTATATATAGTATGTATTATTTCTATGTGTGTATATTAAATATATAAATTAAATACAGATCATTTTGAGACTGATCAATATTTTTCTGGAATCTGGATGCTCAATAGTCCACATTACTTTCCATTTCCATCAAAGTTAGTGTTAGGCAGCTGCTGGTATCGGTGGATGGAGGGTGTCCTGAATTTCACCGCTGCGGGCCTCTCAGCTGTTTGGCGGCCCACATGTCAGCCACTGCTGCCCAGATTGCACCTCCTGCTGCCACCGCGACCGACAGAAGACACGTGGGCCGCCAGACAGCTGAAAGGCCCGGTGGTGGCAAGATCTGTGGCAGCAGCAATGGCAGAGGTCCTGTGAGCCTCCAAACAGCTGAGGGGCCTGGCAGTGGCAAAATTGGAGGTGGTAGCAGTAGCAGGTACGTGCGAGCCGCCGAGCAGCGGAGCAAAGCCTCCAGATTGCCACCCCATTGCCCCTGCGGGTTCTGGGGTTAAGTAAAACCAGGAATGGAGGAGGGAGGGGGAGGAAGAAAGGAATCATCTCTACTTTGCGGAAATTTGACTTTCGCGGGCAATCTCAGAATGCATCCCCCGTGAAAATCAAGGGAACACTGTATATACTACGAAGAAATGACAGTTGCAAACATTCCATTTTACAACAGCACGAAGCTTGGAACTTCAGCCTGATGATGGTGAATGTGATTTCACCAAAACGTCGCATAGACATGCAAAATATTACACAGGGCAAAACCCGAACTCAGAACAATCTACATACATATACCCGTGAAAATTTACGAAAACAAATATATATATATATATATATATATATATATATATATATATATATATATATATATATATATATATGAATGATGAGGCAGCAGCCATCTCGATCACCGGAACATAGAAACTTTAATAAAATCACTTAGCTTTCGTTAGCGTGCTGCTAACTTCGTCAGAGTTTTAAAATGCCGTGGGAGACAAACATCTTTATAAAGCATTACTCAGTCTGCTCATTGCCCACGTCACGGGGCCACACCCTTCCCTCCCCCCTGCGGTAAGCCTAATTGTGGGCTTAATCATGCTGGCTGAAGGGAGATCTACCTCTTTTGCTCGTGTTTGTTGCCTTTTTCCCTCCCCAAGGGAGGGGGTGGAATTGTGAGGCTTAATCCTGCTGGCTGTAGGGAGACCTGCCGCTTTTACTCATGTCTGTTGCCTTTTTTTTTCCTCCCCAAGGGAGGGGGTGGAGTTGTGAGGCAATGCTTCGGAGGTGTTTGGTATTCCTTTCTTCCCCCCATTGTCGTTGTTACTGTTTATAATGGTACATGTCTGCTCTTGCAATTTTTTTACCCATGTCCTCGTCCTAGGTCTACACTGTTCTAATCCCCCCTTGTCCTCTATGTTAGACTTAAATTGTGCCCCTCCACCTCTACCTCCGTATTGCTCCAGTATGTTCCTTTGTTTCTCGGGGGTTATCCCACCCTCATTTGGCTGGTTTCTATGTCTGGCCTGGGGAATTCTGCTGGGGGCTGTGTCCAATCTTAATGACCCATCTCCTTTAAGTCGTTGTTGGTGCCTTAAAGCCTGGTATGCCGATGGCATATCGATGTGTCTATTTAAAGAATTTTCATTCGAGAACCAGGCTTCTTTTAGGAGGCGACCTCCCTTGGTTTCATCCCGTGCCAGAATCTCAGTTCCCTGGAAATCGAAGCCGTGACCTTGCTCCTCCATGTGTATCCAAATCTGGGAGCGCTGTTCCTGACGCCGGACCGCTAGTTTGTGTTCGTGTACACGGGTTCTCAACCTTTTAGCTGTTTCACCCACATAATGGTGTGTACAATTACTGCAGTTTATACGGTAAATTACTGAGGAAGACTCCTCCTTCACTAGGGTTTCCTTCGGGCGCATTACTGATTTTCTCAAAGTTTGATCCGGCCTATGCGCTACTTTGACCCCGTGGGGTGCCAGTATGCGTGCAGCTGTTTCGGATACCCCTTGTATGTACGGGAGTACCCTCCACGCTGATGTTTCGTTTGTGCATTCAGTAGGCTGCCGGAGTCTAGGTGTAACGCACCGTTGGATAAAATCCCTCGAGTAACCATGACGTATACAAGTTTGGTAAAGATACGCTCGTTCTTTTTGTTTGGCTGCCCGTGTACTACAATGGGTATTTATCCTGTTGAATAATGTCCGTATGCAGCTGACTTTATGTGCATTGGGGTGGTTGCTTTCGTTGTGTAACATGCGATCCGTGCTGGTGGTCTTGCGGTGCACCTCCGTGTCGATGCTTCCATCCGAGTTCCGGTTAATCTGTATATATATATATATATATATTCTGTTAGATCACCCTGGCATATTGAAGGAATGTCACAGCTCCTTTTTGCCTCTAGGCCCAACCCGGGGCCATTTCAAGGCAGTAAATTTAATCATAGTCAACAAACTATATTCTGTATGTATCACATGTTTTTATGTATCACATGCTGATATATATATATAGTCAATTCGGGAACGTGTATGTGTGTGTGTGTGTGCGCGCACACACACACACACATACATATACATGTTCTTGAATTCCTCAAACCTTTCAAAACTGACTACATTTTTTCATCATACATGTACATAGTATTATGTGCTCCTTCTATATAATTTTATTAGTGTTATTTTATTAGTGCCATGCGGTAAAAATAATAAATTTTGAGAATGAAGCATCATGTTATTCCAATAAATACTATCTTCAGGTGGACAGCTCCTGTGCTATCCCAAATATTTCGGAATTGCTCAAGGCCTCAAAACTTTGAGCTTGAAATGCCCCTTTATAGTTCAAAGCACCTGCTTCAAGGACCATTTTGAGTTCAGAACACTTCTGATAAGTGCAATATGTTTTGAACTTGAATAGCAGTATCAAATTTAGAATGGAACATTTCAAGGTTGAAGTATTTCAAATTTTAAATCTTTTACATACTTAATACATATACATATAACATTCTTCCTTGTCAGAGATATGCCAGAGATAAGTGAACAGAAGCGATTTTTAGAACAGAAGTCTAAATAAAACATAGCAGTGATTTTTTTTTCTTTAGTTTTCACAGCCCTGCATAGGGAAAAGTTGGCTTTTCTTTCATATCTTCTCATCTTTCTTAACTATGTTCCCTGTTTGACAATTCAGTTTAAAGAAATCTCTACTGAATTTAGAGGAATGAAAAAAAACCTGTATCTCCTTTAGGAGACAAGCATTTTCAGAAAATAACATCAACAATAACAACAAAAACACTTTGAATCAGTCAGAAAGCTCACATACACATATAGTTTTCTGTCTTATTTGGATATAGATAAACCAAATACTGAGCTTTAGCTTTGCAGTTTGATATGTTTCTTGACAGATATTATTATGTTTGGAGATGTAGCAAGAGGTCCATTTTTCAAAACTGTGGTTAAGGTGCCCACTGGTTTTTCCTTATCGAGTCCCTGCCTTGTTTACAGTCTGACTTTTGAATTGCACTTTATTTGGAACTATGCTTGAAAAGTGACCATGAAATTCTATATTTTTGCAAAATACAAAGCTGCTGAGAGATGCCAAATATAACATGGTTTTTTTTAAAAAATGAAAGATCAAACTTTGCTGCCAATTAACCTTTGAATATTACTTAAGATATTGATGCTGAGCTAGGACCTGATTATTTGAGGGAATGTCTTCCATTATGAGACTGCTCAATTACTTAGATTAGCATAAAAGACCCTTTTGTCCCACTATGAGATAGTAGATGAGATTCAAGTGTAGTGTTTCTCCCATGTGATTCTCAGACTGCTAGTGCTTTCCATAGATTAATTTAGCTCAGTGTGTTACAGTATTTAGGAAGAACTCAAGAATCTGCAGGTGAGAGAACAAACAGGTAAATGAATATGAAGGATTATCCACTGTCAAGTATATTTTGTCTGCAATATTAACCTACAAGATTTTCTATAGCAAACAT
The DNA here is from genome assembly GCF_031021105.1 of Erythrolamprus reginae. Classification (NCBI taxonomy): domain Eukaryota; kingdom Metazoa; phylum Chordata; class Lepidosauria; order Squamata; family Dipsadidae; genus Erythrolamprus; species Erythrolamprus reginae. Next base: position 109,243,098 of record NC_091952.1, on the reverse strand, counting down.
GAATATTTTCATGTTTTTAAAGTCTATTGTTGAGTCAAACAATTTTAAGAACAGCTCTGCTTCTTCTAAAGCAGTGTGCTTTCCTTAAAATAGTCCTTTTGAGTTACAAATTATTCCTCAACTAGTTGTGTGGATTACACAGAAATCATACTACTGTTTGTATTTTTGGAGTATAAGGCACACCAGAGTATAAGACACACCTTAGTTTTTGGGAAGGAAAATGGGAAAAATATCTGCCTACCAGATATTCATCTGGCTAGCATCCTTAGTCTGGTCAGCTTCAGCACATTATTTTTTCCCCTGATTAGGGCTTTAAAAAACCTTTATTCGGAGAGTGTAACAATCAAAGAGTTTGCAAAGGGCTGGGAACATTGTTAGCACTTGGTTAGGGCAGGAAAGAAACATTCTGAGCAAGTAGAGCAATAAAGAAAAACCCTGTAAAGACTTAGGGCTTGGTAAACATTCTTTGCAGAGAGAAACAATGAAAGAGCTTGCAAGGAAAGAGCTGGGAAGATTGTTAGCAGCTAGCTGGGGAAAAAGCTTCGAAAAAAAGCTACATTTAGAATATAACATATACCCAAATTTTTAGTTTCTTTCAGGGAGGAAAAAGGTGCATCTTATACTCTGAAAAATATGGTAATGGTCTTTTAATGACCAGTGTTTTTCAACCTTTTTTCTTCAGGGGAACCCTTTGGTGTTGTCAGATTTGTGGTGGAACCCTAGTTGAAAAACAATGCACTAGGCTATACATCCTGAAGCTGAAATAGAATTCTTTTATTGGCCAAGTGTGATTGGACACACAAGGAATTTGTCTTTGGTGCATATGCTCTCAAAAAATATATTTGTCAAGAATCATGAGGTACAACACTTAATGATTGTCATAGGGACAAAATAAGCAATCAGGAAACAACCAATAGAAATCATAAGAATACAAGCAACAAGTTACAGTCATAGTCATATGTGGGAGATCAATGATAGGAATGAAGAGAAGACTAATAGTAATAGTAATGCAGCCTTAGAGATGGAGGCAGAATCAGCAAGTGCTGCTACCATGTGGGGATCCATGGCTGCGTAGTGGCAGAGAGAGGGCGAGGGAGAGAGAGAGGCTGCACCACCTACCCTTGCTGAGAGTGCCAGGCCTGAGAGGGGCAATAAGTGGAGGCTGTTCAGTCCATTCCACCTGCTTTTCGTCCCCATTTTTGGGTGGCTATGGGGGCCAGTGGGAGGGTTGGAGTGAAGGCAAAGCCAGAACAGACATCTTCCACTCTGCCTTCTGCTCTTCCTGCCCTCTTAGGCCCCCAAGCATGAGGGGAGTAGTAGGGTGCGCTCTCTTACAGTGCCCAGTGCAGGGAAAAGGGTGATAATGAGTTGGCATGGGAAGGAGGCATGAGGAGGAGCAGAAGAGAACCTTGAGCCACCTGATGCACCTCAGCCCTGGACTGGGAAGATCTGCGTCGGAGGTGCTGGAGAAGCAACTGCTCCCACCTCCTCCTCTATTCCTCCTCCTCCTGGCACTGCACCCCACACTTTGACCCTGCTGCTGCAGCAAGGGGCTAGAGGAGTGCTACACTACTGCAGCTGCCACTCCTCCTCCTGCTTGGCGGCTGCTGAAGTCGCGGAACCCTTAGCTGGTCCCTGCGGAACCCTTGGGTTCTGCAGAACTCTGGTTGAAAAACACTGCCATAATCCCTTGGAGAGTGGAGTCTGGGCAACTAAATGGAGCTGACTGTGTATTGGCCAGATGCCTATCCTGTCACCAATGTGGAGTTACATTCAACAGATATAATCTCAACGTACCCAGAGAGATAAATATCTGTCTCTACCTAGCATTGACCTTACAGCCTCCTGATTGTGAGGTAAGAGCTCCATGTCTAGGCACCGTACTCCTGGCAAGTTCATACATTATATGCCATACACTAAATAAATAATGCACATGACTCAGCAGTGTTAAGCATAGACATTCTTCAAATCTCCTTTTGTGCTGAAATATCTAAATTGTGGCACTGTTGCCAGTGGTGGGTTCTAAAACCCTTTGATACCAGCATGCATGCACTTATGTGTGTGCAACGCTTCTGCGCATGCACAGAAGCATCCCAAGAGGATGGGTGGAACATCCCGCTGCCGACACTACCAGTTCTTAGAACCAGGCCAAACTAGGAGCAACCCACTGGTGTAGCTATATAACGGTGGGGGCAGAGCACAGACTGTCTACATCTACTTAAATAACAAGATTCTGATCTCAAATATTAGCACTGTGGTGTGAAGTCTTATAATTCCTTGATAATGATGCCTAGGAATCACAGAATGAAGGGTTGAATAGATACTGGATGTCATTTAATTCAACCATTTGCTCAGTGGAGTAATCCACTACTGTATTTGCTTAACACATAGCAAGATATATAATGCTTGATAAAAAAGGTGAAATCTCAGAATATGAGCTAACAAAACTACCAATCCTAGGATGGAAAAAGACCACGTCTGTCCAGACTGAGAACTGAGTCATAACTGGGGGATAAATGCAGAAGTGCCCCCCAGGATTTAATTAACAGACTCAGTCCTTATCTGATTGGATGAGATCAACCCATTGTAGATGATAGTTCCATACACTATGAAGAATGCTTAGACATCTGCAATGAAGTAGAGTCCATTGCCTTCTGTTTCATTACTTAGCAGCTCTTACTAATAAAAATGTTTTCCTAATGATCAGTTGACATCTACTCGCTTGTTATTTGAACAATGCCTTGTTTTCTGGACTAGTCATGATCATTTCTTGCATTTCAGCTTTTCAAATATGTGAAGAAAGTCACACAGTGCTTCCAATTATTTTTAAAATAAATTTTCCTTACAGATCCCTTAATTTTTCCCTGCTCTCCTTGGATATGCTCCAGGTTGTCAATAACCTTCCTATAATGTGATGCCAAGAATAGGATCCAATAGTTTAAGTAGGCTTTGATCGATACAAAAAAGAAAAAAAGATTTTAATAGTATACTTATATTTATGTGCCTTTTACAAGCAATCAAGTCTTTCTTCTGCTGCAAAAGCATGAATTAGAAAGACAAAAATCCCCAGGGTATGTGGAACAGAGGAGGAGATGACGAGAGAGAGGGGGGGGAGGAAAGGAGAAAGAAAGAGAGAGGGGGAGAGAGGGAGGGAGGAGGGAGGGGGGGAAAAGGCTGAGTCAACCTTGAGCCAGGATAAAAAAATGCTGATCTTCATTATTGTTTCACCTTCTCTTCACCTTATTTGATTAATAATGGGGTTTTTAAAATGTTTTTTAAATTATTAGGTTTGTTATGAATTGTTCTATTGCTGTGTGAGCCGCCCCGAGTCTACGGAGAGGGGCAGCATACAAATCTAATAAATAAATAAATAAATAAATTATTAATAAATAAATTATTTTCTAATTTAAATTCTACTAGTTATGTTGTTTTGTTCCATTTTTGGCCATATTTTATTATTTATGTTACAAAGTTGGCACTTGTTGCAAATGGGAGCAAAGTATCATTGATTGGGTTTATGAAGAATGTTGTTATAATCTACCTGCTTAACAGTTCTGGAAGCTACAGTATAACTGTTGTACTGTATAAAATAGTGATATTAGAAGCAAGAACAATCAATCAAATATTTTATCAGTTGTTTTGCTGTTTTCAGGTTTAGTTCCATTCTTATCTTGTAACTGCATGCCGTCATAATAATTCTTTTGGCAATTTCAATCAATCAGATAAATTAGCTTACATTTCTGAGGTTATGTAACACTGCATGTAGCTCAAGAATGAATAACAATTCACATTTTTGTGCTCAGGTTTAATGAAATATTTGCATGAGTAAAATATCTGAATGCACATCACAATATTATATGACTATAACAAAATCAAAAGGATTTTTTACTATTGCTTTCCTCTTTTTCTGATAGTTCAAGAAATATCTCAGCTTTTATCTGTAAACAGAAGACAGCAAATAACAAAATATGATTTATTTAGTAATACCTAGCTCTCTGCACAATCAATATTATTAAATTTCAGACCTGACTATCATTATCTTAGAACGATTTTCTTTAACTATTATTAAGACACAAAACAGAGATGGAGTGATGTAAAGAGCTTTCAGTTAAGTTAGAAAAAGTTGAGTAAGCTGTGTCATACCTCCAATTTATATCTAAAATTTAGTTTAGTTTAGTTTAGTTTAATTGGATTTGTATGCCGCCCCTCTCCGAGGACTCGGGGCCCTTGTGGACAGCAACACGGAGGAGCAATGGGGGGGGAGAGTACCCCTGAGGTGGAGAAGGAAAGCACGCAGCTTCAAAGGCCAAACACTCAGTTGCAATGAAAGGCTTTTGGGGAATGCTCCCCCCCACGCCCCTGAGCAGACAATCAGCAGAGATACTTTCTGGGAAGGACGGGAGAAGCTGCTCTCCCTGTACTCTCCCTGCATGAGAGAGAGAGGAGAAAGTAAGAGGGCATAAGGGAGAAGGTTTTGCATCATTATGCAAAATTGCTCAGTGCTTCTGAGGAGCCTCGTTCTACGGTAGCTAATGCAAATTTCCAGTGTTTCCCTCTTATTTTCTATCACTGACTAGCCTCCCCCACCTACATCTCTGGCTGCCCAAAGCAGAATGAATAGAGAGACACAATGCATGTGCACAGAAACTTCACCTCCCTTTCTAGTTATCACACTGAAAGAAACCTGAATTCAACATGGTTTCTTTCACCAACCTCTCTAGTATTAAAGTGATCTAAATTCCAGTCTTTCTTTCCCAGGGTGAGATCAGACAAAAACAACCCGAGTCAGCGGAGAGGGGCGGCATACAAATCTAAATAATAAATAATAAAAATAAATAAACCCCCAGCTTTGCCCTCACTATAGAAGGAGATACTTTTCACTTCCTGTTAGATCATTTTCAATTTTTTCTGCAAGTGGGGGGGGGCTAGAGAGATAAGCAGCTCCTCTTTATTAATCTTTCCTCTATCCAAAACTTTAGTGTATATTTTTTGAAAACATGAAATTGCTTATTTTTATTTTATCTTGCAAAAAACAAATCAAAATTTATTTCCCATAAGAAGCAGTTTATGTAAGTTTCCAATTTTATCTGGACCCTTCGTCTGTTCATCTGTTCCCAAGATCAAAATATTATTTAGGGTTTTTTTGCTATTTATTTAGATTTTGGAAAAATCTTAAACTTATTCATTTGGAAAAGAAAGGTAGAGTCACTTGACATTTTCAAATTTGTAGGCCCAAAGGTCTCTAATAGCTTTAAGCAATTAATGAGCAATTTTAGAAAGTGGTTCAAAAGCAATGTTTGTGAAGTTAGTTTTCTTTAAAAGTCTCTTCCATAGTTAGGAGCAACATAGGGAATCTTGCTCAAATCCATGGAAAGTCTGCTGTTTCCTAAAGTGAAGTTGCCCTCTGGGGCACAGAAGGTGAGCTCCTATGCTTTCCTTACCCAAAATGGTTCCAAGGAACTTGTTTGCTCACCAGTTCCTTTATCTTTGCTGCAATCATTGACTCTGCTTCTGCAGATATTTATAGTTTGCCATGCCTCCCCAGGAAGTCCCTCTACCATTAACTTCTCATATATTTATTGGTAAAATTTTGGCATTACTTCTTCCAGAAGGTTATGGATGAAACATCTCATGCTATGGTGGAAACAGATGCCTATTAAATATAGTCTTCACTGAGATATCCTACAAAGAAAATCTGGATCTGCTCAAAACTTTTCTTCTTTCTTTCAAACAAATAGAACCTTCTTCTCTGGCTCAGACAAGTCCTTGTAATTTATTTTTTATTCTCATAATAGTCCAACACAAGAAGGGAATATTTTCAAACATGCTTGGATGTTGAATACTCATTGAATTTTACCATTAAGGTTATGGACCTTTTCACAAGTTTTGCCCAAGGACAAGTCTCCAATTTTGCATGAAAAATTTCTGGGAATGAGACTTCATTCTCCAGGCTGTCTGACCTATTCTCTCTTTAAGCCCTCAGCATAAGCACAGAAGCATGTTTTGACCACAGAAGAGCCTGCATTGTCTCTAATAAATGCAAATTTTCTATTAGGTGCATTACCTTAGTGACTTTAGTGAGGGAAGATGATATTATAGACTTAAGAAAGCCATAAATAAATCATAAAGCATCACATATAAACTATTATTTCAATTTAAAAGAAAGGTTAACTTTTAAGTGCATCATTTATTTAACAGTCAGTTCACTGCTGGAGAGACTTTTGCTCCCTGGAGAAGCACTTTCAACCACAAGTCCTTTTGCTTTCTCACTTTCTTTAATTGATAGCTCCAGTGTGAAGACCGCAAATGATAATGTACTTCACTCTATAACTGTTTTTACTCCATCACAGTAGAATGTGAGGTCCCTCTAAACTGCATTAGACAAGAAAAAAATTGAGACCTTTTCCCTCTCTTTAAAAAATTAAAATATCCATTACATTATAAAAATGAAAAGCAGCAACTTCTACCTGACTGGGGTTCAGCATACCCATCCTTTCTATGCTCTTGGAAACACGTGTCCCATCATTATTCAGAATGATGCTATCCTAAAGTATGAAAATGATGGCAACACCAACCACGGTCATTTTTTTCTATTGTTTTTAGCTTACAGCTATCACTTTGAAATAGAAGCAGCTGTTCCAACCTTGCTAATCTTCTTAATGATGTTAATTTCAGGGGAATAATTAAATTTATTCCCAGTCATATGTTTTTAATGTTAATATATTCCATGAAACCTACTTCTAAGCAAACATTTATTAGAGCTGGGGAATGTCACTATCCTTATATATTACCTCAATGCAACAAAGCCTAATAAAGTCCTGAATGTTTTGCTCTTTTCTTAGTGTCAGATTTTCTTTTACACAGGTAATCAAGATCAGAACTTTCCTATCTTCATAAAACAACCAGTGAGATAACTGTTCACATGTCATTGTGAGATTAAACAGAAAAAGCTCTCTGCCATTTTTCTTGGATTTTATTATTAAAAGAGATGGTAGAATTTTTTTTCTCTTTATTTTTCTCTGTGACCTGTTTGTTTATTTGTAGGTTTATCTTGCTATTTTGGTAATTATCATAAGAAACAACAATCTACTGTATTTTTTGGAGATAAAATGCACCCTTTTCCTCCCTAATAGAGGCTGATAATTTGGGTGTATTTTATACTCTGAATATAGCTCTTTTTTCAGCCCTAACTAGCTGCTAACAATCTTTCCAGCTCTTACCTTGCAGGCTCTTTCATTGTTACTGTCTGCTAAGAATGTTTTCCAAACCCTGTCTTTGTAGGTATTTTCCCCCTTCATTCTCTACTTTCTCAGAATGTTTCTTTCCAGCCTTAACCAGGTGCTAATAATGTTCCCTGCTCTTAGAAGCTTGCAAGCTCTTTCATTTTTACTCTCTGCAAAGAATGTTTTCCAAGCCCTCAGTCTTCGCAGGGTTTTTTTTCATTGCTCTACTTGCTCCAAATGTTTCTTTCCAGATGCTAATGATGTTCCTAGCTCTTGCTGGCTTGCAAGCTCTTTCATTGTTACTCTCTCTGAATAAGAGATTGGCTGCAGCGGCAGAGGCGCTTTGTCAATCATGCCCAGAAACCACCAGCGGGAAGAAATCCTCCAGGAAGGTGGGCCCAGTGAGCACATGCTTTCTGGGCCCATCTAACAGGGGGTGCTGTTGCTGCTGGCTGGGGCAGCAAGATTCAGCTTCTGCACATGTGCAGAAGCTGAATCTCACGTGCACTGCATGTACATGTGCGTGCATGGCGGCGATGATGGAGCTGTGCGCGCAGCATCATTTTTGCCAGTGCAACTCTGCTTACAACTGTAATGTGTAGGATCTGTTGCATTTGTAATTTGAAGATTATCTGTTCACATGGATTGGAAGGTGAGAAACACGGCATACCAATATCCTTTATTTACTGAACCCATTATTTCATTTGTATGTTTTTCAACTAATGCAAACAAGAACTGAAGTAAATGGAAATGTATAGCTGACTAGGGAGGCAATAAGTTTTTAGATGGACAAGAGGAACTTTATGGAAGAGTTAGGCTAGTTATTACTGTTTTGGAATTTCATAGTAAATGTAAAGCTAACATTCCTTCATGAAGTTATTCCCAGTCTCAGTATTAATAAGCAAGAAATAAAGCTTGAGTAAAAATAAATTTTCTTGAAGCACTACCTTGTGGCCCAATAGCTGCCTCCTGCTCATTACAAGGAGACTGGCATCCCCTCTGTGTTAAATTAAATTAAATGCATTGCTTACATTATTTATAAAGTATCATTATTTCAAGTTTCCATTGAGTAAAGTTTTGAAAGGGAGTTCAGATACTCTGTCATATTTAGTCTCAGTATTCCAAATGAAACCATTAATGAAAGGAAAAGTGTTTGATCTGATCAGTGCTCCTATTTAGACTGACTCTTATCACCATTCCACAAATATCCACAAAGTTAAGAACAAAGGAATGAAATAAAATGCTAATGTGAGTTTCAACTTGCATTTTGCAAATTCTGGTTACCTCTGGGAAGTGTGGGACTTGACACTATTTTCTCTTGGGAAACTATAATGAATTATGTTGTCATTTTATAACCCGTATTTTATTGGTGTTAAATGCTTAGCAATAAAAGCTGTCAACTCTGCTGTTCCTGAAAAAGAGCAGGAATGATTCTTAGAACTAGCTAGCCTGCTGTAGTTAGGGCAAACAAGTCTCTTGGGAGAATGCTTTTAAAAAAAACATTCTGCAAATGCATTTCAAATATAGAATTATTCAAAACCATTCAGTGTAATTCCCTTCCATAAATGTGCATGCAAATATATGTCTCTCTGTATGTGTCACAGTTCCAAGAGAGGCAAGGAGTGAAGTAAATATTCTATACATATATTTTTAATCTATTGAATTTTATTTCCTCATTAAATTTATATTTCACATTTCCTTCAGAACTAGTTCTTGCTGACACTGGTCTCCTAACAGTTTACAGTTAATGATTTATACAGACATATGTGATTTTCCATGATTCCTCTGAATGAAGATATTGGCTATCATCCCACAAAATAATTATGATAAAACCTTATTAATTTCAATAATGGAATCTTTTATTTATTTTACATTTACCTCGCCTTCATTCCAGTATCACATGGTTGTCTCCCCATCTCATCAACAAAAGTACTGTGAAATGAGTTAATCTAAGAGATACTGATTGGGCCAAAGTCTCATTTGAAGTTGGCTTTCCCTAGGCATGCTACTCTATTTTTTATAGAATAGAATATAATTCTTTATTGGCCAAGTGTGATTGTGTGTACAGATTGGACATACAAGGAATTTGTCTTTAGTGCATATGCTCTCAGTGTACATAAAAGAAAAAATACATTTGTCAAGAATCATGAGGTAAACACTTAATGATTGTCATGGGATACAAATAAGCAATTAGGAAACAATCAATATTAATATAAATTGTAAGCATACAAGCAACATGTTACAGTCATACAGTCATAAGTGGGAGGAGATGGGTGATAGGAACAATGAGAAGACTAATAGTAATAGTACTATTAGTAAAATAGTAACGTAATTAGTATTAATTACAATCTAGCTGTGGCTTCTTTTTAATTTACTTAGACAGTGGCTGTTTAATTATTTTTCTGGTCAAAAAGTATCTGATTGTCAAATACTTCTTGTCTGCTTACATTTAGAAAATGTTGGTGAACAGAAGCAAGGGTTTCATTTTGCTCTATGTGGAATGCCCTTTTTGTAAAGAAGGACATATTTGAATGTGAAACAATTGGAAGAATATAATTTGTAGTCACAGACAGAAGTTTCCTTATGGAATGGAGGAGCAGTTTTCTTTTTAAGATCCTTTATTCTTTAAATAATAGTTTTAAGAATAAAAAACTATTCTTTTGCATAATGTTATTTACTTTGTTTTCCAAGGCATAGAAAAATTATCTTAGGAAAAAAACAGATATACCCCTCCTACACACACAAAACCCCCTGAGAATGGGGGAAGATAGTAATTCTTTGTTAAAGCTGTCTGATTATATATCTAAAAATGATATGCAATTCTTTGTTATAATGATCACTGCTTATGAGATGGTAATTTAACCTTTCAAGTACAGGTGAAATTATTGACAGGCAGTTGAGCATTGATGTACGTGCTGTAATGCTGCCAGAGAAGCACCTTTCCTCATTGCTTAATCCAACCTTCTTGAAATGAGTGGCTGACATTAAAGCCTTCAAACAGTTTAGACTCTCAAGTGGGATTTGTGTTCCACCATGTGCTTGTCATTGTAATAGAAAATACATTGTGCTAATGCCAGGTTTCTGAAGCTCCAGGTCTCTTTACAACAAATGTAATAGTAAATCCAGGATTTGTGTACTATATGCAATAAGCTTTCTCTTAAAGGTGGATTTATACTAATCATGTAAGAGGATTCAGCATCAACACTGGCACACCCGGTTATCTCTCCCCCCCACTTTAAAAAAAAGAAATGTATTGTACTGGAAATAACTTCCAGATAGAGTTCTGATGCAGAAATGCCATAGCAGAACAACTGTTGTAAAGCTCAGAGAACATGAACGATTTCAGGAGAAAGGTTCCTTCTAATCGTCTTCTTTCCATCAATTTGAAAGACATTAGCTGGCAGCAAAAAAGATACAAACACTTTGTTCAGATTTTTAACTCACATAAGTTAGAAACCGTAATTTTAAACTGGAAATATTTTCAGAGCTCTATGATAAATTTCACCTTTGCGCGGAAGCAAAAAAAAAATCAGTTAAAATCACCGAAATCTCACATGTGCGAGCATCCTCACATGAGATTTTGGCAATTTTCACTGATTTCTTTGCACAAAAGCAAAGTCTCACATGGGGGTGTGCCACCCACAAATATGCTGGCCTCTGGGACCGATCCAGTAGAGAAAGGTAAATGCGGACCTTCACTGATATCTACTTGAAAAATAGCGTTCAAATTTCCCAGCATACATATATTTTCATAGCTTAATTCAGCTCTGATTTAGGACTGTGTAAAACTTATCTTGATTTTCATTATATGCATAAATTGCAATTAGTAATCTTTTATTATTATTATTCATCAATATTTCTACCATTAAAATCCTTCCATCCTTGGTAAATGGTAAATTGGTGAAATGTATGCTTATGAAATTTAACCCATGTTTAGTATTTCTCAATTGAATGTTATTTGTTTGTTTTATTGTCTTATTTTAAAATGTTTAATAAAGACTAACTTTTTATTAAAAAATAAAATAAAATCCTTCCATCCTTGCCATTGTAAATACATCTTGAAAATTTTTTTGTATATACAGTTTAACTCCTTTCTTGCTTCGATCTGCTAAAGTTGAGTATAATTCTCCCAATCTCTCCCATTCTAATAATTTCTTGTGTTGCTTTCTAATTTGTACTTCTTGTAAGCAAATAATGTCCATTCTTGTTTTCCTTAATTTATTAAAAATTCTCTTCCTTTTTGTACCCAAATTCAATCCATTTATATTCGTAGAAATAATCTTGATCTCATCATCTGTCGCCAGGCATGGGGGAATTGAAATTTCCCTTCCCCTAGGCTTATAGAATTTACACATGGTATGCTTGTATGTATGAGTGGTTCTTTAAATTGGGGTTTTTTAGATTATTTTTAATATTAGATTTGTTTACATTGTTTTTTTATATTGTTGTTAGCCGCCCCGAGTCTTCAGAGAGGGGCGACATACAAATCTAATAAATAAACAAACAAACAAACAAACAAACAAACAAACAAACAAATCATCCGTAGTTTCCATTTTATTTTAAAGCCTTAGCCAATCTAGTTATCCTTATTTTGTTTTGGTCTGTTAACTCCATAGCTGTTGCTCCTTCTAGTTCCTTGTCTTTCATCTCTTCTTCTTGTTGGGTTATTTGTTGTTTTGATTGTAGTTCTCTTACACCCACACACTCATTTTCAGAGTAAACAAAATGTTCAAGATGAAAGGTTTTGGCTTTGTCAATTGTATCCAGTCTTATTCTCTGTCCCTGCCAAATCACCATTATCCCTTCTGGTATCAATCATCTAAAACTGACTCCTCTCTCAGTTTTTTAGTCAAAAATTAATAGTCTCTTTTTAAATCTCTGACTTTTCTGGGTACTTATTTCAATATTACAAGCTCTTTCTCCTTATATTTAAGTGTTGTGTTTCTCAGTTTTTGTACAAGTTCTGTTCTCCATGTCTTTTTTGTGAATCCAATGTGGATCTCTCTTGGCAATTTGTTTCTCATCGCGCATCTGGTGTTCACTCTATAAATTTCATCAATATTATTCAGTACTTTTTCTTTATCTTCCCCTATCATGTCTGCCAACATTTCTGCCTTTTTTTTTCACCAAAATTTCTTCTTTTTCTTCTATAACATTCTGGAACTGTAGATAATATTCTGTGTCATCCATCTTCAAGGTTATATTTATCTTTTCTTGTCTTTTATCAAATTCTGCCAAATGTGCATCTACCTCTTGTATCTTTGTTTTGTTGTCTTGAACTCCTTCTTCTGCTTTCTGCAAACATTGTTCATTTTTTTCCATCAAGCCTCTCATTTCTTTCAACTTTTCCTCTACTTTGCCTATACTCACTTCCATTTTACCAACACTTTCTGATTTAACATCTCCAAGTGGAGCTTGCATAAAGTTGTGAAAGTTATGAAATTCTGGACCACAGCAATCCCAAATGTTGGTCTTGAGGAATTAACCCCTCAATTAACACATTTGATTGTTGAACTTTACAGACTGTTTCTAATTTTACTATAACCAATATCTTTACTATTATTACTCTCTTTCTCTTATTTATATTTGCTTCTTTGGATATTTGTTTTATGTAATATCATTTTGGTCTATGATTATACATTCAATGAATAATATACTGCTCAAAAAATAAAGAGAACACTCAAAAAATAAAGAGAACACATCCCAGATCTGAATGAATGAAATATTATCCTTGAATACTTGGAGTTATATTCTGTTGTTTAAGTGTTCCCTTTATTTTTTTTAAGCAGTGTATAAATAAACTAGCTGACACCTGAGCTTCACTATGAAACTATGTAATGGGGCTTGATAAATTGACAAAATCTGAATATTAAGGAGTAGTTTAAAAAGGGACTGTATTACTTTGCTAGAGATGATAAGCTAAGTTTCTTTTACAGATGAAGGCACTATTTGCATAGCACGGACTTTCAATTTGTCCCTCAGATGAATTGCTCAGGACCTCCCTGTAAACAACATTCCTGGTTTTGCTGTCTGGCTGGAAAATGACCAGGCTGTCAGGTGAACTGATTCTGGAGCATGCCACATAGAATTAGCCATGAGAGAAACAGGCAGTTTCCCTGTTTTCCTAATCACATCTGTAAATCTTTTCCTGTGTTTTTTGCCCCCTTTGCCTTTAACTGGTGTTACAGTAGAAGGAACATATTTGTCTCAATTGAGGAAGAAAATAAGAGGGGAAAAATCTGTCTCTGCCTACCAGCACCCATTAGTATTCATCTGACTAGCATCCTGTTAGTGTGTGAGAGAGTTGAGGGGTGTTTGGAAACTCGAACAGTATTTGCTCTGTGATGAAGGAGAAAGGAAGGGGTCTGTGCATAGCTTAGCTCAACTGTTTTGTAGTAAAGCTGCTTGCTGCTGTGAAAGCAAAAATAAAACTGAAACTTTTCTGCTTGTTTTTTGAATTTGGATCAGATTTCTTTTCAGGTGGGGAGGGGTGAGTAGAACTTCTTGGCACCAGAGTGTGTTAACAATAGTATATGAATACTCATTCTCTGATGGTCATTTTGAAAAACCCTTTCTTAGTGAGCACCTAGAAGCCAAGAGGAGCATGCATGGCAAATTTCAAGTTTGTAGGATTCACAGTTCTGGAGATTTCGTGATTAATGTGTGAGTGGTTTTCACTTTTATATATATAGAAAAATAAATCTATATTAATATTAGCAAATAGATTTTTTAATCCAAAGCTTAAAAAAAGAAGTTGAACAACAACAACAACAACAATAATAATAATAATAATAATAATAATAACAACAACAACAACAACAATAATAATAGACATGATGCTGTGGCACAGATGATCCACTGGAACCTGTGCAGGAACTACCATTTACCAGTGGCAAAGAACTGGTGGGATCATAAGCCCTAAAAAGTGGTCGAAAATGAGCAAGCAAAACTACTGTGGGACTTCTGACTTCAGGCTGACCGAATTCTGAAGCATAACACACCAGACATCCTGATTGTGGAGAAAAAGAAAGTATGGATCATCGACATCGCAATCCCAGGGGGCAGCAGAATTGAGGAGAAGTAGCTAGAGAAATTAGTGAAATATGAAGATCTAAAAATCGAGCTGCAACAACTCTGGCATAAGCCAGTGAAAGTGGTCCCAGTGGTATTTGGCACGCTGGGTGCAGTGCCAAAGGATCTCAGAGGACATTTGAAAACCATCGGAATTGACAAAATCTCCATCTGTCAATTGCAAACGGCCGCTTTACTGTGATCGGCAAACATAATTCGCCACTACATCACGCAGTCCTGGGTGCTTGGGAAGCACCCGACTTGTGATGAAATACAAAATCCAGCATAGTGATCTCGTTTGCTGTGTTGTATTGACATAATAATAATAATAATAATAATAATAATAATAATAATAATAATAATAATACTTACATCTGGCACAAATCTTAGAAAACTCACTTACTAACTGGCGTTATCTTATTATAAGAAGCAATGGCAATAATTCAATGCACCCAAGCCATGCAGCTGTAACTTAGTATTTTTATAGCAATGACAGAAATAGAAATTGGAGAGGAATTGGGTTTAGATTAACATCCCCATACAATAATTTTTAATAATTTAGTTCCTAGTCCTTCTCATTTCAGCTGTTAAATCAGTATAATTTCATTGGAGCGCTGCAGGATTCATGTCTGCAAGACCAGATGTAAAATAGCATTAAATTAGAAATTAAAAATAGGCTCTCTTAATGCAAATTAACAAAGTTGAGTATGGAACTATAGGATCTGTCATTCCAATCCTCCAAGTTCTTGCCAGTAGCTTTGGAAATTCTATTTCTTTTGACACAAATAGCTTTGAAGTCAGTTTGATGTAGCACTTAAGGCATCAGGCTAGAAACTCATAGGTTGTGAGTTCTAATCCCACCTTAGGCACAAAGACAGCTAATTGATTTGGGGACTGTAACTTTCTCTCTGAGCCCTAGAAAGCAGACAATGGTCACTTCTGAAATCTTGTCAAGAAAACTGCAGGGACTATTCCAGACAGTCACAAAGGAATAAAGAAAGACTCAAAAAAAATCCTCCCTGCAAAAAAATAATAATAACCATTTTCAGAAATACAAATAATGTAATATTTTGCCTGTTGTTTCTCTCTCGATGTTTTTACCTGCTTTAGCCTCTTCTTCCAGTTATGTTTTCAAAGTTTGCTGATGTTTTAATAAATAAGCATTTATTAACAGAGGGTGATTGATTGGGAATATGCTGAAGCAAACGGAACTAGAAATTACAGTCATTTACCAACAGGTTGCAGCCTCTTTAGTGGACAATTTTATACTGGAAAAACCATCTTGTTCCAACGTGGACCCAGAATGAAATGCATTATGTAACAAAATAAGGCAATCTACACCAGATAATGTGTAACCAAGTACAACTATGCCTAGCTATCCAGTTTTGTTGTATACATTTCAACAGTTTCCAAGGACACCGATTTTTTCTTTTTCTTTTAAAGATGAAACCACCTTTTCTTAGCAGAAGCTGACATTTTTTTCATGATAGTTTGAGAACAAAGAATAAAGAATAATCTTGTTGTACTTTTACAGATCAAAGCATAGTTTGAGGGAGCATAAACTTTATGGACAGCTGGTTTAGAACAAGAATGATTGTTTACTCTATAGCAGGGGTAGGCAAAGTTGGCTGTTCTATGACTTGTGGACTTCAACTCCCAGAATTCCTGAGCCAATCATGCTATCTCAGGAATTCTGGAAGTTGAAGTCCACATGTCACAGAACAGCCTTCTTTGCCTAACCCTGCTCTATAGTATAAATATAAGGCAAATATTCCTCTTGGAACATGTTCTTAAACAGAATGTCTGGACATATAGTATGTCAGTAAACTGCAGCAGCCTTATTCATCCTGTTTTAGTAATTTCTTTCTAGGTTGCATAACTATCAGTTTGTTTTCTGTTCTGCAGCCATCCTTCAAATTAATTTCACCCGTTTGCAATGGAGAGAGACTAGTAATAAACCTGTTCTTCCCTTTTCTGGATATTTAATAGGGCTACAAATAATAACTTGAAATTACCCTGTCATTCAAATGCCTATTCATAAGATCTCCAGGGCAATACTGAAATGATTTAACTGAGAACTAGTATCATGTGTGCTGCTCAGAGGGCATAGAAAGGCAAGTAACAGCAAATTTAGGAGCAATATGGCACTTGAAAGAAAGTGTCATGATTCTGCCTTCAGTATTCTAGAACTCAAAACAACCATTTTACTTTCTTCCTGATGGATACTTAAACAGAAAAATGCCACTAAATCCAATGGGATTGTTTGTCAAGAAAACATCCAGCACTGACTATTTCAGCATTGTTAATGTTCGTGGCAAACTGTTTATAATAAACTGTTAGCAGTATCTGGAAAAACTATAAGATTATAATGGATAACTTTTAAATGATAACTACAGTATTTCAATAATGTAATTTAAGAAAATAGGTCAGGATGAGCAAGAAAATTTGATTTGGAAAACAGAGAAGTAATGAAGTTGATGACTTTCTATTTAGAAATCAGTAGATTTTGTGTTCAAAGCACCCAGGTCTATGATGGCAAACCTATGGCACACATGCCACAGGTGGCACACAGAGCGATATTGGAAGGCACGTGAGGTGTCAGCTCCTGTGCCCCTGTGTGCATTAGACAGCTGTTTTTTTGGCCTTGGGGAAGGACATTTTGCACTCCAGGGCTTTAGGAAGCTTCCCTGAAGCCTTCCCTGAAGGCCCTGGAGTTTTTTTCCGGAGTGCAAAAAACAGCACAATTGGCAAACCAGAAGTCAATTTTCTGAATTTCCAGTTTACCCGCTGTGCTGTTTTTCACATTCCAGGGCTTCGGGAAGCTTTCCTGAAGACTCTGGAGTGCAAAAATGGGACAATGGGCAAACAGGAAGTCCATTTTTCTGAACTTCCAGTTTGCCCATTTTTTCAGCCTCCCAGGCTTCAGTGGGGATTTTGTGCATGTGCAGGGGCAGCGCAAGGGGGGAGGTGCAGGGGGAAGGAATGGTTGTGGGCATCTACATGAATGCTAGCACATGCACACACACTCTTTTGATATGCAAACCAAAAAAGATTTGCCATCACTGACTAGGTGAAATTTAGACAGTCATTAGATGGAAGAAACAAATAAAACCTCTGCTTCTAGATTTAATAGTCCTGTTTATGAATAGATTTCAAAACCAAAACCAAAGAAATGGGTGCCAAAATGTATACATTTCTCTATATTTGAGGTATTAATTTGTACCAGGCAACTCATGACCAGCTGGATCATCATTTTAGATTTTTTTTTTAACCTAAACCCTATCTAAGTGGTTTACAGAGTCAGCATATTGCCGCCAACAATTTGGGTCCTCATTTTACCGACCTCAGAAGGCTGGAAAGCTGAGCCAACCTTGAGCTGGTAAGATTTGAAATGCTGAACTGCAGCTAGCAGTCAGCTGAAGTAGCCTGAAGTACTGCTAATCACTACACCACCTTGACTGTATTCTGAGGTACTTGAATTTTAGTGAGAGGAATATAAAATCACAAGAACTACTGATGTCAAAAGTTCTCAAAGGTTTTCTTGAGAAGTTACAGTTATCAGAAAGATTTAAAGTAGATAAAATAATTCATGTCATTGAACAATGTGGATGTGCAAAAAAGCTTTAGGGATTTAAAAAGTTGTGATTTATGGTTTTGATGGTTAGGCAGAATAGAATATGGGAAGAAGAATTTGTGATAGGACTAATATAGAGAGGTTAAAATATTATTGTACTTATATTGTAACTGCTGTGATGGAGATAAGAAATCACTTCTTTATAACTTCTTTTCTCTATTTTTCTTCCTTCTTCCCTTTACCTTCTTTTTTTTTTTTGCATTTTAAACTTTTACTTTCACTGCTCCCTTTTACTTTTTTTGGATATAGAATGGAATGGGAAATTTACCATTCCATAAGGAATGAATGGTGGGTTGAATATATAATATTAATAGGTTAATCATCAATCTGCCACTGAATTTCATTCAATAAATATATGTACAGAGGGTAATAAGGCTCAGGAAAAATACCTAAGCAATCAGAATGCTAAGTCAAGGAACGAATAATAAATTATGCTTGTATTACAATTTGCCTTCCTTATAGCTCTTCTATATGCAGGAAACAGTAAATTCATCTTAATGATATTTTATTCAGCGAATGCCATCTTAATGCAAATTTCTCTTAATAACTCTGTCTAGGCAATATTAAGAGTGTCTGATGAATTAAGAGTTGTTATGGTTGACAGATGGTGAAAGTCAATTGAGATCTAATCAGAGCAGAGATACAGTGACCTCTCCAGCTGTTGCTGAACTACAGCTCTCGGTTTCATAGTCAATAGTTCCGCAACATGTGGCAGTCCTCAGTTTCTCCATCCTGATCAATGAATTGAATAGATAGGCAATGTATTGTTTAAATCATCCAAATACTTACCAACATATTAGTATATTAGCGTGCCCCTTACTTCCTCTAACCACCCCAAAACCAACCCCCAACACAAGACCAATTTCATATGAAATGCTTCAACTGATCAATCTTATTGACCTAATCTATATGCAAATAACAGTTGATTTTGAATGTACATAAATTTACTGAGCTTATGCCGCTGGCGACTTACCAGCCGGCGAGGGTTGCGGCGTGGGCCGGGGAAGGAGGCCGCCATGTTGGGGCGGAGCCTGCGGCCCCCACGTCATCCCCGGGGGCCGCAGCGTGGCGTTTGGGTGCGCTGGTCACCCACTGGACCGGGCAGGAGGGAGGTAGCCCTGCAAAAGGGGCTGCCTCGTGGCACAGTGCCTCCTGCCCGCTGGCGTGGGACAGCTCTTGCACCCCGATCTCGCCGCAGGACTGAACGGCGAGGGGGGACCAGCGCGCCTTTTTCTCCCCGACGGGAGGATTGGAGTCGGAGGACGGGGCCTTCTGCGAAGCCCCTGGGATCGTTGGCGATCGCCGGGGGCAGCTCGGGTTTCGCCTCTCCTTCTTCCTTGCCGGCAGCGCGCAGGACGGCGCCGGCGGAAAATTGGAGGATTCGCCTGGTTTGCTTGCTTGGGAAAGGGGGGAGGGGGTCAGATGGCTGCCGTGCCGGCGCCCCTCCCCCCCGGCCTCGTGTATATGGCGGCAGGGCGCGCGGGGCTTCGACGGCTTGCCGGCCGGGTTGTGGTTTCCGGGCCTGTTTTCCGCCCGGGCGGGTGAGCCGGGGCTCTTATGGCCCTGCCGGCTACGCGCCTGGAGCGCTTCGGTGGAGGGAGGCCGGGGCGAGCGCTAGGGAGCGGAGAGGCCGTTCGCCCTTCCTCCACGTGGTTGTTTTTTGGCCGCTGATTTCGGGGTCAGGACTCTGCACGGTGCCGGGGGGGGTTCTTGCCTCCTGGCGGCCCCTCCCCCCATTAGCACTAGCCAGGCTGACACTGCTTGGGGCCCCGTTTCCCCTGGTGGAGGGGAGGTTTACATGGTTGTTGCTTCTTATTATTTATTAGTTGGACTTGTGTGCCGCCCCTCTCCGGGGACTCGGGGCGGCTCACGACAAGTAAACAAAAAACAAAAAACAAAAAAAACCCAGTCACAACAATCCAATTAATTAAAATATGTAACGATTTTAATAATAATAATAAAAAAAAACCACCCCATGTAATAGCAAACACACACACAAGCATGTATTCTTGCCAGTATACGTTTAGTACACAGCGCTTGCTGTGGGCCGCCCGGGTCTTCGGGGTGGGGCGGCATACGGGTCTAATAAAGTATTTATTATTATTATTATTATTATTATTATTATTATTATTATTACATATAGGTCAGTTCATAATGATAGTGATCGGTAAGGAGAATAGTTCCAGCTGTGGGCAGAAGTGGTTTTGGTTCACTGAAACCCACAGGATTAATTGGTAGAGTCACAGCAGCCTGGATTGAGGGCGGGGGATTTATTAATTGGTCATAAAATTACAATTGGATTGTCCCCCCTCCCCCCATTTCCTGACAAAGGAGTAATTTATCGATTACAATGCCAATATTGAACTATTTATTCCCCGATCTAATTTTGCATATAGATAATAGGGCAACCCAGTTATTAGATAAGATGCATTTCATTCTTGACTGATTTATTGAACAAGGAATTATTAAAAAACAAAACAAAAAAACAACAACTAATTAAAGTAATAATTATTATTAATCCACTAGAATCAGGGGGAACTTACACTGGAGATTTGGATGAATACAGTGGTTGATGGATCTATTTCCTCCCCTTTTGGAAGCTTCAGCTGATTAAGTGGTTGGATTAATTGAACCACTGGGGTCAGTTTTATTTAATATACTATTAATTCATTCTATTAGTTTAATACTAACGGGGGGGTTTAGGGTATACAAAATGAGAGCAACAAGGCTCGTGTCTGCAACCTAGTGGTCTGGTATAGGCCAAATGCTGGGTTTCTCAACTTGCTGGATGCATAAAGAGTTAATCAACGCTACAATGATATATATATTGTCGGTAGAGGGGGGCGACATGCAAACTTAATGAATTGTTATTATGATTTATTACTATTATTATACAGGATATATTTTATTTTAATTTTATGGGATTTATGAGCTAGACACCAGTAATTTAGCTGGACAGCAGCATTATTATGCCCTCATGGCGAGGAGGGGGATTGTCCACATGGTGGTTCCCACCTTTCCCCAGTTTAGGGCAGAGCCTGGAACACACACTGACACACCCTGGCAGTAAGTAGACCAGGCACAGTCGCTCACTGTTAAGGCTTACGTCTCTAGCTGTGAGCACTGTCCGCCTGGGTGCCTCGTGTGTTATCGTTGTCATTGTCATTTATTATTTTATGGTTTTATTGAAAGAGTGGTTGATCCTTGGGACAAACGTTACAGCAGACTCGGGCAGTGGATCCGCAGTGGCTGAATTTAAACATGCCTGGGATAAACATATCCACTGTAGGATAACCCACGGGAAATAGTGTGGGGGCAGACGGGATGGACCATGGGGTCCTTTTTTGCTGCCATCAATCTTCTATGTTTCTATCATTGGCCAATTTGGCCAGGGCACGTGGTCCATACGAGGTACCTGTTGACCTTATTATATGGGGAGGTAGTAAAATTGGCAATGGCCATTTGGGCAATGGGGGCAAATAATTCAGGATACTCTGGACCTGTTGTATGCTATGGCGGTTCCATTCGGGACAAGAACCATAAGGAGAACCAGACATCGGTAAGAGGGACATGACACCAGGAAAGTATTTCTTCCCTATAGGATGTTTTAGGGGTAAAGCACTAATACTGCCCTCGACACTGGGGGGTAGGGCTCTACCACTATAGGCGTGACTGTTGGTTGCTCCTCACTACTAATGTTCTGAATTTTGCCACATTTCCAAATGTCAATTTGTACCGAGGGCCATAACAGTATGGGTGCAGTTGGTAGCAGGCCTTTTCTGTACCAACAAAACTGAGAGATACTATTAATGTCATAACTACAGCCTGCAGATCCCCATGTCATTACCAGGCTGAAGTTTGGAAATCTCCTAATCTCTGGTTAATTCACTCAGGAGTAAGCAATGAGGAACCGGATTGTGGGGACAATAGCCTGGCTCAGTGAAAAGTGCTTTGGCCGACATGTTGTGAGCCGCCATCGGTCTAGGGAAGGGGCGGCATGATAATTGCATAACTGAATAAATAAATGAATTAGTCAGTTTATCGCAGCCCCTTTAGTTGTTCAGAGAACTGGTGTAGTCATTTCCTGGAATGGGGGGCTTGCACGAACGCTAAGTTTTGCGGTCATCTGAATCAAATTCACACTTGTGTGGATTTTACCTTAGATGAGTTATTAAGCATTATATTAATGGTTTCAGGGAAGAATAGTTTATCAAAGTTATTATCGTAAGCTATATCGAAGTGGGGGTGTCAGGATGTACCATTAATATTATGGTTATATTGATTAAGTCATGTTGGTCAAGCTAATTCATGCGCTAACGGTAAAGAAGGCCTTTGCAGGGGCCTTTGCTTATCTGCATAAATTTCTCGCAACTCTTCTACTCCCCGGGGGAGCGAGCAGGGCCTCCGAGCATATTGGCTCATCTCCCAGGCATTTTAAGGCTGGAAGAAGAGTATTGTGACTTCCTGAGAGCAATACAGGAACATGGGTCTGTGACTCAGGCACAGCTGGTCCAGCGGAGGGGAAGCGAGACAGCAATAGGAGGCCTGGTCTGTTCACAGGGAGTAGGTGCACATGGGCAGGTGGTTGGCAGCCACATGGCATAGGCTGGGGCGCAGGGTACCCAGAATGGTGGACGGCGCCATCACCAAGCAAAGGAGTGCAGGTGGGACCACACGGTTACATGCCATCGTATAGGGGCAACAGGGGGGGATTAGCTCTCCTAACAAAAGACCCCGGTGGCTAACTATGTGAGGACAGGGGGAATGATCAAGGGATGGTCCAAGGAAGGGGCGCAGATGGGGCAGAAATTGGTAAGCCGCTATACATTACCCAGTCTCGGGGGCAGCGGGCATTGGAGGGGATCCAGATTCTCACCCAACGAAGGAGGCCGTTTCACACGACAGCCATGTCCCTAGGGACATGGTAGGTATGCAAGGTGCTGGCATGGTCGCCTGGTAGTGGATCATGTACGGTTCCCTGGGCCAGCAAACCGATGTTAAATTGGGGGCCGCGGCAGCCGTGTTGGTTGTGCTTGGAGTCTCCAGTAACGCAGGGGGTGGATTGATCACCGGCCAGGCGTATCAAACAGGACATAGGCCTGGGTGTGATGGCCTCAGTCCACGATAAAACGAGGAAGCCAGGGAATGGTGCCCTTTGTACCATAAGACAGGCCTCCACTGAGCAAATAACAGTTAGGGGCTGTTACAGAAGGATTTAGCAGGATATCGGGTGGTATTCCCTCAGCAATACTGATTGCGGTTTTCAACAAGTTCTCAGCAAAGTAATGAATCCGGTGGCGGATCGAAATCAGTGGGTTTTCATGGCATAGATTCGAGCACCTGAGTACAAGCGTTTTGGGAGCGGGTGGCTAACACTGTCTTGTTATTTTTATCGTTTCTCTAGGTCCTGGCCCTGCTCCACTTTATTGCGCGCAAAGTGCGAAGGAGCTGCCCTTCCGTTGCCCACAGTAGCGAACTGCGGCCACAGCGTGGCATGTCGGCTGGATGTACAGCTGCAACATTATCTTCAGGAATGTGGAGGTTGCTGAGTCACTGGGGCTTCAGTGGAAAGGGCTTGAGCTCGGAGGTCTCCGTTTGAGACGGGCCTCTCCCGTTGGGAAAGTTGGGAGCAGTGAGGGGCTGGACCCAGTTTGTTTGGTGTGGCACACTGGTGGCAACCACCTGTTGCTGGTGAATTGGGAAAGGTGGCCTGACACACGCGTGTGGTGGTACCATATATTACCACGGAGGTGCTGGAGGCATGCCAAGAACCCAAGGCGGTGGAGGATGCCAGGTAGAGAATCAACAGAGCAGCGAAGGAAGGGGTACTCCAGACGGGGGGGGGGGTGTGATAGATCACCCCAACATTAGAGCATCCCAGTTAGCTTTATTCAGAGGGGACAGGGTACACTTGTCAGAGGAGGGGAATGACAAATTCATAGCGACCTGC
The DNA here is from genome assembly GCF_031021105.1 of Erythrolamprus reginae. NCBI lineage: Eukaryota > Metazoa > Chordata > Lepidosauria > Squamata > Dipsadidae > Erythrolamprus > Erythrolamprus reginae. Next base: position 109,219,220 of record NC_091952.1, on the reverse strand, counting down.
AGAGGTGCCTGCACATTTATGTGCAGGGGGGGAGCAGGGGGAATAAATTTATAATTTCACCCCCTGCTGTGGCCGATAGGGGGCGGAAATGGGCGTAAGCAGCAACTGTGTGATCTCCTTTAGGGGCGCCTCTACTGAGGTGAGGGGCGATCTCCTTCTCGGATTACAGGGCTCGACCGGCTTGGGTTCAGGGAGGGGGTCGCTCCTGTGGCTCGCTGCCTGGGGCGTATCAGAGACCAGTGGCGAGCCATCCCACACGCCGTGGGGGCGTGGAATGGGGCAGGGGGCAGGTGTAATTTTACCTGACCCTGCACCCAGGCAAGGAGCTTTCGCCCTAGAGTTGCTCAGTTGAGTTTGTTGGAAAGTTAACTCCGCCCCCATTTGATTTATGCACCCCTGCAGGTCACGTGGTTTAATTGGTTAAATAGTTAATTTGAGTTTGGTTTAATAAAAGTGACCCTATTTATACCCACACCTTTGTGTCCGACTGTTACTCCGCCTGCGCCGCAATCCCTTTTTAAAAAATATGTTTTAGCTACAGAGGCTAAGCAGTCACATCCATTTCTACTTTTATTCAAATGCAAGTGGTATCTGGATGTGCATCTTTCATGGTGTTTATAAATTAAAAGATACTCCAGGAAGGTGATGGGCGGGTATTTATTTTTTGTATGATTTCTAAAGTAGTATCTGTTTCCTTTGAGACAAAAATGATGAGACTTGTTATTTAGTTGCTGTTCCTCCAAAAAAGGAAAGTCACTGTTTAAAATAATCAATAAGAGAATTGAAAACAGAATTAAAACTTAAAAATGCCTTTATCTAAATTGATAATGATCTGTAAGTTAGAGCACACTGTTCTGGATGCCATATGTTAAAAAGGATATTCTGCAGCATGAAATATATGAAAAAGGGGAGGGAACATTAAAAATGTGTTGGAGAAAATTTTTTGCATGGGAAAAAAGCAAGGGACTTTTTTACTTGAAAGGAAAAGAATGCAGCATTAATTTTTCTCTAGTTTGAAAAGGGTAGGTGCAGCAGTAGTGACCTAAACAGGACATCATAGTGCCGAGGCAGGTGGTGGGTGGGTTGGGCTATGCCATCCTATTTAGCTACATTTTTCAAGCTGTGCACATGCATGCTGAACCAAGGGTGTTTCCGCATGCGCTCACATTTTCGGTGCCAGGTGAACTCATAAAATAATGTGCTGATGCTGACCAGACTAAGGATGCTAGCCAGATGAATACCTGGTGGGCAGATTCCACCCCCCACCCCCATTTCCTTCTCCAAAAACTAAGGTGCATCTTATACTCTGAAAAATATGGTATGTATATATGTTTCAAATTCTAGGCTACTTTTGGCACTAATATGTAGTTAATACCCCATTATATCATAAATTAATATTATAATATTTTCAGTAGGTGAAATATAGTTCTAAATCAGATAGATTAGTGTTATGTTATGAATCTTAGTATATAAAGCCTTGTCCCATTTCTATCTAACTTTCTACCTATCTCACTATTTTCCTTCCTTCCTTCCTTCCTTCCTTCCTTCCTTCCTTCCTTCCTTCTATCACTTTATTTCCAGCTGCATATATTAGAAAAAAATGTTCAAAAAACCTATATGAGATCGACAGGTGTCCCAATTACATTATAGTTATAAAGTAGGCTTTTCTGTCAAATGATTAAAAATACAAAGGAAAAACAAAGCTGCCATGAATTTAAGTTACACAGTAAGATGTTATTTATAGTTGCCCACTAAATTCTTCTCTAGGGAAGCCATCATGTCAAAGAAAGGGGGAATTTACATGGTCTGGTTCTATTACAGCTGGAGGTTGACAGCTGGTTATTATGTACACCTAATTTACTCAAGCAGTAAATACTGCAAGCAGAAAAGAATCTATTCACCTAAGGTTTATCGTTCAATTGGTTCATGCTTTGCTTGAAAATTAAATGAAGAATAAATTAATGAATTCATAACAATGTAAAATACTGTCCATGAAGGCATACCTACACAAGGGTTCTTTGGTGTAATTAGGATTATGAGGCTGATTCCACCATGCAGAACAATTTCAATCATATTTAAAAAATAAATAAATCTGTGAACAGTTCCATAACAGAAAGCAATTTCTCAAACATTGTGGCAAAAGAAGGGAAATTAGTAGACTGCTCATCTCCTGTAGATGTGAGAAGTCAGTTGAATCAATTAGCTAATACTCAACAGAAAATGACACTATCAAAAAGGAATTTGAAGAAACAGATAAAAGACCTATAGCAGGTTTGCAAGCACCTGATCATCTTGGATGTATACATTGTATATTGAAATAGAACAATATTACAAAATAAGAACAAGTAATAGTAACAATTGTTTGTTATTACATGGTATCTCAATATATTTAAATTAACAATTGATATTTCTTAGAATGAAATATATTGAGGAGAAAATGACAATTCCTTCTGTACTGTTACCCTCCAGATCAAATTAGAAATTTCCCAGAAAACACACACACACACACACACACACAAACACACAAAGAGCCACTAAAGATCATTATGAATTGAAGAAACAAATGATTATACTCAAGACCTTATGGATTGAAAAATGATTTTTCCTTTAAAAATTATGAATGTATTTAAGATGTATTTCAGGTGGCATATAACTCCCACAAAATTAGCTAAAATAGACAAAAAATGTTCACCTAGATGTTGGAGATGTAATAAAGAATTTGGATCATATTATCACATGTGGTGGAGTTGCGAGAAAGTTAAGAGATATTGGGGGGAAATTCAAATGTGGTTAGAAGAAATATTAGAGAGAAAAATAGAAAAAAAACCTGAATTTTTTCTGTTAGGTATAGCCCATGAAAATTTTGGAAAAAAAACAATTGTTTTTAATCTTCCACATAACGACAGTAGTGAGAATAGTGCTCGCACAATATTGGAAAAATGAAAATGAGGAAGATATAATTGAAAAAATTACTATGTGTGCAGAAATGGATAGTTTAACAAAAGAAATAAAAAATATAGATGAGCCAGGGTATACTAATTGTTGGGGGAGGTTTTATGATTGGATGGAAAAAATGAAAAAAGGAGAATTAGAGAAGTTAATAAATGTTAGATAATTTGGAGAGTAAATGTCAGAGGATCGGTCACAAAAGGAAAACAAAGAAAAAGTTATACCACAATAAGATCTTTCCTAAGACTTGATGTATATTATGTAAATACAATCCATGTACTAGGAAATAAGCACTGTTGGAATTGTATTACAAGCACGTCACAAATTGTCTAACTTTTATTTTAATGTTTTTTGTTTGTCTATTTTCTTGTTTGTATTTTGTGTGTTATAAATAACATTTATTTTTAATTTAAAAACAACAACAACAAAAAAACAAAGGGCCACTAAAAATCCTTATGAATTGAAGAAATCAGTGATTGTACTGAAGATCTTATGGATTGAAAAATTATTATTTCCTTAAAAATTGTATTTCTCCTTTTTTATTCATAAATTACATTTATACCCGCCCACCTTCTAATAGGGGAATAGGTTCAATAGCCTATGGAACAAAAAATAGTGAACAAAATAGAAATTATATAATTTACATAATTATAATCTTTATGCACAACATATGAGCCTCTTATTCAGGAAGCTTTTATTTTTTAAAAAAAGCCTCTGTAGATATTACTATAGGTGGTTCTCAATTTACAACCATAGTTGACCCACAAATTTTTCTTTTTAAGTGAGACATTTGTAATAGTGCTCAATTTATGACTTTTCTTGCCATAGTTGCTAAGTGAATTGCTGCATTTGTTATGTTAGGAACACTGACTTTGCTTATGAGAAGGTCGCAAAAGATGACCAGTTGGGACACAGCAACAATCATAAATATAAGCCAGTTGCCAAGCATATGAATTTTGATCATATGATTATGGGAATGATTCAAAGGTTGCAATCAGGGGTGGGCTTCTAGCCAGAACACTAAATTGGACTCACCGCTATGGCTCATGAGTGCTTGCATGGCCAGCGTGATTTTGCTTCTGCACCTATGGAAGTAGTGAAATCGCACATAGAGCCGCAGGTGCGCCTGTGTTTCGGCATATGCAGAAGCAAAAAAAACCCTCACCAAAGCATGGGTGCACCTGTGGCTCCATGTGCAATTTTGCTACCTCCACATGTGCAGAAGCAAAATTATGCTGGGCCTGCAAGCACTCATGAGCCGCCACCGCAGCAAGCCCAATTTAGCTTTCCAGCTAGAAGCTCACCGCTGGTTATAATAGAAAACAGTCATAGGTTAATTTTTCAGTGTCACTGTATGGTATTTGAATGGTCTCTAAATTTTATTGAGTTCTTGAGAACCATGGCTCAGAAAGGCTGTATCTTGCAAAAAAAAATAATAATTAAAATTGTGAAACAGAGTCGACTGACAATGAGTCAGTCGAGGTGACTGGGGCTAAACGTCTTTGTCCATCTGTCTGGGAGGAGTTTGACTTGGTGACACCTGATGAAGTGGACAAGGCCATTGGAGCTGTGAGTTCCGCCACCTGTTTACTGGATCCGTGTCCCTCTTGGCTGGTTTCGGCCAGTCGAGGGGTGACACGGAGCTGGGTCCAGGAGATTGTCAACGCCTCCTTGGGGAGGGGGTCCTTTCCGCCACTTTATAAGGAGGCGGTTGTGCGCCCCCTCCTCAAGAAGCCTTCCCTGGACCCAGCCGTGCTTAATAACTACCGTCCAGTCTCCAACCTTCCCTTCATGGGGAAGGTTGTCGAGAAGGTGGTGGCACTTCAACTCCAGCGGTCCTTGGATGAAGCCGATTATCTAGGTCCTCAGCAGTCTGGATTCAGGCCCGGCTACAGCACGGAAACTGCTTTGGTCGCGTTGATGGATGATCTCTGGCGGGCCCGGGACAGGGGCTTGTCCTCTGTCCTGGTGCTCCTTGACCTCTCAGCGGCTTTCGATACCATCGACCATGGTATCCTTCTGCGCCGGCTGGAGGGGTTGGGAGTGGGAGGCACTGTTCTTCAGTGGTTCTCCTCCTACCTCTCCGGTCGGTCGCAGTTGGTGTTAGTGGGGGGTCAGAGGTCGACCCCGAGGTTTCTCCCTTGTGGGGTGCCTCAGGGGTCAGTCCTCTCCCCCCTGCTATTTAATATCTACATGAAACCGCTGGGTGAGATCATCCAAGGGCATGGGGTGAGGTATCATCAATATGCCGATGATACCCAGTTGTACATCTCCACCCCATGTCCAGTCAACGAAGCAGTGGAAGTGATGTGCCGGTGCCTGGAGGCTGTTGGGGCCTGGATGGGTGTCAACAAACTCAAACTCAACCCAGACAAGACGGAGTGGCTGTGGGTCTTGCCTCCCAAGGACAATTCTATCTGTCCGTCCATTACCCTAGGGGGGGAATTATTGACCCCCTCAGAGAGGGTCCGCAACTTGGGCGTCCTCCTCGATCCACAGCTCACATTAGAAAAACACCTTTCAGCTGTGGCGAGGGGGGCGTTTGCCCAGGTTCGCCTGGTGCGCCAGTTGCGGCCCTATTTGGACCGGGAGTCATTGCTCACAGTCACTCATGCCCTCATCACCTCGAGGCTCGACTACTGTAACGCTCTCTACATGGGGCTACCTTTGAAAAGTGTTCGGAAACTTCAGATCGTGCAGAATGCAGCTGCGAGAGCAATTATGGGCTTCTCCAAGTATGCCCATATCACTCCAACACTCCACAGTCTGCATTGGCTGCCGATCAGTTTCCGGTCACAATTCAAAGTGTTGGTTATGACCTATAAAGCCCTTCATGGCACCGGACCAGAATATCTTCGGGACCGCCTCCTGCCGCACGAATCCCAGTGACCGGTTAGGTCCCACAGAGTTGGCCTTCTCCGGGTCCCGTCGACTAAACAATGTCGTCTGGCGGGACCTAGGGGAAGAGCCTTCTCTGTGGGGGCCCCGACCCTCTGGAACCAGCTCCCCCCTGAGATTAGGATTGCCCCCACCCTCCCTGCCTTTCGTAAACTCCTTAAGACCCACCTTTGCCGTCAGGCATGGGGGAACTAAAACACCTCCCCCTTGCCCATGTTGTTTGTTGATTGATTGACTGTGTGCCTGTTTTTTATATATACTGTTTTTTTATGAGATTATTAATTTCAATTGGAACTGGATGGGTGGGCATTGGATTTGGTATTGTGTACTGTACTGTTTTTTTATTATTGTTGTGAGCCTCCCCGAGTTTGCGGAGAGGGGCGGCATATAAATCCAATAAACCTAAACCCATAAACCTAAAAGAAGCTTTTTGTTTTTTTAAGTACATCAAATTAAACCTTTATTACATTCAGAGACCAGCATAAAATAATTGCATGTATAAATGGAGAAAGGATTTGCCCTTTACTGACTTTCAGATTAAAGATTATGAAATTTTGTATCACTGTTCTTAATTTTGTTACCAGTTTGCTTATTAATTTGATATACTGTTGTGCTGTGCATCATGCAAATGTTGGATAATCTGGAATTTCACTAAAGTAAAAATACCTTTACTACACTAATGATGCATGCACATATTAAGTTTTTATTCTTTCATCTCCAAGAGCAATGACCACTACATATACATACATACTGGGTCTCACTGGTGATTGAAGAATGATGTCTGAAATTGCCTAGCAATTATAGGCCAGCTGTCTGCTTTTTAGCTTCCAATACCTACAGCAGTCAATTGCAACAGCTGTCAGAAAAGCTTGGAACTGCTATTTGCAAGATTGATGCTCAGAATTAAAAATCCAATTAACATAATAAATATAGTACCTCTCAATATTACTTGCATTTCCTTAATCCATACACAGAAATTCATGTCTGTGTAATATAAATGTAAATGCCAAATGAAAGATCATTTCCAGTGGGTGGATGGATGGATGGATGGATGGATTTATATCAATATCTATCAGTCCAAGTAACTCTGGGCAGTGAACAACAATAACAATAACAACAACAAAAAAGAATTCCAAAACTGTATCAAGGCTCAATAAGAACACATCAAATGCATACACCATCAAATACATTTAACCACATCTGAACTTTTTTCCCATTCCAATTCAACTGCAACCTTTTAATTTCTAACCAACATTTATATAATATGGATGCAGATAAATGTCACTGGAGAGTGAAATAGTATATTAAACTTATTGCACATATGAGAGCTATGTAACATTTTGGTTCCCAATGTCAATCAGTCTTAGGCAACATAACTAACTACAAGAGGTTGTGCGAAATGTAATCTAAAATGTTTGGGGTAGAGAACAAAATTTCTTACCTCCTATATAAATTATTATTATTATTATTATTTATTAGATTTGTATGCCGCCTGAAATGACCGAGAAACATGGTTGCTAACTTTAAATCTTTATTCTCTGCAGGAGACTAACTAGACATGGATACACTTTCACTCAGACGCAAGCTAGAGAGAAGCGCGTAAGACCGGAGGCACTTTCCTTTTATACAGTTTCACCCGGCAACAAGCGACGCCTGACAGCTCTACAAGATTGGCGCCAAACCATAGCAGCCAATGGGAAGCAGGTAAACAACTTCTAATACAAATAGTGAATTCTGCTTAACAACTCTACTTTTAAACTTTGCCCAGCTACAGAATCTTGTGGAATCTTCTGGTCATAACACCCCTCCCCCTTCTGGATGGATTTTACAGGCTTTATTCGGACAAACAAGTAATAAAGTCCTCAAGCCGAGCAGGCTTCCTGGGGGTGCGTTCTGACCGGCGTGGTTCATTGAGGACTTGGACATTTACGGAGGACGACGGTTCTTCTGGTCCTGCAGGTGAAGAACTTCCCCGGTTGGAGCATGATGGAGCTTGGGCAGCGCTGGAATGGTCACTAAACCCAGGTAAGTCCCAATCTATTTGCTCTTGGGCACGGCTGGGTCTGGTATAACTCCCTGTGGGGAGTGAAGCATTAGAAACCCCATTACTATTGTCAGCCATATTCTCTCTGATACTGGCTGTTTCCAATCTTCCCCTGACATGGTCTATGTGCCTCTTCCAGAGGCGTCCATCATCCAGTTTGACCATATATGTCTTAGGACCTGTTTGCTCAGTCACTATCCCAGTCTCCCACTGTTTGCCCCTGTCAAAGTTTTTTACATACACCTTTTGTCCCACAAACATTGACCTTTCAGGGGTTGTTACATGCTCAGGCTTAATTTTAATATAGGAGGGGTGCAGCCTATCTAAAGGAGACCTCAATCCCCTTCCCATGAGTAATTCAGCTGGGCTTTTATTGATAGTTAGACTCGGTGTTATGTGCTGAGTTAATAGGAAGGTGTCCAGTCTTTCCTGTATCTCCCCTGGTGATGACCTTTTTATGGCCTCTTTGGCCACCCGAACATACCTCTCCGCCATACCATTAGCCCAGGCTGCATGGGGCGAGACCAAGGCATGTCTTACTCCCAATTGGGCTAAGAACAGCTCCAGCTGTCTAGAGGTGAATCGGGGCCCATTGTCCGAAACCAGGACATTTGGACACCCATGGGTTGCAAACAACCTCCTTAGTACATGTATAATTGCAGAAGAAGTGGTGGACCCTAACAATATAACATCCAACCATTTGGAGTATGCATCCACCACTATCAAAAACATATTGGTGCCCACCGGTCCAGCCAGATCTATATGTACCCTTGACCAGGGCCCTTGGGGTGCATCCCACTGTGCAGGGGTGGTTTTAGGAGGATTTGGCCTTGTTTCCTGACAAGGGCTACATGTGGCCTCGTTTGTCGCAGCGGCGGCAGAAAGCATCCTTAAAGGGGCATCCCGGCATCCGGCACAGGCTTGAAATGATGGGCGAGGTTGTCTGGCAGGCGGTCCTCGTAGCTGGCAGCAGTGGTCTTCATATGGTTCGAAGTCAGATGTGTTGTAGTCATGTTGATGATTAGCGGGGGCACGAGGAGCCTCAGCGATCTTAAAAACTGTGGCCAGCTTGTCGTTTGACTTAAGGTGAGCTGCAGCAGCTTCAGCTACTTCCGCGGTTTGAGCTGCCTTAATTACATCTTGTAGGGACGAGTCGTCAGCTGCCAGCAGTTTATTCCGGATAGAAACATTTCTCATGCCAAATATGATGGCATCAGTTAACCTAGCCTCAGGATTGTCAAATTGACACTTGGCTAAAATAGTTCTGAGGCGAGTGGCAAACTGATTAATAGTTTCCCCCTCAGCTTGAGCCATCCGGGAGAACTGGTGCCTGAAAACCCTGGCAGGTTTCGTTGGCTTAAAATGATCTGCCAACTTAGCTGTCGAAGTGTCCCAAGGAACCGAATTTGCAGGTTCTGGGTCGGTCAAGGTCTCTGCCAGATCAAAAATTTGAGTCCCGCAGTAGTTCAGAAATAAAGCCCTTTTCCAGCCGTTGTCAGCATCTTTCATGCCGGCGGCTTCCAAGAAAATTTCAAATTTAGCCATATAGGCTCTCCAAGTTGACCTCTCAGGGTCAAATAATTCGGGCGGCTGGATGAGCGAAGGGGTTGCCATAATGATTTTTTTCCGTTAAAAAAAATCGCCTCTAGACCCTCGTCGCCAGTGAAATGACCGAGAAACACGGTTGCTAACTTTAAATCTTTATTCTCTGCAGGAGACTAACTAGACGCGGATACACTTTCACTCAGATGCGAGCTAGAGAGAAGCACGTAAGACCGGAGGCACTTTCCTTTTATACAGTTTCACCTGGCAACAAGCGATGCCTGACAGCTCTACAAGATTGGCGCCAAACCGTAGCAGCCAATGGGAAGCAGGTAAACAACTTCTAATACAAATAGTGAATTCTGCTTAACAACTCTACTTTTAAACTTTGCCCAGCTACAGAATCTTGTGGAATCTTCTGGTCATAACACCGCCCCTCTCCGCAAAACCCAGAGATTAGATTTGGCTAAATTGAAGGTTCAGATTTTAACTTAATGTTATGATCATTTTACTGTGTTTTAGCCAGAATTGTTACAGAACTGGATAAACTTACACATTTTTAAATAAAACATAAATTCAACCAAAATACATTAAAAATGGTAGATGGCTATAAGGAAATTCTAGAGATAGTTACGTAGCAAAATAAATATCAAGTAGTAGTAAAAATATTAGTTGGCAGGGGTAAAATTTTCATACTTTAAAAAGAAAAAGAATGGGAGCAAAAATATTTAATTGTTTTTTAGGAGAAAGGGAATAATACAAAAAGTGTCACTTCTAGACAAATTAATTTCTTGTTTCTCCAAAAGATATTGTAATTTTTTAGCAACCATGAAATAATAGAAACAACAGTTATGTAATCATACCATAACAGTTTATTATATTATTGTTATTTTATTCACAAAAAACAGTAATACATAGCAAACAAGATTTATATGCTGGATTTCGTATCACAATATCACAAGCTGAACACTTTCCAAGTGTCTAGGACTGTGTGATATACTTTCACATGATGCACGCAGATCCAATATGGTGCCTTTTGCAACTGACAGATCATGATTTTGTCAATGTTTATTATTTTCAAATGCCGGCTGAGATATTTTGGCATAGCACCCAGTGTGCCAATTACTGCTGGGACCACCTGTACTGATTTATGCCAGAGTCGTTATAGTTCAATTTTAAGATCCTGATATCGGCTATGTTTTTCTTGTTGTTTTTCATCAATTTGACTGTCACCTGGTATGGCAACATCAATGATCCACACTTTTTTCTTTTCTACAATCGTGAGGTCAGGTGTATTGTGTACTAAAATTTTACCAGTTTGAATTTGAAGGTCCCAAAGTATTTTGGCATGTTTGTTTATATAACAACAGCAACAACATCAATAACAGTAATAGTAGTAGCCATAGTAGTAGTAATACCTACATTTAAGACAAAATCAAACTTATATATCCCAACAAGAAATGGCATAGGATACAGGCAAGAATAAAATTAATTTTCTGAAGTATAAATTATTATTAGATGTATGAACAAGAATGATATAAGGTGGATTGGGACATCCGAGACCTCCTTTGTAATTCTAGATTAGATTTCAACTTGACTGGAGAACAGAGGTCAAAAGTAATTTATATATGTAATGCCGCTGGCGACCAGCTGGCGTGGGTTGCAGCGTGGCCGGGGAAGGAGGCCACCATGTTGGGGCGGAGCCTGTGGCCCCCACGTCATCCCTGGGGGCCGCAGCGACGGCGTTTGGGTGCGCTGGGCACCAATTGGACCGGGCGAGAGGGAGGCAGCCCTATAAAAGGGGCTGCCTCGTGGTGCAGTTCCTCTTCGCCCGGTGTCGTGGGACAGACCGCAGCAGGCCCAGGAGACAGCGAAGCATCATGGACAAGGCCTGAAGGCCGAAGACCGAAGTGGACGGCCAGCCGGCATTTCGGCTTTTGCACTGAGGCCGGCAGTGGGACGAAGGCTAGCAGTTTGGAGGCTATTGGGTCCAATTTGAGGGTGGCTGCTGCAATGGTGAGGGGCGGTAGGGTCAAGTCGGGAGCCCAGCGGCGGGCAGTGGGGGAGGAGGCGGGCGAGCAGGGCACCCCCCCCCCATCGAGCCCCGCCGTACGGGGAGAAAGAGGGCCCCCAAGAGGGCATGGATTGGGGCCCCTGGGGCCAGGCAGGCCCGGAGGCCTGAGGGAGAGGGCAGCTCCAGGGGGGAAGGAGGACACAGGGGGCGGGCGGCAACCCGCCGGGGGCCAACCTCGAGGGCAAGAGGCCGCCACCAGGGGCGGGACCCATCAAGGGGGTCACGTGGTAATTTTGCTGAGGTCTCTGGAACGGAGGAAGGGGAGCCCAGCGGCTCTGAGCTTAGCATGTATGAGGATGGGGCCCCTGCTGCGTGGGGCCGCCAGGAAGGAGGGTGCAGAAGATGGTTCACTTTCTGTTTCCTCACAATTGTTATCTGCCTTACTGGAGAAACTGGATAAGAGGCCGAAGAAGAGGGGCAGGCCCCGGCATGAGGGTGCCATGGGCGCCACAAGCGCGGAGGGGACACGGAGCTCCTCGGAATCGGCGGAGAGGTCCCAAATGGACCGAACGGAGCGGCACGCAAAGAAGAAGCGCAAGAGAAAGCGGGTCAACAGGACAGCTTCCTGCTCTGAGGATGCTGACGACGACTCTTCGCATTGGGGTGAGTGCCCTGTACCTAAGCATCGGTGGTCCCATCCAAGGGGGCCACGAGGCAGGTTACAGGCAGCTAAACGCACAACACATAGGGCACACAGGACATGGCGTTCGCGCATGGCTGCCCAGGTTTGGGGTAGAGGGCGCAGATGGGAGGTGGCAAGACGGGGCAGGAAGAGAAGGGACAGGTCGAAAGATAGCTCCGAGTCATCCACAACGGAGTCCACTGACCCTTACGAGGGTGACAGTGACAACCCTTTCTCCCCTGGCCTCCCTGACACCCCGCTGAGCATGCATATGTCGCAGGCCCTTAAGCAAAAAATTTGGCGCGGGGCTTATGTGGACATCTTTAGTATATTATTACCCGAAAAGTCCAAGAAGGACAAGGACAAGGATAGTAAGAAGGGGTCGGACGACCCGAAAGACACTAAGGTGGATAAGGGGATATTAGCGTGGTCATATGCCTTTTTGGCTTACCATTCAGTGGTAGTAGAGGATGATATACACAAGACCCACGAGCTTATACTATATATGAATATGATTTTGAAGGCGTACCAGGAGTTTGGGGGTGAGGCATGGAAACAGTACGACGAGACATTTCGTCGATTCGCCGCACACAATAGGCATTGGCCTTGGGACATGAGACACAACGATCTGTGGCTTCAGGCTACGCAGCAAGCAGCTACCCCCGGCTAGCGGGCGGACACCCACTGGCCACTTGCTGCTGACACAGGGAAAGGAAGCCACCCTCCCCCGCCCTGTAGTGGGTTTGGGGACCCAGGGCTCTACACAGCATAGTGGGTCGGGTTCGTCCTTTCGGAGCCCGCCGTACTGTTACGAGTACGGCGCCAGGGGGGCCTGTTCAAGGCCAGTTTGCCGTTTTCGCCATGCCTGCGCTTTGTGCAACGGTAGGCACCCAACCTCAGCATGTTATAGGGGCAGGGGGGGAGGCGGCAACAAGGAAGCTGGGGGCGCCTCCAAAACCCAGCCAGGAGGAGCTCAGAGTAAGGGGCCCAACCCCCGTTAGGTTGGGCAGGTTAAAGGACAGACTAGCCGTCTATCGACCTAGGAAAGGTGCTGAGTTTTTGATCGCAGGTTTTTCCGAGGGCTTTAGGATACCATATGAGGGGCCTAGGAACGCCTGCCTTGCGGATAATCTGAGGTCAGTAGCTGGCATGGGGCATGTGGTATGCGAAAAGATTATGAAGGAGGTGCGGGAGGGCTGGGTGTTGGGCCCCTTTACGGAGCCGCCCCTGCCCTCCTTGCAAGTATCCCCCCTGGGGGTGGTGCCCAAGAGAGCAGCCGGGGAGTTCAGGCTCATTCATCATCTGTCCTTCCCTCTGGGTGAATCGGTAAATGACCACATCCCTGAGGGGCTGTGCTCAGTGCGCTACATACCCTTTGAGACAGCTGTCGCGATGGTCCGAGAGTGTGGAGTGGGGGCCCTGATGGGCAAATGTGATATTAAGTCGGCCTTTCGACTTTTACCGATTCACCCCGGGGATTTTGATCTCCTGGGTTTTCAGTTTGAGGGGGGCTTCTTTGTGGACAGGGCCCTACCGATGGGTTGTTCGGTGTCATGTTCTTTATTTGAGAAGTTTAGTTCGTTTCTCGAGTGGGCCCACGTGAAGGGCACAGGGATTTGGTCAGTTGTCCATTATCTAGATGACTTTCTCTTCGCAGGGCCGGTGGGCTCTGACGAATGTCAGTGGGGGATGGCAGGATTTCAGGACTTATGCGTTGACCTGGGCGTGCCTCTAGCCCATGAAAAAACCGAGGGGCCCACCACCAGGCTCACATTTCTAGGCATCGAGGTAGATTCGGTAGCGCAAACATGTAGGCTACCTGAGGACAAGCTGGCTAGACTTAAGGACATGGTGAAGGTTGTTCGAGTCGCCAGGAGGGTGACTCTTAAGCAGGTTCAGGAGCTAGCTGGACTGTTGAATTTCGCTTGTCGTGTGATAGCTCCGGGTAGGGCATTTATATATAGACTTTACCAGGCGACGGTTGGTCTGAGCAAGCCGCACCACAGGATTCGCTTGACGGCTAGCATTAGGAAGGATCTAGGGGTGTGGCAACAATTTCTAGACACATACAATGGGGTATCTTTTTGGAGACAAGACATGCTGTTGAAAGGGGACTTGCAGGCATAGTTCCCTCTAAGCTGAGCAGTGAGCAATCGCTCACTTAAAAATCATCAGCAACTCAGAGTTTTCCAAACCTGCCCAGAAGCCGAGAGGGAAAGAATGAGAGGGAAGGAGAGAGAGAGGAAGAGAGGAAGAGAGAGAAACAGATAGAAAAAAGGGAGGAAGGAAAAGAGAAAGAAAAAGAATGGGAGTAAGGAAGAGAGAAAGAAAATCAAAATCTAGTTTGAAACTAGCTCAACTATTTAAGTGGCATTTTGATATTGATAGAGTTGCCCTATTATGAGCTCACTGTTAGACACACAGTACAGTATTTTATTTTGAAATTATCTGAGGCAAAACAGGGTGGGTTTTTTATTTGTTTGTTTGTTTGTTTGTTTGTTTGTTTGTTTATTATTTCTGTGCCGCCCAGTCCTTAAGGGACTGCCGCTCAGACACTATACTTTTCTGCCCCCCCCCCCAAAAAAAAAATTAGAGGGAACACTGCTTGCAGGTGAAGTCTGACGCGGGCGGGACGGCTGGTTTTGGCGTCATATGGAAGGATAGATGGTTTTGGGCGGACTGGCCGCAGGAGTGGCGGGGTACCACGGTTTGCAGATATTTGACATTCCTGGAGCTGTTCCCGATTGTCATGGCCATTGAGCTTTGGTCCCCTAGTTTCACCGGGAAGATGGTACACTTCTGGTGCGATAACATGGAAGTGGTACATGTGGTCAACACACTTTCCTCCAAGAACGAGCGGGTGATGGGGTTGGTTCGACATATGGTAGTGAAGTGCCTGGCCCATAACATGCTCTTTCGCGCGCACCATGTCCCTGGGATTAGGAACGGGGTGGCTGACGCATTATCGAGGGGGCAGTTGTCTAGGTTCCGGCTGCTTGCCCCACAGGCCGAGGAGCACCCGGAGGCAGCCCCCCATCACCTGTGGCTGATTGGAGGGGCGACGTAAACAGGGCAATGGATATGTCCATAGCCGCAAGCACCAGGAGGTCATACCAGCGGGCAGGTAGGGAATTTTGGGCTTTTCATCACCTTAGGAGATACGAACAGCTATGGCCGCCCCCGGTGGAGCACCTGCTTGAGTT
Organism: Erythrolamprus reginae; assembly: GCF_031021105.1. NCBI lineage: Eukaryota > Metazoa > Chordata > Lepidosauria > Squamata > Dipsadidae > Erythrolamprus > Erythrolamprus reginae. The sequence goes on along the minus strand of NC_091952.1, from coordinate 109,203,888 downwards.
TTGTGCGCTTAGCAAATACCGGGGGTTGACAGCCCGAACAATACGGGGCAAACTGGTAGGCTTGGCTTTTATAGCCAAGTCAAGGGGTTTCTCAGACACCACTGGGGACTTCAGGGTTAGGAAAACACTGGAGGGCTGGATCAGGGAGAGGGGTCCGGTCCAGGGTGACAGCAGGCGTCCCCTTAAGCTAGTTCACCTAATGGGGCTGTGTGACTTGTGGGACGGGCTGTGCCGCTCTCAGTACGAGGCAGCACTTTACCACGCGGCTGCGGTTACCTTGTTTTTTGGGGCTTTTCGTATTAGCGAGGTTCTTGCGACATCCAGGTTCGATAGCTCCGGCCGTGCCTTGACCGCGAGGGATGTTAGATTTAGGCGGGGCTCGGTGTTCCTGCGGCTGAGACGATCCAAGACTGATCAAAAGGGACGGGGCATTACGGTTAAGCTTTCCCGGACTAACAACAAGAGGGTGTGCCCCGTGGGGGCAATCTCAGCATACTGGGCCCTTAGGGGCAGAGAGCCCGGCCCGCTTTTCTGTCATTCCTCTGGGGAACCTCTCACCAGGTACCAGTTTTGGGCAGTAACGACTAAGGCCTTGTCCCGGCTGGGACTCACTCTTTTAGGATTGGTGCAGCTTCCTTTGCAGCTGAAGAGGGTTTCAGCACACCGGACATATGTGCAGTGGGCCGATGGAGATCTGCAGCCTTCCAGACATACATCCGCCCTTAGGTGAGTAGGGCTGGACAGCCACTTCCGACACTGCTTTGTTTCCTCCCTTCCTTTAGATAACATACAGGGTGCGCACCATAGGATCCTGATCTGTGGCCACAGCATGGTATACTGGGCCGAGAAGAGGGCCCAGGAGACGACGCCCAGCATGCAGTTGGAGCTGGACCAACATGTGATTGTCCAATGGTTGGGCCGTAGAGGCCTACAGTGGTTTGATTTGCTTCCCCTGTTATTCAACAGCGGGAAGGTGCAGGGGGTGCCGGGATGGTTGGTTCTACATGTGGGAGGTAACGACCTGGGATCAATGATGGGTGTCGACTTGTTGTGGCACATTTGGGATGGCTTACAGGTGATTTGGAATCGGTGGCCGGACACACGCGTGTTGTGGTCCAATATCTTGCCACGAATGTGCTGGAGGCATGCCATAAACCCTAAGGGGGTAGATGGGGCCAGGAAGAGAGTCAACAGAGCAGTTAGGAAGTGGGAACTCCAGGCGGGGGGTGGAGTGATAGACCACCCCGACATCAGAGCATCCCAGATAGAGTTATATAGACAGGACGGGGTACATTTGACAGACAAGGGGAACGACAAATTCATAGCGGACCTGCAGAGGTGCCTGCACATTCATGTGCAGGGGGGGAGCAGGGGGAATAAATTATAATTTCACCCCCTGCTGTGGCCGATAGGGGGCGGAAATGGGCGTAAGCAGCAACTGTGTGATCTCCTTTAGGGGCACCTCTACTGAGGTGAGGGGCGATCTCCTTCTCGGATTACAGGGCTCGACCGGCTTGGGCTCGGGGAGGGGGTCGCTCCTGTGGCTCGCTGCCTGGGGCTTATCAGAGACCAGTGGTGAGCCATCCCACACGCCATGGGGGCTTGGCAAGGGGCAGGGGGCAGGTGTAATTTTACCATGACCCTGCACCCAGGCAAGGAGCTTTCGCCCTAGAGTTGCTCAGTTGAGGTTGTTGGAAAGTTAACTCCACCCCCATTTGATTTATGCACCCCTGAAGGTCACATGGTTTAATTGGTTAAATAGTTAATTTGAGTTTGGTTTAATAAAAGTGACCCTATTTATACCCATACCTTGGGTCCGACTGTTACTCCGCCTGCGCCGCAATGCCGCTGGCGACTTACCAGCCGGCGTGGGTTGTGGCGTGGCCGGGGAAGGAGGCCGCCATGTTGGGGCAGAGCCTGCGGCCCCCACATCATCCCTGGGGGCCGCAGCGACGGCGTTTGGGTGCGCTGGGCACCAATTGGACCGGGCGAGAGGGAGGCAGCCCTATAAAAGGGGCTGCCTCGTGGTGCAGTTCCTCTTCGCCTGGCGTCGTGGGACACCCTCCCACCCTCTCTCTGTTACAGGGTGCATATGATGGGTCGCCCTTATGGGGGCCGAGTAGGAATTTTTTGCAGTCACAGTGAATTGGCCGAGCTGTGGTTGTTTTTTCGCCTACTCCACTCTGTGCGTGGGAGTGTGGTTAGGGGGTGGACTCACCAACTAGTCCCCCCCCTCAAGGTCACTGGGGGGTACGGCCGATAGGGGGCGGAAATGGGCGTAAGCAGCAACTGTGTGATCTCCTTTAGGGGCACCTCTACTGAGGTGAGGGGCAATCTCCTTCTCGGATTACAGGGCTCGACCGGCTTGGGTTCAGGGAGGGGATCGCTCCTGTGGCTCGCTGCCTGGGGCTTATCAGAGACCAGTGGCGAGCCATCCCACACGCCGTGGGGGCATGGCAAGGGGCAGGGGGCAGGTGTAATTTTACCATGACCCTGCACCCAGGCAAGGAGCTTTCACCCTAGAGTTGCTCAGTTGAGGTTGTTGGAAAGTTAACTCCGCCCCCATTTGATTTATGCACCCCTGCAGGTCACGTGGTTTAATTGGTTAAATAGTTAATTTGAGTTTGGTTTAATAAAAGTGACCCTATTTATACCCATACCTTGTGTCCGACTGTTACTCCGCCTGCGCCGCAACACTTTAATGCTTGTTTGTGTGATACTGAATAGTCTATGGCTGAACTGGAAATTTAATTTTAAAAACAGCTCTTTAGTTTAGAAAACATATACTATTCATTATATTTATATCATTTATATTTATATAATAAATTCAGAACACATATTACTGATATTGCAAAAACAAGGTCATTTTTGACCAGCATTAATTCAGAGCTCAAATATATAACATTATATCTTTATTACAGCTGGAATCCCATGTATGTAAAAGAACTACATTTAACTGGAAGTATCCAATATGCACTGTCGTGACATAAAACATTTATTTTTTTTATGTCTTTCTCTAAAAATTACAGAAGGAATTACTTAATGATTTAATTAGTCAATTATGGACTCCTTATTTCTCAGTCACATGCCTAAAACACAGTCAATAGCTAATTAAACAAAAATCCTTCCTGTTTATGTTAGTATACAATCTCCTGGAAATTACATTGATTATTTTTTAAGTTTATTACATTGGTTATTAATTGACTTGTAATGAGTCAGGGAGTAATCTGTTGGAAAATTAATAGAAAATAATAATAAACCAATCAGTTATTAAATCACAAATACATGGAGACATAGTATTACTTTGAGTTATGTTGAACAATGCAGTTTCCTGTTGTTTTCTACCTTAATGACTTTGATGGATACCGTAGGAGTTATAATTGCAAGCTTTCTCTTGCCAAAGGATAAAGCAAAACAACAGCGTTAAAATGAAACAACAGCTCTTGTAATTTGAATGGCATGTGATTACAAATAATCGGCCTCTGGGCATTTAAGCAGTATAGGGTACCCCAGTCAGATACATCTTATAGGCATTGTAAATCAATTTATGAAAGCAAAAAACTCCAAACAATAGGCCTTTCTATCTGCAGTTCATTTATTTTATTTTATTATTTCTTTTACTGAATTTTAAAACACAGTAAAACACAACATGCAACAGGCAGAAGAAAAGCATACATTTTAAAACCCGAAGAGAAAATATACATGTACAGTATTTAAATAATCATTTTGACTGGGGAAAATTCATTGCTGACTGGAAAGCATAATAATAAATTGCTGAAAGAGCCACTAATAAGCTACTAAAATGAGACTTTATCATTGAGTAAATTGTTTACTGGGCAGAAAAGCAGCACATTTTTCAGGTAATGCAACACTGTGTTTTAATGCATGGACTGTACCAAATCTGTAAGTTGCTAGAGATACTCTTTGCACCGGAAGCGGAGTGAGAACACGGAGACAAAGCTGGATTTAAAATTAGGTCACTTTATTAATTGGGTCACAGCAAACTCATGACAAGGAAGAGGAAACCTCACTCCTGGAGCCGTCCCAGGACGTGGGGCCACAGCAGAGGGGGCCTTGGCCTTCATATAATGGCCACTATTAGTTCATTCACCGCCACCAGCCCGCAAAAGCTATGTGGCGTGAAACCACAAGTCAGGCACCACCATGTCCCAGGGTAAATTCCTTTCAAAGGCCACCCTCATCCTGAAGGATTCATCATATTGTAACATAATCTATATCCCAAGATTATGTGATCTCTAGGCTGTGCTCAGGTTGTTCTTTCTACACCTTGAATCTTGGGTGACTGCTCTATCTATGAGCAACTGATGTTTTGAGTTTCTGGTATTGTTTCCCATACCTTTTTGAGCTATGTATTTATACCGGTCCATATGGTTCTGTAGCTTGGGGATTATGATGCCTGATAGGACATTATATTATGGGGATAATATACTGTTCCCTTGTGAAAGTCTTTCATGATCAGCAGTGTCATTTCTTGTCAGTGTGGATGGAAGCTTCAGTAGCAACGGATTCATCTATGCTGCTTAGCATTCATGCACTGCTAGCATTTTTTTAAATCCAGTATCCAAATCATATCCAAATCAGCTGCTGTCCAGTTCTTAAGATTTTTGAACCATATTTGGATGCCTGCCATTGTAATAGCAACTGGTTTCTGCAGAAAGGTGTGTGTCACCAATGTGCTAGCAAGGGTTACTCCATTTAAATAGCAGGGGGACAGGGAATGAGAAAAGTCTTATCTTGGTGATCTGTGAAAATAGCGCCGGCGGACTTACCCGCCGCCGGCGTTTGCGGGAGGGGCCGGGAAGACACCGGACCCCATGGCGGCCGCCATCTTGGTTCTCGGGCGAAGTCTCGCGAGGCGAGACTTCGCCCGAGATTTGGGCCTGTAGAGGCCCGGCTGCTGATTGGTCCGGGCGGGGCCTGCTCGCCCTATTTAAGGGCAAGCAGGCCCGGGGCTCTGCCTGTTCGCCCGGACCATCGCCCCGAGCGGACACCCGCCCGCCCTCCCTATTTTACAGTGTGCTAAGGTGGGTCGCCCCTAGGGGGGCCGAATGGGATTTTTTTGCGGTTCTGCCTGTTCGCAGGGCCGTTTTTTCGCCCATTCCACACTGGGATGATGGATGTGCGGTTAGAGGGTGCTTGCACTTATTAGGCTGATTGGCTTACCTTTGGTCATTTGGGTAGGCAGGTTAGGGGCGGAAAACTGGGTGGTGGTCTAGCAACTGGTGTTCTCCCTTGGGCATCTTTGGGGATGATTGACAGGTTCTCTCCAAGCTTGTGGTGGAAGCGACCTGAGCAGTTGGGGGGAACCTGTCTTTGGGTCACGCACCTTTAAGTCCCCTGTTAGGGGTTAGCCGGCGTGACCCCCCTCATGGCAGGGTCTCAGGTGAGGGAGGGGTCCCTCACCTGGACTAGCATTGAGCTACGCCCATAAGTTGCCCAGGAAGTTTATGTGATGTAACTTTTCCGCCCCAGAAGCAATTGTTTGACCCTGCAGGTCCATTGTTTGGGGCATAGTTCGTTATGCAAATTTATGCAAATTTATGCTAATTTATTTGAATAAATTATGCTAATTTAATTTAATAAAAATGACCCAGTTAAATCCAGCTCTTGTGTCCATGTCGTTACTCCGCCTCTCCTGCAAACAAATGCAGCCTATTTCTCCCTCTACCTTTTTGTCTGAGACTAAGTTAGTCAAGAGAGAAAGTAGGAATTCTTTCCCCAAGTAATAGTACATGAGACCTCTGTTATTTTAGTCCTCTACAAACATTCTTCCACATTGTATTACACCTTTTATCATAGCAATGGCAACAGCACTTATTGTATATACCGCTCCTTAGTTCTTTATAGCACCTTCTGAGCAGTTTACATGTCAGCATATTGCCCCCAATGATCTGGGTCCTCATTTTACAGACCTTGGAAAGATAGGCTGAGTCAACCTTGGGCTGGTCAGGATGGTTTTGTTTGTCTTACCTTAAGCTCTGCTACAAATCAGTGACAATGATTTATTTCTCAACATGCATCTCTGCACGGTCTTTCCATCTTTCATGATGACATTGTTAACCTTTTGGGGTTGTTTGCTTTATTTTGTTTTAATTCCCCCACAAGTTTATGAGGCATTCTTATAGATCTGGGAATGTATAAAGAGCCCTGAAAAACAATCCACGTTGTTCAGACATTGCTTTTATATCTTCTGAACCTGATGCATGCATCAAATAAACCCGAGTTACACAATCTCCTTGTGGTCTCCATTCCCCGTACGGGCCAACAGAAATGTTGCGGCAAAACTCAGTTGCCAGTCAAGGGAATGGAGATCACAAGGAGATTGCGTAACTCAGGTTTATTGGATGCATGCATCAGGTTCAGAAAATATAAAAGCAATGTCTGAACAACGTGGATTGTTTTTCAGGGCTCTTTATACATTTTCAAAGGAGTACAAAAAACACACAATATCAGCCAATCAGATACTAGTTGTCAACGTTTCCTTTTACAGAAAGTAAAAAAAGGGGTTATACAATGTAGAAGGTGCAGAATGTACAACAAAAAGGAACTTGCGGTTAATATGTGGGTTCATACATGAAGCTATGTGCCTTGAGAGCAGGTGTCAAATCTATCTCTGCACTATCAAAGCCATGTCCTTTTCCTGTAGCACAGCTCTGTTCTACTGGATGCAAGGCATAGATTATAAACACAAAATGTACTTTTGTACTCTAAATGTCAAACATAACTATATATGTGGGGCATAGGTCAAGGCTTAAGAAATGCAGAATTTGGGCTAGCACTAAATATGAATGTATATCTCAGGCTAGCTTCGTCAATGTTAAGTTCTCTCTGACATACTTCTGTCTGTAGATAAAACATTTGAGCATATCCAAGGACACCAATCACACATTTTAAAAGAAGCAAATATAATCTTCAAAACAAATATGCCACCAGATGTTTTTTTAAGAGGTGTTGTGATCACCTTTCAGCAGCAATGAAAGATGCATTATTTAAATAGGAGGAATCTGCTGATCTGTTGAAAGATTTATTTAGCAGCAATCTGTCTTTAATTCAGAGGGTTAACTATACATTGTGCAAAAAACATTTTATTTCATCTGACTGAACCTCACATCATTCAGCATTACTGAATAATCCTGCGGGTTATTCTCTTGAATAAAGGAAGATTTTTTGTTAGTTATTTCTTGTTAGCTACAGACACCTTACTTATCAAAACAAGCAGGTGTCAAAATTAGTGGAAAAACATCTGCATACAAACTGGGATAATAATTTTTGAGTTATTATTTATTTCATGCCAATATTCCCATAGAAAACAAAATAAACAATTAGCTACTGTAGTTCTTTTTAAAAAAATTGCAGAGAGTCAGAATAGCTACAGAAGCCATTACTCAGGTTTCTTATGTATGATCCAATCATAATCATAGTATTTCCTGGGATACTAAAGATGACCTATGTCAGATATAGCTTAATCTAGTCTATAAAAATGTTTGGGTTTTTTGTTTCTGTTTTATATTTCTGAAAGCAGAACCTCCCCCCCTCCCCTCCCACCACCACAGTAGCCTTTCTCCTCAAGTTACATTTATTCCAAATGTCACTTTTACATTTGTGTCCATTGTGGAGTGTTAATCCATTACTCACAGTTCTTTCTCTTCCCAAAACCTGATCTCATTCTCTTACGTTCTCTTTAAAATGAAAAAAAAATGTTCTGTTTCCCCATCCCTATAATGCTTCTCCATAAATCATTGTGTGACAGAATATAGAAAGAAGCATATTTTATTCTGTTGGGATGAAGATATGCATAGAAAGATTTTCTTTTTGTTTATTTCTGTCTTTTGTAATAGCATCATTATGGTATCTTTATAAGGTCACCATGGATTTGCATTGAAATAGCTTCCCATCATCTCCTATCACGTAATGGTTTTGTAATAGATGGCATATTTTACCTTTTTAGTTCATTTTGAAACAATAACTTCATATAAGGGCATGCTAATTTTATATCAACGTAAGAGATCTAGAAACACCAATCTGAATATTTTATTTTCCAGTCTGAACACACGTCCCACCATAGGGATGATCAGTTTACAGATTACTCTCTCACTCTCTATCTCTCTCTTTTATATGCATTTCTTATTTTTCTGTCTGCATATTTTTATGGGGGGGGGGGCAGAGAAAAACACAGATATTTGTACCTACCATTTTATAAGAATGCAGGAACCTATATTTTTTTCTTCAGTATTAGAATTATTTTGCTGAATAAAAAAAGAGCAGCTAAAATGCACTGAGCATACCCAACATTTTTTTGTCAAGTCTTGCATCTTGAGTCCTTGGAGAGGGGCGGCATACAAATCTAATAAATTATTATTATTATCATTATCATTATCATTATTATTATCTTTCACTATTTGTTGCTCATGTCTAGTAGTAAAATTGGTATAGTAATTAAGGCATCAAGCTAGATATTGGGAAAGTATAAGTTCCAGCTTGCTGATCTTGCACTAGTCACTTTCTGTCAACCCTAGGAATAAGGAAATGCCCCCAAAACTTCAAGGACTAGTTCAGGCAGTTGCCAGGAGTTATGAATGACTTGAAGGCATGTAACACACATATCTCTAGTCTATCCTGACAAATACATCTGAGTGATGAAGTTCATACTACAAAAACCTAAGGTTGCCTTCTGGAATGAATGGCCATACCAAATCTAAATTAAATTAAGCTGACAATGAAATATATAAAATATCAATCCTGAAGCTTTACATAGTGCATCTCCGCACAGCTAAATTTTTTTTCAATTATCTCAATTGTCTATTCCAACTTTGGGTGTACCTTTTTCTCGCGGCCATGATTACATATGTCATTATATAAAGAGTTTGTTTAGGGTAATTTTTGTCCCAAATTCCTAGTAAAAAGGTTTTCGGAGTAAATTCTATTTCTACTTGAGTAGTTTCTAGCAGCCACTTGTGTATAGTTCTCCAAAATGTTTTTAGTTTGTGGCAAGTCCACCACATGTGGTAAAATGTGCCTATTTCTTTTTTGCATTTCCAACAATTTGCATTTGCATTTGGGTATATTTTCACAATTTTGGAAGGTGAGAGAAAATTACTATAAAATATTCTATAGGTGGTAACCTATAGAATATTTTATAGTAATTTTCTTTGTACATTGTAGATAATGTGATTTTTGTAGTTGTCAACCAAGTTCTTTCCCACTCCGCAAGGTGTATATTTTGGCCTATGTTTTTTGCCCAAGTCAACATTGGGCCCTTAACAATTTCCTCTGGGTTCTCATTTCCTAACATGTAATTATGTAGTTTCAAAATATTTTTCTCACCTGGCCCTGTGAGGACTTTGTCTAGATGCCCGTTTATTTCATGTCTCTTCTGTATCTAGTACCAATCTGCATGTATGTCCACCATTCCATCTTAGAATTTGGGAGATTTAAAACCCTGCTGTTCTGTTCGGGTCGTATGTGACCCGAAGCCAAGTTTGAGTCTCTGTAAAAAATTTTCCCTGCATATCTGAAACTTGAAATTTCATGACTTTTCATCATTTCAGGGGTTATCTCTATGAGAATTTTTTTTGGGGGGGTGGGGGGTTTCTTTCTTGCTGAAAAACCCCCCTCCCTAATCTTCTGTTCCGGGTCACATACGACCCGGACCGAAAACCCTTCATTTGAAGTGATTATGTTTGGTCAATTTGAAAACTTTTTTCACCTGGAAACAAGTTTGAACATTTCTGCACACAATGGAATGAAAATTGAACTGAAAAAATTAATCCTTATTGGTTTATTTTCACATAAATGTGCCTCCCCTCCGTTTTTGTGTATGTTTTTTCAATTTATGGATAGTTTTGCTTGCAAAATGCATTCTATTTTACTAAAGTTGGTGTGGGATTGGTAGCTTGAACATTTCTAAATATAAGAAAAATATAAAGGAACTGAAAAAAATGATTCTTACTGGTTTTTTAAAATCAGGAATAAGGCCTCCCCCCCCCCCCTCGGCTGCTTGCAACCATTTTCACTTTTTATTTTTTTATGCTCCAAATCCAAAATATTCTTTAAAATCTTAGGCATTCATTTACTCAATTTAACAATGCTGATCATCAAAAAAATATTTTTGTGGTGGTGGCTAATTGTTTTCTGGGCAAAAAAAAATCATCACTTCGAGTCTGTTTATGTTCGGATATGACCGGACCAAAAAGAATTTTTTTAGGTACTTGAATTTGATCTTTTTGAAAACTTTTTCAACTGGAAAACTAGTTTCAACATTTATGAACATAATGATATGAAAATTGAACTGGACAAATTGTGACTTATATTTTTATTTTGATCAAAAAGCCCCTCCCCCCATCCTTTCTGAATTTCGTGTCAATTTATATTTTTTAAGGCTACAAATCGCTAAGGAATTTCCCCCAAAAAAGTTTGATATACTAAATTGAACAATCCTGAACATAAGAAAAATATAAATGAACTGAAAAAAATGGTTCTTATTGGTTTATTTTTGCCACAAAAGGGCCACACCCCCTCGGCCTTGCTGTGTGCCATTATTGTCACTTTTTATACATATTTGCCTAGAAATATTTGGAATATCCTTTTGAAAATCAACCACATTGTAGCCAGAGAACTAATTTTATGAAAGAAATCTATTTTACTAAAAAAAGTATGTAAGTTTGAAATTAACAGCATATTTTTTATATAAATTGAAATAATTGAACACGGGGGGAGGCATACTTTATGTGCAAAATAAACCAATATGCATCAATTTTTCCAGTTCAATTTTCATATCATTATGTTCAGAAATGTTCAAGCTACAAATCCCACACCAACTTTAGCAAAATAGAATGCATTTTGCTAGCAAAACTATCCATAAAGTGAAGACTATTTCACAGAAACGGGGGGGTCATGCATTATATCAGCAAAATAAACCAATAAGATTTACTTTTTTTTATTTCAATTTTCATATCATTGTGTGCAGAAATGTTCAAGCTACTAATCCCACACCAACTTTAGTAAAATAGAATGGATTTTGCAAGCAAAACTATCCATAAATTGAAAAGATTTCCACAAAAACGGGGGGGAGGCACATTTATGTGCAAAATAAACCAATAAGGATTAATTTTTTCAGTTCAATTTTCATTTCATTGTGTGCAGAAATGTTCAAACTTGTTTCCAGGTGAAAAAAGTTTTCAAATTGACCAAACATAACTACTTCAAATGAAGGGTTTTCGGTCCGGGTCGTATGTGACCTGGAACAGAAGATTAGGGAGATTTTCTAAACAGAACAGCAGGGTTTTAAGACCTCTCTTGGTTGTAGAAGACCATCTGGGTATAATATGTCCTTGTAAGTCAGGGTTTTCATTGGGTCGATTAGATTTGGATACAGGCAGGCTTCCATCATAGATAGCCACCCTGGAATTTTAATGTAATATTTTTTTAAAATTTCATACCAAATTTTCAAGATTGATTTTCTAATTAGATGTAAATTAAATGTATTTTGTTTTTTGAATTCATCAGTCCATAAATGACCATGCCAGCCTGTTTGAAGGTCATGTCCTTTGAGAGTTAAAGTTCTTTTATCCGATAAATTGACCCAGTCTTTGATCCAGATTAACGCAGCCGCTTTGTAATAAAGTGAGAAGTCTGGTAGTCCCAGGCCTCCTCTCCATTTACTATTTTGTAGATACAGTAGTTTGATTCTTGGGTTTTTTTTAAATTCCAAATGAAGGTTGTGATTATTTTGTTGAGCTCCCTAAAGTATTTTTGATCTAAACAAATCGGGACAATTTGGAACAGGTATAAGAATTGTGGAAGAATGCTCCTTTTTATTGTAGCTATTCTTCCCATGAATGAAATTTGTAATTTCCCCCATTTTTCTAATTTAATTCTGGTTTCTTTAGTCAATTTTTCATAATTATCTTTTTTTAGGGCTGCCAGTTTGTTGGTCAAAGTAAGTCCCAAATATTTTATCTTTTTAGTAATTTGAAGCTTCATGATTTTTTTCCTCTGTTATATTTTTCTGTGTAATATTTTTTGTCAAAATTTTTGTTTTTTGTTTATTAATTTTCAATCCTGTGAATTCACCAAATTTTTCTAGTTCTTTCAACAATTCTGGGCCAGAGTCAAAAGGATCTTCCAAAAAAAATCCCAAAAACAATGTCATCTGTGTATGCTTGTATTTTATATTCTTGACCTTTGATATTAATGCCTTTAATTCATTTATTGCTATGAATCTTATTTAGGAAGATTTCTTGAGCTGTTATGAATAGGAACGGAGAATGGGACAACCCTGGTGGACTCCTTTCTGTATTAAGAATTGCTTAGTCATATCTCCATTAATCATTACCCTAGCAGATTGCAGTAAGTAAATGTTTCTAATTAAGTTCTGAATTTTTTCCCCTAGGTTTAATTCTTGAAATAAATTTAGTAGATAGTCCCAATTGAGATTATCGAAGGACTTTTGTGCGTCCAGGAAGACAAGTGCTACTTGTCTTCCTGGGTGCACTTCTCCAAATTCTGTTATACTCATGACTGTTCTTGTGCAATTTCTAATTTGGCGATATGGAAGGAATCCATTTTGATCTCGATTAATAATTTTTTTTAAGCACTAATTTAATTCTTTCTGCCAGAATGGACATAAATATTTTTTACTCTGCATTAAGCAGAGCAATCAGTCTGTATTTCTGGATGTTGTCTTTCTCCTTTTCATTTTTTGGAATAATTGATATATACGATTCCTTCCAACTCTCCGGAATTTTTGATGCATAAAAATTTTCATTGTAAATTTCTAAGAGTAATGGCTTGAAAATATTATTATATTTTTTATAAAATTTGCCTGGGAAACCATCTGGTCCTGGAGACTTGTTACTTTTCTTTCTTTTCAAATGTTGTTGTAATTCCTGCAGTGTTATTGTTTTGTTTATCATTAAGTTATCTTGCTCCTCTATTACTAGAAGATTACTATCTTTTAAAAAAATTGTAATTTTAGTGGGCTCTGGAGAATCTGGTTTATAAAGATCTTTGTAATATTCATAGATTATTTCTTTATTAGCCTTTTTCGAATATTGCATTGTTCCGTTTTTGTCTAATAACTCAGTGATTATTTTATTACTTTTGTCCTTTTTAATTTTATGAGCCAGCCATCTACTAGGTTTATTTGCTTCTTTGAAGTAGGTTAATCTACTCTGTTTTAAATTTCTTGTTCAATCAGAGTAATTTTATATTTTGTTTCTATCATAGAATAAAAAGTTCTGTCAAGAGATGTTAAAGGTATACAAACAGATGAAGTAGACAAACCATGGGATAAATGGCACTGCTGGATCCAGAAAAGAATAACACAAAGAGAGGGCAAGAGACATAAAACTACCCAGACGACTTCAGACAAAAGTTATAAATCATAATGTTTAATAAGATAAAGGGACTTTATTTCCACTCTTTTCTTCCTATTTCTTTTCTTTTCAATGACATAATTAATCAGAAATGGAATTGTTATATAAGGAAATAGAAACGAGCTATGATCTACAATGTATAATGAGATAATTCTTCTTTTTATTATATTTGAAAACATGAATAAACTTTTTTTTTAAAAGAAGCTTTACATAGTGAATGTGTATATATAAAAATCCCACATAGAGATATCTAGTTCACAGAAAGTACAGACAAGATCACCATGGATCACCATGGATTTGCATTGAAATAGCTTCCCATCATCCCCTATGATGTAATGGTTTTCTCTACTTCCTGGTACTTTATGAGCAAAGACTCAGCTTTATGAGCTTTACAGGTTTTGTATTTGTATGAGTCAGTATGTAGACTTGACCAACAAAACAATTAGGAGAAACAGGGTCTTTTGAAACTTAAAACACTTTCAAAAATATGCAAAGTGCTGGAAGAAATATTTATCTGGCTCAGTTTCAAGAAAGACACTGGAAATATGAAGGCTGATTGGAAAGATCGTTTAATGGTAAAGCAGAACCACCAAGCACATAGGTGATTCTAGTCAGCTGACTACATGGAGTTGAGAGAGAGTGGGATATTTATACCCTCTCTTGGGCTTTGCACTAGAACCTTCTGTTTCTCTATAAGAACATGTATTATATTAGCTGTTGTAGGGGTCATAACCAGGGGTGGGCAGCAGGCAGGACGGGGTGGAACACAGTTCCACCAGTGGAAATTTATTTATTTATTTATTGGATTTGTATGCCACCCCTCTCCAAGGACTCAGGGCGGCTCACAACATAAATGAAGCTGTGTGCCATGCTCCAGCTGACTAACCCATCCATTCTCCTCCTCCTCGGAAAGCGTCAGGGAGATCAGCACCGGCATGGGTTGCAGGGGGCCCATTTCCTCCTCCATCTTTTCTCAAAAACTGATTGGCACCCGTTTGCCTAGCTACCCAGCCTGAGGCAGGGAGTGACCCAGGAAGGAGAGTGCAGGAAACACAAAGCAAATTATCACTTCAGAGAGTGACACTGGTGAGGTTATAAGAGGAGGACTTAACAGTTCACTTGAACGATGATGATCATTCAATCCACCTGGTCACCTGGCCGACAAGTCACTTCTACCCAGTCACATGACCATCAAGCCACACCCACAAAATAAGCCACACCCACAGTGTGGCAGTAAAAAAATTGGTTGCCCATTACTGGTCATAACTAACTTTGTAGATTGTCTGAGTCCCATGTTAGGTTGAAGTTTGTTGGGTGATGCAATATCCTCAGTTGAAGTGGCTTGGTACAGATTCAGACACGTAATTGCAGCTTTGCCTGAACTGCTTTATTCCAGCATAAACATAACATTAATACAACAGTCAGTATTCAACTGTCAAACCTCCTCGGGTTTCCCCTATTTAACTGCCAGCTGGCTGAGGAACGAACCAATGGTAATCCCTTATTTTCCCCGGTTGCTAGGTTACCGGCCCTCTCCCGGTGCCCTTTCCTGTTCTCATAACACTTCCTGTATGGAGCCTCTCTAGGCATCTCCTGTCATTGGTCCTTCCATACATAACACTCCTCCCCCCTTACTCTGGAACATACATAATCCTTTAAGTAGGTTGGCTTCCGAACTATTCTACCCGAATGACGTAGTCCGTCTACCCCTGCTACCTGACCTCGCGGAGGTTCGTGGAATTCTGGCTCTGCACTTAAAGGAACGGTAAACTGGGACGGAAGGTGGGTATCTATGTTACTGTCCAAGACCCCTGGACCTGCCATTTCCGAACGTACTTCATTATCCTCTCGCGGAATGGAACTATTATCTTCCATGAGTTTCTCTGCTTTGCGGAGATGGACCTGATCTAAGTGTCTACGCCATACCCTGCCATCCTCTAATTCAACTTCATAAGAACGAGGACCCGACACTTTCACTATGGTGGCCGGAACCCAGGTTGGACCTTCCCCATAAGCTCGGGCAAAAACCCGAGATCCCACTTCCAAGTTTCTAGGAGGAGCCTCCGGCCACGGAGAATTGTTTCCGTACCATGGGTGTAACCTGTCTAAAATTATTCTTAATTTTTGACCCATTAGCAGCTCCGCTGGGGTTTTTTGAGTGGCCACACATGGAGTGGAATGCTGGGCCAATAACATCTCTGATAATTTCTTTGACCAAGACCCTTGTGGAAGTTTCTTAAGTGAATCTTTCTCTGACCGTACCATTCGCTCCACCTGTCCATTACTAACCGGGTGCCACGGTGACATAAGGGCATGACGGATTCCCGCAGCCGCTAAGTAATTTTCCTTTTATTTAACTTAATTTCTTGGATTGTATACTTGTGTGGAAATCCTCGTCGCCAATGAAGTGGCTTGGTACAGATTCAGACACGTAATTGCGGCTTTGCTTGAACTGCTTTATTTCAGCATAAACATAACGTTAATACAACAGTCAGTATTCAACTGTCAAACCTCCTCGGGTTTTCCCTATTTAACTGCCAGCTGGCTGAGGAACGAACCAATGGTAATCCCTTATTTTCCCCGGTTGCTAGGTTACTGCCCCTCTCCCGGTGCCCTTTCCTGTTCTCATAACACTTCCTGTATGGAGCCTCTCTAGGCATCTCCTGTCATTGGTCCTTCCATACATAACAGATGGCACCGTTCAGATCAAAGAAAGGAGCAATTAAAGAAGTATTATCAGCACTGAATTAGGAACAGCTGGGCTTGGGTGTGGTCCTCCTTAGCAGGGTTTAAAAGGCAGGCAAGCCCTTGAAGCCATGTGGAGTGTTATCAGTTGGAGTTACGGTGACCTGCTTTGTTCTCGACATCTCTGTTCCTGGCTTGTGGCCCAGCAGTTTGGAAGACCCGTGGGAGGTGTAGGTCTGCTATCTACAGGATTCTTGGCAGCAAGAATCCTGTATTGCTGCATGGACTTTTGCCTTCGTGGATATATTTGAAGATACAGCATTTTCCTGTTTGTAAGGACATTTTCTGTTACCTGTGTTTTTTCTTGAATTTTAAAAACTGCCTTTGCCTTTTACCGGTGTGTCTGGCTTCTCTTTTTGGGTTGGTCTTGGCTTCCGGAGTGACCCAGACAGAACATATTATATATTTAAGTATATAATATATACTTTATATATAAATGTATATTGAAAAACAGAAAGATATTTAGCTGTTTAAATAATAATAAAAAATGTAAGTGCAATTTACCAGTATTAGTTGCCAAAACAAGGGTAGAAGATGACAATTAATTACTAGAAAAACAGCAATGATAATATCATGACTTTTCTGTCTATGAGTGTGATTAGAGGGAAGTGATTATTTAGGAGATGAAGCAAACATTGAGGGAGAAAAGATAGCAGTGATTTTTACTTTCCCCCTGCCACATAGGACAGCAGGCTTTGCAAAACACAGAGGGAGATTTTTCTGGTAGAACCATTTTATTAGTATATTAGCTGAGTAAATAGACCATCTGTACAACTTTAACATGGAAAGGGAGACAACACATGGCACAGAGCTCTCTCTTTTTTTTCAATAAGGGGAAAATAACACACAATTTTATGAGGAAAAAAAGTTCAGGTTCTAGTCTTATTCAGCCCATGAATCTGGACAAATCACACAAAAAACAGCTTAGTTGTATTTTTAATAGTGTCAAAGGTCTTCTCTCATCAATTGTCCTCCAAAGTATGAAAGGTAGCAAAGATCAGGTATGGTTCATGGACTCCTGAGGGGAAAAAAGAGAGCATTCTTCCGTCACAATCACTTTAGAAAACCATAATTGCTCATGGTTTTCCAATGTTATTTCTTATATGATTGATTTTGTATAATGGGCAGAGAATGTATGAGAGTTGAAGGTAAAGGGAAAAAAATCACATCAACATTAATAGCTGTATTCCCACTCTGGCTAAATTGCCAATTGAATAATAATTGTTCATATCATTTATATTCATAGTCATGTTCTCTCTTTTGAAATAAAGGCCACAATCCAATGCATAGTTAATCAAAATTAAGGCAACTCAAATCAATGGAATAAAGGGTGCTTTTTTGCATTGAGATACCATAGTATTTCATTTTCTGTTGCCTATTTTACTTCTGAAATGCAGATAGAAGACTGCAAACATTGATTATTTTTCCCCACTCTCTTTGTTATCAAGAATGTTTCTGAAAACTGAGTGAAATCTGCACTGAGAAAGAATGTAATGTTTGATTTTTGATTTTTGTATGCTACAATATGTAAATTAGATTTACATTAAATTAAAAACACTGGTAGAATCATATTTTATATGAAACTTGTCATATAATTTAGTAGGTTTTTGAACAGCTTAAAATAGAAAATCCCAAGTAAACTACATATTTCAAAGCTCTGAAAGTTAATATTTTATATAGAATGAACTTTGAAGTGACACCTGTTACATTACTCAACTTGTGTTTCTCAATAAGTTATATATAAAAATACATTATTGCTGCTTGTCAGTAGATTTCCAAGTAACCCACCTGTCTGTCAGTCTGTCCGTCTCTCTCTCTCTCTCTACACACACACACACACACACACACACACACACCTTAATGAGGCCCACACCATATTTGTCAATGCTGTGTGTTGAAAATAAATTTCAACTTAAATCTTAAAATATATCTTAATGGAATTCTTTACTGTAACAATCTTAGGTTACTTTTAAAATTTAAAATCCTTTTCAATTTTAAAAAATGCATCATATTGTACTCACAGGACAATAGTAAACTAGAAGTAGAAGTAAACATCAGTTGCACTATTTGTTCTGAGTTGTGATTCAGCAATCTGGAAAATACCTAAATTTGATTTTTGAAGATTTGGAGATTTTCCAATATCATAGAATCCTGGCATAAGTGAACTGCAAGTGAGGATCTGATCTACTGGCCTGCTAAATATTTGATCTATTGGCTTTCAAAAAAAATCATTAGGAGCAAAAGAAATTACTAGTTGTCATTTACAGTCAGTTACTTAAAAGGAAAATCTTTGAATTAATTGAAAGACTATTCCCAGATATCTTGCCATTAGTACTAACTTGCCATTTTTAAGATAAATTGTCAACTGATCTGCCTATTATCTCTTGATCATTTATGTCAGTGTTTTTCAAACATGCCAATTTTAAGATGTGCCTACTTTAATTCCCTTTCTGCAGGCAACATTGGTTTTGTCTACTATCCTATGTTTGCAAATAGAGATCCACAAAACCAATAATGACTACCAACATTATCATGGCAAAATAGCAACAATGGTGCATTGAAATATCTGCAGGCAATATCATTTTTCATTAAGCAAGAACTGATGGGATCACAAAATAACAAAAAAAATAGAAAATGAAGATTCTAAAGTGCTCTGGAACTTTAAAATGCAAACAGAACCGGCTACATAACACCTCAGACAAAAAGATCTGGATAGTGGATGTGACTGTTGTGGTCCATCCATGTCCCACACAGCTGGTCATGGATCCCAAGGATTGAGAGATAGTTGTGGCATGGTACCATAAGCCCTTGCATCTGGCACCTGAGTCTGATAGTGAGGAGGTCAGAGAGAAGGTGGTGTCAAAGGCTGAAAGCTAACCAGGGGCTTCTGCACCTCCCACCTCCCAGTGACTCAGGAGAAGAGCATCTTCTTGATGCTAGGGCATGCATAGCTGCTAGAAGGCAGGAATGGTTAAGCAGGGGGAGGTTTCTTTGGGAATAGATTTGTAGAACAATTGGCCATGCCCCTAGACCAGGGATAGGCAAAGTTGGCTCTTCTATGACATGTGGACTTCAATTCCCAGAATTCCTGAGCTAGCATGATTGTCTCAGGAATTCTGGGAGTTGAAGCCACAAGTCATGGAAGACCCAACTTTGCCTACCCCTGTCCTAGACTATTTAAGGCTTGGTCACATCACAATTCAATGTGGAAGTTAACTTTCATTTTGTTCCAGTTGTTTGCTCGGATTTCTCTCTTGGACATTATTGTTTCAATGATTATTTACAAACTGGCAATTTGGACTAATTATATTCCAGCTTCCTGACAACTCATAGTAAGTCCATGAAGGAGATCTGTGTGATCAAAGAAATGATCTGTTCGCTTTGGTTTATGCTTGGACTCTGGCCCGTTGTTGAGGTGTTAATTAGCAGCTGGCACCAAATAGACTTATTTTTTGATTTCCTAAACTTTTAAAAATCAAACCTCACTACTCAGAAAATGTTAGGAGTAAATGCTTAAATGTTGTAAAATCAGGGAGTGTGTGCCTATTACCTGGTGGGATGGGAGGCTCATCGCTGGGACAGAACAGTGGCAGTATCTGGAAGCAGCAGATTAGAAGAGAAATAACTGAAGAAAAATCACAAAATTTAAAGACCTGCAAACAGAAGCATAATGTCTGTGAGAAAAGAAAGCAAAGATGGTACCAATAGTAATAGATGCTTGGAGTACAATCCCAAAACATCTTGAGCACCACTTGAATACCATTGACATTGAAGAAAAACTCACCACAGTCATTTGCAAAAAACGGGTTTACTTGGAACAACTTATAACCTATGATGATACTTCTAACACTATCAAATAACATCTGCCCAGGTTCTGGGGAAATTTTTATTTATTTTATTTTATTTATTTTATTTATTTATTTTTATTTTGTTTATTTTATTTATTTTATTTATTTTATTTATTTTATTTTATTTTATTTTATTTTATTTTATTTTATTTTATATTTATTTATTTATTTATTTATTCATTCATTCATTCATTCATTCATTCATTCATTCATTCATTTATTTATTTATTTATTTATTTATTTATTTATTTATTTATTTATTTGTGTCCAATACACAATGAGGGTTTTAGTGGGTATATAAGAGAGGCAAATAAGGAGCTGTGATGTTCCTTCAATCCACCAGGGTGATTCGACACAAAAATATGTAACCCTTCCCTGGTGCAGAGCTGAAGGGATTGGATACTGTAGCCTAGAGGATAATTCTCTGCCTTACAAGGCAAAGGTTGCAGGTTCAAGTCCCAGTGGCTATGGCTAGCTGATGAGGCCAAAATAAGGCCGAAATAGATCTATCCTAGTCTCCCTTAATTTTCTAATTCAGCAAACAAATGTGACACACACACACACACACACACACACACACACAGTAAAATACATGCTGAAGGTTATAGAGGAGATACACATAGTAAAATATATCTAAGAAAGAATAGAAAAGAAGATATAGGAATAGAACATATCAATGAAAGAATAGAAGAAGAGATATAGGAATAGAAGAAAGGTATAGGAGATATAGGACAGCAATAGGACAGGGGACGGAAGTGGGTAAATAAAAATGCAAAATTCAGTCTAAACATCTAGCTGATTTTGACTAATCAAAATAATAATTAAACAGAATGAAATGGGGTTCCATTTGCAATTTTTTTCTGCTTTAACATCTGCTTTAACATTTCTGAACTTACTTAGCTGATGACGTAAACTTAAGTCCATAAATATTAACTCAATTGTGTTGCAATGTATTGTGATGCTTTTTGCCTTTGTACAGGCAGAGTGGGCATGACATGATGCATCTGACCTGCAAAGGGCCAGTTTGACACCCCTGCTATATTATTTAGGAATGATCTGACTAATGTTACACACATTTCAGTTTCATCAATTTCTGTGGATGAAACTATCTGAATCTATTTCTTTGAAACCATGAAATCCTATATTATGTTTCACTGTAATCATTTTATATTCTCGTTCCATGAACTGAGAAGATGAATCTTTTCTCTGTTTCTGTACAATAAATCCATGGAAGTTATTTTCAAAAATATTTGCAAAACATTTTTTTAAGGAGGAATTTTCTTGATTTCTTATACAGCAATTATTTGTATTTGGCCCTCTTTAGAATGCACAATTTTTATTCAGCAGTAGTCATGGCTATTTTCTGTCAAGGTTAACTTTTAGTTAACCATGATTATTATTTATTTATAATCAGTATTTATAGCTGTCAGAATCATGTTGCTTAGCCACTAGATTTATTTTTTGATAATACATTCCATATCAGAAGCCTCTTGCCTTAATATTTATTAAGACCTCATTTTTTAGTTCATCTCCATAACTGAATAAATAGTAAATAAAATATAGTTAAAACACATTTTGCTTTACTTGTTTCTCAAAAATATGTAGTTGCTTGATGGGTATACAATTTATTTGTTGTTTAAAATATCCAAAACCCCACTTATCCTAAAATATCCTAGAATATTCAAAACAGCCTACTCTATCTTCACTGCACTATGATTTTATATAATAAATATATATTTATCTGCATAATCATGAATGTTCCATATCAATCATCTTAATGAAATTCCATTAGCAATACTGCAGGTCAGAACTATATTCATATGTATTTGGAAATATCATTAAAAGGAAAAAAAACAATTAAAATTAAATTTTAATTTTAAAATTAAAATTAAATTAAAGACAAGAACTAATACATGGAAACTAGTCAAGGAGAGAAGTAACCTAGAACTAAGAAGAAATTTCCTAATAGAGAGAATAATCAACCAGTTGGATGGATGCCTTGTCTTCAGAAGTTGTGGGTGCTTTATCACTGGAGGTTTTTAAGAAGAAACTGGGCGGCCACTTCTCTGAAATGGTATAGAGTAGACTCTCCCACTTGAGCAGGGAGTTGGACTAAATGTATGTTCTGTGTTCTAAGCTAGGAGACCAAGATCAAGTCCTTCTTCATCCATAATGTAAATCAGTGAAGTGATTTTGAGATCTGAGAGTGAGATGAACAGCATTTAAATGAAATGAAATGAAAACAAACAAAAAACCAAACATCCTATCAGGTGGTCTGAAACTTTTTTTCAAATTGTGTTTTGCACATATGGACATTTTATATCTATTTACCCCCAACATCATTTTGTCAAGATCAGGAGAGAGAATTTATTTTTCCCCAAGCTAAAGCTAAATTCATCTCTGCCCTAGGCAATTTCTAAACTCTTTATTTAGTTTTATTTCTATTCCTTCACATTTGAAATGAATCACTTTTCCTCTTTCTGAAGATCAGATCATTATTATTCTTAGGCTCATATATTGGAAAGCATCTGGGTTGTAAATTGTGCTTTGAAACCATCCTAATGAGCTTACCTTTGGCCCAGAGGGAGAATTTTTTTCCTTGCCTTCCCTTCCCATCTTCACAAAAGTAGCAAAATATTCAGTAGTTTTGTCAGCAGATCCATAACCTTCTCCCACAAAGGATATTTTTAATTGAAAACTGTTTGCTATATAACTTAGTGATGAGAATTGCCATTAGCTGGATAATAATGGTAGAATCACTTAAAATAACTCCTGACTTTTACTGATCTCCAGGTTAGTCAGGAATGAAAAACAGCATATTTATTGGAAGACTTTGGATCTGCTTTACTCCTGTCAGATACTTCAAAGAAGAAAAATAATAGAAGCTCTTAGGTTGAAAAGACATAGAAAAGACTTGTGGTTCACGAAAGTGAAAACAGACCACTGGCTTGATTGACCCAGATTCATCCAGCTGTCTTTATGTCTAAGACAGGTCTAGAAAGTCTCTCAGTTTCTAATTGGGTGTCTTAACCGCTACATAGGACTGGCTCTCATAATACTGTAGATATAAAGCACTGTAACAATTTTAGGATTGATTTACACTTTATTGCATTGATTTTGAAGGTTTAGATTGGAAACCAGCAGGTATTGGTTGAATCCAATGGTAGCAATTCAGCCATTTACTTTTAAAGGTCTCAGGACAACTACAGTAATTTGTTTTAAAAGGAAAAAAATAGTCACCATCCTTTAAAAACTTATCAGGCCAGAAAAAGCAATAAATTCTCCTCCCCTTTTACACACATAGCAGCCAACAGATTGACCTAAGCATTACACTAATCTTCAAATCCCTCTGTTAACTGTTGTGGTTAGCTCTGGCCCAGCTCCTGCCCCAAGGACTGTGGATGTGGGGGAGACATCCACATGCTGCTGGCCTGTTTTGCCCCCCTGGTGGAATCTGCTGATGAAGGCTCCTCTGACCAAGAAGACATGAGTGACAGGGAGGAGGAGAGTGTGGCAGACAGCTCAGAAGGAGATCAATTATCTAGCTCCTCCTTGGATTCAGAACAAGAGTTAAGGATACATCCACGCATGTGGAGAGCGATGCATAGGCAACAACAACTGAGAGATTACTATCAAAGAAAATGAGGCCACCTGTGGTTGGGTGGGGCTGTGGTAATTAGTGAGGCTGCTATAAATAGCAGCCTGTGGGTTTGGCCATTGAGGAGGATTATCTGATCGTTGTGTTTCGTGCCTGCTTTGCTGCATTTGACCTTTTGTGTGCTGATTTTTCCCAGTTTTGAAACTAAACCAGAGCAAAGTGTGTTTCACTTTGTGAAAGAAGGACTGTGAATTGCCTCACAGCTGCAAGCTAAGTATCACAGAACTGATAAGGGACTTGTACCAATTACCAGTTTGTTTGGAGACAAGTGCTCTTTGCTATACAAAAAAAGGGCTTAGGTTAAGGGAATTTTTATTATAAAGAACATTGTTTTGAATTTTCAAATGTGTGTGTGTCTGAAATTTGTACCTGTGAATTTTCAGGAGGAGTCTACCAGAGAGCCCGACAGAACAGTTAACCATCTGTTATTATATTTAACATGTAGACCAGTGGTTCTCAACCTTTCTAAGGCTGTGACCCCTTAATACAGTTCCTCGTGTTGTGGTGACCCACAACCATACGTCTAGTGCCAATTCTCTCAACAGAGCTTTGAGCTGATTGGCAGGAAGGTCAGAGGGATGCCCCCACTGTAAATGCCCGATTGGTCAGATTGTAAAAATAAGTTCCAAGATGCCAGAATAGAAGCTTTAGTTCCTAATACCAGGGGAAATTTGACTTTTCCCAGGGTCTCAGGTGACCCCCATGAAATAGTCATTCGACCACCAAAGGGGTCCCAAACCCCAGGTTGAGAACTACTGATATAGACAGTCCACAAATGGTTTCCAGTCTCATATATAGCTGCCTAGTCCATGATCTCAAATCAAAGCAGTTAATTTTGCTATCTTTGCTAACTCAGACAATTTCAAAATCCATTCTTCAACAGCCAACATCTCTTTTTCTTGAATGTAGGTTTTTGTTTTGTTTCATTTTGTTTCTTTGTTGTACTGTTCTGTATTTTATTCTCTATGATAAAATAATAAATTTATATATGAAAAGAATGGTAATAGCAATAAAAAACATAGAAAGCTAAACAGTCTATAAAATAATACTAACTCTGTTCAACATCTGCCCCCATCATAATGCTCTGTCTTTAGTTCAGCATATGTTGAGATCAACCAACCGTATGATTATTTTCATTTGCATTGCTTTATTGTTGCCATTTTAATTTTGTATTTTTATATTAGTAAATCACCTGGGCAATGATTACCCAATGTGAGCTATAAATATTTAATTATCATATAAGCATGGATTGAAATTAAATTGTACAACAGAAATCTCTTCATAAATGCTAGAATACATTAATTCTGGTGTGAAAATATCCTCCCTTCCCTCCCACAATAATCTTTTGTACTTATACAAAAGCTCTAAAATTATTGATTGTTGACTGGAGTTGTATCTGGATTGTATCTGGAGTTAGATATCAAAGATCTGTCATCTTATATAAATTTTCTCTTAAATTATATAGTTTAATTTACATTTTAAACCTTTATTCCACATATTCTCCCACTTCTTCTAGCATTACATTCAGGGATGGGCAGCAGGCAGGATGGGGTGGAACACAATTCCGCCGATGGAAATGAAGATGGTGCACAGCTCCAGCTGATCAGTGACTGTCACTTCCTGGATTACTGGTCTCAGCTCAGCTCTCCATCCCCCCCCCCCTGCTGCTGCTTGCTGCGTCTATGCTCCCCGCTTTTTCCCTCTTTCCTCCTTCCTGGCCTCAGACGAGCTTCCCTCTCTCCTGGCCAGCTCCCCTCCAGCCTCATGCGGCCACCTCCTGCCTGAGGTGCAAGCAGAAGGTGTGGGTGGAAGTGGCACTAGCAACATTTATGCTTCTGGCAGCACCCATTCGCCTAGCTACCCAGCCTGTGCGACACTGGTAAGGTTGTAAATTGAGGACTTAGCAGTTTACTTGAATGATGATGATCATTCAAGCCACTCCCACCTGATCACATGGCCAGCAAGCCACTCCTACCCAGTCATATGACCATTAAGCCACACCCACAAAATAAGCCACACCCACAGTGTGGCAGTAAAAATTTTGGCTGCCCATTACTGATTACATTACATCCAAAATCCCTTGCCCACTGAATCATACAATGATTTACTTGTTCATTTTCCAGATTTAAATTCAATAACATTTTATAGACTTTAGTAACATTATGTTCATCACTACCAATTAGAGTTTCCAATTCATTTTTAGCAAAGTTAACTCATGTTTTTTTAAAAAAAAAACTAATTTAAATCTTTCTTTCAGTTGTAAATATGAAAACCAATAACAAACATCACCTTATGATTCTAGCTCCTCCTTAGATTTGAGGGTAGAATCACCCAAGTTAAAAGATATTATTTTACCATAAGTCACCAGTTCAGCTTTTTTACTATTTGTTTTCTAAAAATAAATTTCCTGTTGGGAAACCCAAAAAGGCACCTTCATGGAAAATGTATAAAAGTACTTAAAATTAATGTTGGAAATGTAAATGTAAATAAGGGACTTTTCATCATTTATGCTGGATGTATAATAAAGCAAGGAAATATTGGAGTAGAATTTATATCTTAATACAGAAAATTCTTAAAACCATATATGGAATCATATAGAAAGAAAACCGGAGACATTTCTTTTGAGTTTAATGGAACAAGACATGGGGAAAAATCAGAACTCTGTTGTTATATATGTTGATGGCAGCAAGACTACTTTATGTACAGAAACGGAAGGTCACCTCAATCCCCACAATGGATGGATGGCTGCAAAAAGTGATGGTGTTAGTAGAGATGGCTAAATTAACTCTTGTATAAATACAAAACACAAATATCTTCATTTCTTACTTGGAAACCGTTTCTGGACTTTTTGCTTGAGGTGGGGAAAAAATGAAACCTTGATTTTGTGTTTTACCGATTAGATAGATCTGTTGTTATAGAAATGATTAGTTTATATCATTATGAAAAAGTAAAAAATTGAGGGTAGATATTAATGCCTTATTTTACTGCACCAAAGGAGTCAGAAGTCAATGCCTTTTTGTATTTTCCCCTATCTCCCCACTATTTACTTGACATATTCCTTCCCTAATCTCCATAATATTTACTTTTGTATTCTCTTGTATGTCATATTATAAATTGATCAAAAATGTGTAAAAAATTTAAAATTGTTGATTGTTATGGTGTTGTTCTTTCCCCCCAGAAAATTGCAGTGATACCTATGATTTTTCATTATATTTCTGCAATGTAGTGCAACTAATCCTTGCAATTTTCCTCCTGGGAAAGAAAAAGGAAATATACTCCCAATTTTCTAAATTCCAATTGAGAGACCAAAGAAATCCATGATAATGTCTTCCTTGGGGACAGATTTTAACAGCAGTCCACTAGTTGCAACTGGAGCTCAACAAAACACTATTCCTACTTTTATTCATCCCGTAACCTGTGTGTGACTCTTGGGTTTGTTTGTGTGTGTGGGGGGGAGAACTATAGCTGAACTGACAGACAAGCTGCCACTGGTGGGAATATATTGAACTAATTTTATTTTTTTAAAAGTAACTACTAACGATAATGATTATGTTAATAAAAACTTTGCTAATGATTATTGATTGTCAAAAGAGAACTATTCCATTGGGATTTATTATAGATTTTATTTTGCAAGATTTATTTTAATAATTCAGTAATTATTAGTGAGAGGAATAGACATAGAATTTTTTGTAAGAAAATGATTTATAATGATTCATGTTGCAATAATCACTATACTTCAATCATAGCAGTGGAAATTGGATACTGTGCAATTCCTGCCTATATGATTCTCAAACCATGCCCACTTTTCTGATATAAGACTGAATATCATTCTCAGGCTTGGGTGGGGGGTGGCAGCCAGGCAAATTTGTATAACATATTTACTTCAAAGTCATGTAGGATTTTAAAATATTGATATCACAAAGCTATTAGAGTAAAAAAAAAGATGCTTGTGGATATTGGAGAGCCGGGGTGGCTCAGCAGGTAGAGTGCTGTACTGCAGGCCACTGAAGCTGACTGTAGATCTGTACATCAGTGGTTCAAATCTCATCACCGGCTCAAGGTTGACTCAGGCTTCCATCTTTCCGAGGTGGGTAAAATGAGGACCCGGATTGTGGGGGCAATATGCTGGCCATGTTTTTAAAAAGTGCTATTGCTAACATGATGTAAGCTGCACTGAGTCTAAGGAGAAGGGCGACATAAATATCAAATAAATAAATAAATAAATAAATAAATAAATAAATAAATAAATAAATAGATAGATAGATAATAAATAAATAAATAAATAATAATAAAAAAATACATAATACATACATAATACATACATAATACATACATACATACATACATACATACATACATACATACATACATACATACATACATATTATGAACATACCTTCAGAGGTAGTATCCAGCCAGTTTGGACCAGTTTGGGTGAACTGGTAATGGCCATTTTGAGCAGTTTGGAGAACCAGCAAATACCACCTCTGGTTGGCCCCACCCTCTATCCTTGGCTTTCCCTGTCCTATATTCTCCCTTTATTAGCTCAGCTGATTTGTGTGGCATTGCAGATTACCACATCTCGGTTGATGTACTCACCAGTGTTCACGCCAAGGGAGGTTTTATAGTGCTGCCACATTCTCAAGCAGCACGTTCGAGCCAAGCGCATGCACAGAATGTTTTGCACATGTGCGGATGAGCCACGTCCAAGCAAAACAAGCACACATGTTCACATTTTTGGTACTACTGGGTAGACTGTTAGGTAAATTATGTGAATCCCACCCAGTGATGGGCTACCAAATTTTTTGGGCATGGTTTATGCATTTTGTTTCAACATCTTTCAGTGCAAATTGGGTGCTCTGGGCTGGAGCTCCAAATTTTGCTACCGGAACTGTGTTACTGACCGTTCCCGTAGGAGCCCATCATGGATCCCACCCCTGCATACCTTGCCCCTAATGATGACTGAAGAGCTAACACAATATTTTGTTACCATTTTGGTATCAATTCTAATACTTGCCAGTAATTATAATAAATAGAATAAAATAATATCAAAACATAAAAACTTCAAAGTGCTGCACAATAACTGTTCCAAGCATATCCAGTTTCTGAAGTTAGCATGTCCCTGTGACTTATTAAAGGTTAAAGCACAGGCTAGCTGCAGAGGAAATTACAACCTTGGTATAAACTCTGTTCAAACAGCTTGAAATTTGAACGGAATCCTTGGATTTTCCCCTTCATTACATGTCAGTGTCAGTTATTCTTAGAACTAGGTAAGATTTTCAGAATGGTAGGCTACGGTATGGGCAGAGAATGTGACCCTGTGCAAAATTAAGTAGGCTTTAGCCTAGAAAAGTAAGGAATGGAAGGCATTTTGCAAAGCTAAAAAATCAAATAGGTCATAAGTAGGACTGCCAAATTAGTAACTCAAAGGTTTTGCTGTAAAAACAGGTAATTATCAAATATAGTAGGTTTTTCATAGGGGTGGGCCCGACCCTTGCACCAACTCCAAGTCCTTGGAGAGGGGCGGTATACAAATCTAATAAATAATAATAATAATAAACAGTGGGGAACGCGGTTTTGGTGGCAGCAAGGTAGCATGTAGGCTAGCTCTGGTGGCGCTGCCAGGCATGCATGCACATGCACGCACGTGCATGTGCAATTGGTGCTTCCCCAGACCTATGCCTGCCCTGCCATGGGCACTAACTTTCCCTGCTGCAAGCCCTTCTCCCGCCATGAGGCGAACGGCAGCAAGTGGGCAGTGGGGGAAGCCGCTGCGTGTGGCGAACAGCAGCAAGTGGGCAGTGGGGGGCAAACGGCAGCAGGCAGTGGCGAGCGGGCACTAACCTCTTTGCCCATTTCTGGGTTCTTTTCGCTTCTGCGCATGTGCAGAAGCGAAAAAACCCAGAAAGTACGCTCACAGGTTCATGCAAGATTCAGATTCTGTGTGTCCACAGAAGCTGAACACGTGCATGCACATGCGTGTGTGTGCATGTACTCCCATGCAAGGGGGGAAGCAGGGGCATGCTCCCAGCCCATTCTGGTATGGTTGGGAATGGTAGCACGTCACTGGTTTTTCATAATGCATAATCTCCTCTGGCTTTACCAATCCTGAATGATACTATTTACTAACACTTATTTCTAGCCAATTTCTCATTCTGGTTTATAAAATTGTTGCATGAAGGGCTTGGCATATTCGGCTTTCTTCACGTGTAGAATTCAGAGATTTCTGGTGACCTTCTGATGAGGTCCCACTCGTCATCTTCAGGCTGGTGCTTTAGTCCTTGTGCTAGGGCCTGAAGATGACGAGTGGGACCTTGTCGAAACATTGTCAGAAATCTCTGAATCTTACACGGGAAGAAACCCAAATACGTCAAGACCTTCATACCTGTGTCATCCCTATGCGGTGGTTATACAGTGGCACATGTTTCAGTCATTTAAGAATAATCATCATTATTGCTGGAGTGGTGGTGGAGTCCTCTAGGTTGATAATGCTTCCTTTGGTGAGGGGTCTGGGCCCAACCCTGATCGGTGGGGAATATGGTTCTGGTGGTAGCAATGTAGCGCATAGCCTAGCTCTGGTGGCGCCGCCGAGCCTGCACACATGTGCACACACAACCGGCGCTTCCCTGGATCTCTGCCTGCTCTGCCCCACCACAAGCCCTGTCTTATCCTGCCATGAGCCCTGCCTTCACCCGCTGCAAGTGCTGCCTTCCCCTGCCATGAGCCCCTTGCTCGCATCTCGCGCCGGGTCTCCTCATTGCCCATGCTCACATCGGTTTCCCCCTACCGCCCATGCTGCCACCATTCGCCTCTCATACTGGCTTCCCTGCACCATCCATACTCGCACCAGCTTCCCCCCACTGCCCACGCTGCCACTGTTCACCTCTGTTCACTTCTCACACCAGCTTCCCCCACCATCAGCGCTCGCGCCGGGTTTCCACCACCACCCACGCTTGCGCCAGCTACCCCCTACTGCCCACGCTGCTGCCATTCGTCCATGAGAGCGAGAGGCGGGTGGGGGAAAGGAGGCAAATGGTGGCAATGTGGGCAACCACTTACCATATTTTTGCCTGTTTCTGGATTTTTTCACATTTGCGGATGCGCAGAAGAGAAAAAACCCCCAGAAATCTCGCATGCACGCATCCTTGCAATGGATTTGGCTTCTGTGCATGTGCAGAAGTTGAACTCTGCATAGGAATGTGTGTGCAGGGTGCATGTGCACGCGCTCCCAGCACGTTCCGGTAGAGTCGGGATTGGTGGCCCGCCCCTGGGTCTGGACCACCTGAGGAATTTGGGATTTATGATGGCATACAGATTTGATTCAGTTCATTGGAAGCCCAATGAGAATGAACCGTTTCACACTGTTTTTGTTTCGTTTTTATCGCAGGGATATGCAATATGTGAAGGGCTCTGAGTTTCACTCACTGACGTGGCCGGAAGGTTTTCTGATTGTTATGGAATTTTGTGGCACAATTCTCCTCTGAACTGGGAAGAGACTATTAAATTGTTCCTACACATCCTTTGGAATAAACATAACTATGATTTATGACTAATTGCACCAAACTCTTGGTAGTTACATTCTATGTTGAGGCATTTGAACTGCATTCAGTTTTCTTTGTACATTACCCATTCAGAGACTGGGATCATGGGGGTTCAACCATCCAGGTTATCCTTTCACTGCCAGTAGCTTTTAATATCATTAACTACGGTAGTCTTCTGGACCATGTTTGAGGACTGGTGTAAAGACAGTCCTGAAATTTGGTAGTTAGGAGGGAAAGTTCTATCCAAAATTTCTTGAGGCTCTCTCCTTTCCCCATTTCTTTTAAATATTTACACAAAACCCCTGGGTAACTCAGGTAAACAGCGCATAGGGTTTGGTAGCAATATATTACTGATATCCAACTATATATCTTGACCATGGGCCAAACAAATGATGCAGTGATAGACTTAGACGTTGGAGGCTGTCATGGTCTGGATGAGGAGAAAGAGACTCAGAGGAAATCACTCAAGTTTGGGTTTCAGAATTAATAATACCAAACAAATGTCATCTTTATACAATTCCACTCAAATATAATTCATTATTCAGGAATTTTATAAGTTTCTTGCTTATCAGCAAGTGGGAACTGTGGATAAGAAGAGGACTTTCACAGTTGCCTCTTATTCATCAATTGCAGTCATGTTTGAATTGGGAGGCACTACTCCAGTTACTAATGCCCTGGTTATCATCTGTTTAGATTATTGCAATGCAATAATTCCTTGAAAAATTCCTTGAAATATAACAGCTGATACAGAAGTTGGCTATCTGGGCAGTATGTGTAGCCCTGTATCTTGTCTGAGCCATCTGCATAGTTACTGGATAGTTTCCGGTTACAATCAAGTTGTTTCCTGTTACTGTTATAGCTGTACATGCTCTACACTGCGTTATCTTTGGCACTTTTTTTCCCATAGTTGTCTGCCCTGATCAGAGAATGCCAACTCCTTTCAATTTCCCTCCATATGTAATTGCCATTTAATAAGGCTTGGAAGTGGATTTTTCAAGACTTTGGAGAAATTTTCCCATGAAAATGTGATCAACTTCCTGTCTTTTGAACTTAAGGAAAAGTTGATTGATTGATTGATTGATTGATTGACTGATTGATTGATTGTCAAATTTGTATAGGATAGTAGTCATTTGTATAAACATAAGTAAAAAAGTAATGATAAAGTGGACAATAGGACAGGGACGGTAGGCACAGTGGTCAGTTTATGTATGCCCCTTAGAGACCTCTTATAAATGGGGGAGAGGTTGACTGTAGACAGTCTAAGGTTAAAGTTTTGGGGGTTAGGGGAAACAGAGTCAGATAGTACATTCCAAGTATTGATCACTCTATTGCTGAAGTTGTATTTTCTGTAGTTGAGTTTGGAGTAGTTTACATTTAGCTTGAATCTATTATGTGCTCATGTATTGCTGTGGTTGAAGGTGAAGTAGTCATGCTACTAATGCTATTAAGATGCTAATAACATCTGTCATGTCTAGCAAAGAAAGAGGAAATTATTAGAAATTGGATGTGTAAGCATAGAACTTCCATCTTTTCTAGTTTTTTTAAAGATGAATTTGATTTTATATATTTGGATTTTATTTTCCTTTTTTTCCATATGAATATTTTTAATCTTGAATTAAAATTGCTAGTCAACTTTGAGCCTTTTGGATGAGGAGTTATACAAATGAAATAAATTACAAAGTAAATAAATAAAAATCATGACATTCTTTTATGTCTAACTCAAAATATATTGGATCTTTTAGATATACTTTAAGTAATGAAATTTCAGAACCTGTATAATTAAGTGAAGTACAATAACAATCATAAACTGAGTAAGCTATAGTTTTCAAAACATAGTCAAAATACGTCAGACAATAGTGTTTGGGTTTATGAAATACATATTGTTACCACAATAAAAATTGGTAATAGGCACTTTCTGTCTATAGTGAAGGCCAGCTTAATAATATCTGACACTTTTATTAACAGAACTGTCTTACATGTTTTATGTTATTATTCTCCTAGGGACATTTCAGACATCACTGTTCAATGATTTTCCCCAATTGTCCGAGTAATTAAAAACAATGTTGAAGATTATACATCATATCAGACCTGAAAAATTGATCCCAGTTAAATATCACTTCTTTCAAAATAAAAAATGACAATTATTTTACATCAATTTAACAAAAGCTAAGATGTACACAAAATCCATGCATACCATCTCATTGTAAGACCTAGCTATAAATTGATGTTTAAAAAGTCACACTTAAACTAAAGCCAAATTTTATTGACTACTGGGAGAGATGAGGAAAAACGGGCTTTTGGAAATTGAAATTGGGAAAAAAATGAATTGTGCTGTTTGAGATATCATTGACCTTCAGTATAAAATGGAGTGGAGATATCTAACTTCTGCCTTGTTTCCATTGAAGATGGGCTTGGACACAAATATTTAATTGGTAAATCTCCCAACCCTTCTATCAGATGCTAAGACAAGACAAATAAAATAGAACTGGTGGTGGTACTACATGAGTAATAGGAATTCTGAACTACTGGATAGTGTCACCTAGCATTAACTAATGATGCCTGCAGAATTGATCTTGCTACCTGTGAATAATTGGCTAAGCTCATCCATTGATTTAAATTATGCAGCATTACAGTTTACCAAATAAATTGTACATTTATTAATAAGCTTGTTTACAACACACAAATGCTACATTCATATATCAGGCTGAGAAATATTTAGGGTTTACGCTTCATGAAACGAAGGTTAAAACACATCACATCAAATCAAACTTTATTTTGCTCAATGGCTAGAGAATGCATATATATATGCAAGGTATTATAAATTAGCATTAAGATAACACTGTAAGGAACATAAATCAGAGTAATTACACAGCTGAAGTGTAGAACTACATGATCTTCCAACTTTATCTCATTAAAAACACAAGGGAAAATTATCTTACAGTATGAATGCTTTATATATTTCCTAAATAGATTTCCCATTGTTCAGTGGCAGTAAGAAGTTTCTTATATATCTGGGAATTCAATGAATGAATTAGCTGTTGGTTTCAGGAAATCATTAATGTTAACATTCAAGTAAGTTTTAGCCACTGAAACATCCAACTGGTGATCCATAATCTTTATTTATTTATTTTAAATTACTAATAATAATTTAAGATGACTAACCATAATGATAAAAGTACCCCAAAAAAGAAACAATATTTTGTACCCTTAAGAAGATAAAGCAACAAAAGGAGTGGTTAAGTTCAATTTTAGTCAATAGTTGATGACTGCAATTTAGAAATAAAATTTGTTCTTAAAAGACCAACCTATGATCACAAAACAATGTTGAGAGCTTCAATATTTTTGATTAGATGACTCTGTAACTCTAAATGATAAATAGTACAATGCGATCAAAGTTAAGCTCCACATAAGATTTTGCTTAAAACAACTTTAAATCCATTGGGATAAAATAAAGTTTAGAATTATAAAGATTGTTGACCTGTTCTTTCTGACAGTATAAATAGATAATAACATATATGCTAAAAAAATAATGATTTCAAACTATATTACAGTTTATTGCTATAATATATAAATCTAATTTCAGAGTGCAGCATTAAAGCACCTTTGCTTTATAAAAAATGTTCTCATTATCTCTATGGCAGACTTCATGTTAGTAGAATTCCCTTTGCTATCGTAGTGATGGCTCCTGTTTTAGGATTGAAAACTCTGCAAGAAGTTCAAAGTACCACAGATGGACAATTAAAAATTCTCAATCAGAAATCAAGGGCACAAGGAATGAATTACAACAAACATTTATGTTACTTTTGTACCCTGCCATTTTTATCTCCCATGTTTACCGTATTTTTCGCTCCATAAGATGCAGTTTTTCTCCTCCCAAAGTAGGATGAAAAATCAGCCCCATCTTATGGAGCGAAGATGCAGGCAGGGAGGGGGGGGAGGCTGCGAACTCGGAAGCGCCATCCCGCCGGCTGGCTGGCTAGCTGCTGCCTGGCCCCCTCCCTCCCGGAGGAGGGTCTCCCTCCGCACCGCCAGCCAGCCAGCCAAGCCCCGCACCCACCGGAACCGGCTCCTCGCTCTTCCCCCGCCGCCCGCCGCGTTTGCAGGAGGTGGGGAGGGTCGGGCGGCCCGCCAAGGCCAGGAGGGATGCTGCTGCCCCCCCTTCCCTCTCTCCGCCCGCTGCTGCACCTCCTTGATGCCGAGAGGAAATGCCGGCAAAGGCTTTTCTCAGCGGAGGCCGTTGTCTGTTGCTCTCACTCACTCTCGTTCTCTCTCCGTTCTTCTCAGCGGTGACGCGCGCACCCCCTGCCCGCCTCACATTTGCCAAGAGCACTTTCGCCCCGGGCTCTCAGCAAGGGGGTTGTAGGAGAGGCGGGGCCGGCGGCAAAGGTGATATTCAATGTCGGGGGCGCACGGGCGGTTGCGCGCGCTCCCTATCTCCCTGCTATCCCACTCGGAATATTCAAAATAAGAAAAACCTTCGCCGGCAAAGGTTTTTCTTATTTTGAATATTCCGAGTGGGATAGCAGGGAGATAGGGAGCGCGCGCAACCGCCCGTGCGCCCCCGACATTGAATATCACCTTTGCCGCCGGCCTCGCCTCTCCTACAACCCCCTTGCTGAGAGCCCGGGGCGAAAGTGCTCTCGGCAAAGGTGAGGCTGGCAGGGCGTGCGCGCGTCACCGCTGAGAAGAACGGAGAGAGAACGAGAGTGAGTGAGAGCAACAGACAGCAAGATAGAGAGAAAGTGAGAAAGAGAGAGTGAGAGAAAGGGGGGAGAGAAAGAGATAGCAAGAGAGAGAGAACAAGAGAAAGAAAGAGCGTGAGAAAGAAAAAGAGAGAGAAAGAGTGAGTGAGAGAGAAAGCAAAAGAGACAGAAAGAAAACAAGAGAGAGAAAGTGAGAAGAAGAGAAAGAGGGGGAGAGAGAGAGAAAGAGAGAGGGAGAGAGAGAGAAAGAGAGGGAGAGGGAGAAAGAGAGTGGGAGAGGGGGGAGAGATAGCAAGAGAGGGAGAGAGAGAAAGAGAGAGGGAAAGGGGGAGAGGGGGGAGAGAAAGAGAGAGGGAGGGAGAGAGAGGAGATAAAGGAAGAGGAGAGAGAGAAAGGAAGAGAAAGAAAGAAAGAAAGAGGGATAGAAAGAGAGAGAGAGTGAGAGATGCTCAGTGAGCCTTTCTTTGAAGTTGCCTTTCTTTCTTTCTTTCTTTCTCTCTTTCTTTCTTTTTCTCTCTTGCTCTCTTGCTCTTTCATTCTTTTTTCTTTCTCTTTCTTTCTTTCTTTCTCTTGCTTTCTCTCCTTCCTTCCCTCCTTCCATTTCTTTCATTCCCCCTCTCTATTTTTATTTCTCTTTCATTTTCTTTCTTTCTCTCTTTCTTGCTTTTTTTCTTGCTCTTTTTCTTTCTCTCTTTCTTGCTTTCTTTCTTGCTCTTTTTCTTTCTGTCTTTTACCTTCCCTTCCTCTATTTCTTCTTTTCTTTCTCCTTCCTACCTTCTTCCCTCCCTCCCTCCTTTCAGTCCTTCCTCTCTTACTCTCCCCTTTCATAGGTTTCCTTCCTTCCTTCCTCTGTTCCTGTCCCTTCCCCCTTTCTTTCTTTCCTTCCTTCCTTCCTTTCCTCCCTCCATTTCTTGCTTTCCTTTTCCTTCCTCCCTTCTTTCCTCCCTTACTCCCTTCTTTCACTCCTTCCTCTCTTCCTCTCCCCTTTTTGGCTCAAAATATTTTTTTCTATTTTCCTCCTCTAAAATCTAGGTGCGTCTTATCAGCAGGTGCGTCTTATAGAGCGAAAAATACGGTATATTTTTGGATGACAGGGATATGTGTTTTCCTTCATTATTATTTACTTTAAAGCCTTTAGAAACTATTGAGAGATTAACTAACACTGCCTCCATATTTACAAGCTAAATTTAGAGGGAAAACAACATACACAGATACCAAATTTGAATTTTTCAACTTTTTTATAGAGCCAGCTCATATGGATAGTGATGGCTTAAAATTCAAATGAGACACTCCTCAGAATGGAAGTAGAGTATTGGAAAGCTTTTGTGGGCTTACCGAGAGGGAAGGGGGAGGGGAATTGACATTGTGTATCACAAATAATGCATATATGTAATGCTTATGATCGGAGATGGGTTCCAAATCCCATAGCTTCTGGTTCACATGCACAGAAGTGTCTGGGGTGGGTGGGTGGAGCCTCTTGCAGCTCAGCTACTGGTTCATAGAATTGTACTATACCAGTAGCAACATATCACTGTTTATGATGTCATGCATGTAATTCCATTTGAAGATCATATTGTGTTCTCTCAAAACTTTATACTTATGGTCTGAGACCTTAAGTTTCTGGAATTTATTTACACTCTTCCTTTTCCTGTTACTTTTAATACTAAAATGTTGTTCCAGTGGGAGCCACTAAATATTATCCTTATGATAACATTACCTAAGCAGAAAATCTTCCCTTTTAGATCTTCCAGATGAGCTGTTTCCAAGGCAGTCTTGAAGATACTCAAGTTTTCAGTCAGATAGGGATTTAAAGATAATGGATTATATCAAGGCACCCACAGGCAAAAAGAGCAATTTCTGTAGAAGTAATATGGCACTTGCAGATTGAACCAAGACAATTTCTATTCAGAAGAGTGCATACTGAGCAGCTTATCTTCAAGGGCTACATCACAGAAGTTGAGTTGCAATAATCCTTAAAGTTTAATTCATGGAATAAAA
Organism: Erythrolamprus reginae; assembly: GCF_031021105.1. NCBI lineage: Eukaryota > Metazoa > Chordata > Lepidosauria > Squamata > Dipsadidae > Erythrolamprus > Erythrolamprus reginae. The sequence goes on along the minus strand of NC_091952.1, from coordinate 109,165,998 downwards.
AAACCCTGTGCCATGTTTAGTTAAAGTTTATAAATCTGGATATCCCACATCAGTCTTCGAGAAAATCTAGAAGGGGCTGTAATTAACTAGGAGTAGGAAATCCCACTGCACTAACCAGATGCAATTCCTATGCCACAAATGTAACATATGGGGGACGGGGATAGCCTCAGGGGTGGGCAGCGGGCAGGACGAGATGGAATGCAGTTCCACTGGTGGAAATGAAGATGCATGCATAACTCCAGCTGATCGGTGGCTGTCACTTCCTGGATTACTGGTCTTGGCTCAGATCTCTTTTTTTCCCCTGGTGCTGCATCTGCGCTCCTTGCTTTTTTCCTCTTTCCTCCTTCCTGGCCTCAGACAAGCTTCCCTGTCTCCTGCCCGGCTCCCCTCCAGCCTTACATGGCCACCTCGCATGTGAGGTGAAAGGAGTAGGCGTGGGTGGAAGCGGCACTGGCAGCATTTATGCTTCTGGCAGCACCCATTCACCTAGCTACCCAGCCTGAGGTGGGGGACGACCCAGGAAGGAGAGCACAGGAAACATGTAGCAAATTGTAATCCCAGCGAGTGACACTGATAAAGTTGTAAGTCAAGGACTTAACAGTTCACTTGTATGATGATGATCATTCAAGCCACTCCCATCTGGTCACATGGCCATCAAGCCACTCATACCCAGTCACATGACCATTAAGTTCATGCCCTCAAAATAAACCACACACACAGTGTGCAGTAAAAATTTTGGCTGCCCATTACTGGATAGCCTCAATATAAAAGAGTCAAACTGGCTTGATCAGTACTAGTTGGCTTCATCAACTAAACTTTATCTCATCATTCTTGAAATCCCTATTAACATACAGGTGAAACTCAAAAAATTAGAATATCTTGCAAATATTCATTTATTTCAGTAATGTAACTTAAATGGTGAAACTTACTATATGAAATATATTTATAACATGCAAGGCAAGATAGTTCAAGCTGTGATTTGTCATAATTGTGATGAATATGGGGTACAGGTCATGAAAACCACAAATCCCCCATCTCAGAAAATTAGAATATTACATGCAGTCAATAAAAAAAGATTGTACATAGAACAATATCAGATTTCTGAAAAGTATAAACATGTGTATGTACTCAGTACTTCATTTGGTCCCCTTTTGCAGCAATTACTGCCTCAATGCAGCATGGCATGGATGCTATTAGCCTGTGGCACTGCTGAGGTGTTAAGGAAGAGAAAGATGCTTCAATAGCAGTTTTCAGCTCTTCTGCATTGTTCCATGTCATATCTTTCATCTTTCTCTTGGCAATGCCCCATAGGTTCTCTATGGGGTTCAAGTCAGGCAAGTTTGGTGGCCAATCAAGGACAGTAATCCCATGGTCATTGAAGCAGGTTTTGGCACTTTAGGCAGTATGTGCAGGTGCCAAGTCCTGCCAGAAAATTTAAGTCACCATCCCTATAAATCTCGTATGCGGTTGGAAGCATGGAGCACTCCAAAATCTCATGGTAGATGGCTGTGTTGACCCTGGACATAATGAAGCACAGTGGATGAAAACCAACATATAACATGGCTCCCTAAATCAACACAGACTGTGGAAACGTTACACTGGACCTCAAACATCTTGCTGTGTGTGCCTCTCCATTCTTCCTCCATGCTCTGGGTCCTTGGTTGCTAAATGAGATGCAAACGTTTCCACAGTCTGTGTTGATTTTGGGAACCATGTCATCTGCTGGTATTCATCCACTGTGCTTCATTAAGCAGCCATCTATCGGGAGATTTTGGAGTGCTCCATGCTTCCATCCACATGTAAACTTTATGGAGATGCTGACTTAAATTTTCCATCAGGACTTGGCACCTGCCCACAATGCCCAATGCACCAAAACCTGTTTCAATGACCGTATAAAGCTCTTTATCAGTTCCAGAACACATCTTGAATTGAAATCATTATTCTGTTTACTAATGATGCAGAATGCATTCTTTCTTTTCCTGAGAAGGCTATCTCATAGTACACATGGGCAGGGAATGGAAATTAAAAACCACATTGCATTTTCAGAAGTGCATTTTCACAATATTACATTATACTTGTGATCAAATGATGAGGTATGATAATGATGGGGTAAAGGCTGTCGCCAGGGTGGGATGGGTGGGAGATGTGTGTATGTGTGTGGATTTTGTTATATTGTATATTAATTTATCTGATTCTTTTTGTTCGTTTTTATAGTTATAAACAAGGTTTCGTATTCTGTAAGCCACCTTGAGTTGCCATGGGTGAATAGGCGGCAATATAAATTCATTAAACAAACAAATAAACAAAATCCCTTGTAAGAAGGCCTAGTTGATTTTCATACAAAGACATGGGCACCCACTAAATTGAAGGAAAGAAAATGTTATCCATTTCTTTTATCCAACTAAAGGTCCTTCCAATTTTTGAAGTTCTGATATGGTAGCTCTATTTCCACTATATTTTCTTTTAACCTTTCTTCTGAAATATGTATTTTGCCAATATAATAAGCAGGTTTTGACCAGTTGTAACTATTAAATTAATGCCATAGATGTTTTCAAAGATTCAGAGTCAATATCACTATTTTTTTGCTTTACATTTTCAGCGGAAATATCAGGCATAGAAATACTTTCACAACAAAACCAAGGCACGCTCTTGATCTCTGAATAGAATATATTCCCTCCCTACTTCTCCATTTTATGTCTATTCATGACTTTTTAAATGCAAACATTTCAGGTACATTTAAATCTTGTCATATTTCAAATTGAAGCTTGAAATGTGACTGGGCAAAGTGGATGAAATATCCAGAGTTAAGTAGAGCAAGGCTTTCTAAATTTTCAACATGCTCCATTTAAGCGTTGGATTGGCAAGCAATTTAAAGAACTGTCTAAAATCCCCCCCACCCCCTTGCTTTAAATCATTTGCTATAAATCCAGTATGGTAACTATTGAGAGCTATGTTAGAATGAAGTGAGTAGAACTGAACTCTTTTAATGAAACTCAAATATGAATCATGTGATACTAAATGTACTGTATCCACCATGTTGCATGTAGGCACATCTTCTATAAATGATTAGAGGAAACGAGAATTGACACTGAATGCAATCAATTCTGTGGTCCAAAAGGGATGGATTTTTCTTTTCCTTATTGATAGTTTATTCCTTTACTTATTGAGGCACCTGAAAGCATACTGAAGTAGGAAGCACAGCTTACAACTTGGCAAATGATTGTAGTTGTCATCACAATAATCAAAAACATTCATGGACAGAAAAGTGTTGTTCTTTTTAAAGGCAGAAAACAACTGTTTGCTTTCAAGGAGATTTTTAAAAAATCATATGAATACAAGTGTGGAGGCACAGTGGTTAGAATGTAATACTGCAGGCTAATTCACTGCTCACTTAGGAGTTTGATTTTGAGCGACTCAAGGTTGACTCAGCCTCCCATGCTCGGTAAAATGAGGACCCAGATTGTTGAGGGCAATATGCTGACTCTGTAAACCACTTAGAGAGAACTGTAAAGCACTGTGAAGTGGTATATAAGCCTAAGCACTATTGCTATTGCTGAATGAACCTTTTTTAAACCTAAAAAAGAAAGGAAGAGGGTTCAAAGAACCCTGATGAAAAATATATTCACAAATGCCATCATCAGGCCTTTAACAATTATTAGAATAACAGATGGCAATTTGAATAATGAAATAGCTTTCAGTCACAGCAAACTATTTACCAGTCATAAATCAATTCTGATTAGATAAAATGTAAACAAGAAAAGGTTCCACAGACATAGTACTAGGTGTCAAGAGTTAGGCACACTCTTCTTATTGCTTGTTTAAAATGCAGAAGAAGCCTGTTTAATCAAGATGAGTTTAAATGATGTGCTTGTTTACATTCCAAATGCATATGAGATGGTAATTTTATTGGTACTTATGATATTGTTTTTACTCCCCTTTGGAGCTTTTCAAGTCTCAGTTAAAAGATTTGAGTATTAGAAAACAAATTTATTTGCATATGGTAATTTGAAGCACAGCAGCTTTTTGGGAACAGATCATATTTTGGAGCAGTGCGAGTGCAAGTTTATATCTTAAAATAAATGCCTTGCTAGATCATAGCAAAAGTCCATTCTATGCTGTATCCAATTGTCAGAACTAGCTAGTCAAATGGTTCCACTCCTTATTGTTAATCAACCAACAATTGGCATTTGGAAGAACTAACTCTTCATCCACTAATTCTATTACCACTCTAGCCCATTTATATACTTCATGGATTGTCAAATTTCTTTCTTTTTAATGTTAACAACTGTACACATGTTTATATGAAATTTAGAGTGCACACAGCTGTGGGGAGAGGCCCTTTTCTGAGCAAAATAAACAAATAAGCATCAATTTTTCATTTCAATTTTCATATCATTGTGTTCAGAAATGTTCAAATTAGTATTTCCATGCCAAAGATGGTCAAAAAAGTAAGATTTTTCAGCCTAATCTAGATGAAAATGAACAAAATTTCACAAAAATGGGGGGGCGGGCTTTTCTCAGCAAAATAAACAAATAAGCATTATTGTTTTCATTTCAATTTTCATATCCTTATGTTCAGAAATGTTCAAATTAGTATACTAGTTAAAAAAGTATTCAAAAAGGCCATTCCAGTAGCTAGAACTAACCCTCTTATACTCCAGGTCTAAAAGGACCCGGAGGGTGACATTGGTAACTTTTTTTGTCCAGCAAAAACTATACACACACACACACACACACACACACACATCCCCCAAAACCCCACCACCCTTAGAAAGAACTCCTGAAATGAGAAAAAGTCATGGAATTTCAGGTTTCAAATATGCAGGGAAATTTTTTTACAGAGTCTCAAACTTCATTTCGGGTCCTTTTAGACCCGAGGGGAATACCAGGGTTAAGTACGGGTAGTCTTTGATTTATTATCACAATTTAAACTAGAATGTCTGTTGCTAAGCAAGTCAGTTGTTAAATGAGCAATGTCCTATTTTAAAACATTTTTGCCAGAGTTGTTAAGTGAATCAGTGAATTGATTAAGTAAATCAGGTTGCTGTTAATGAAATCTGGCTTTTCTCATTGATTTTACTCATCAGAAACTGATTGGAAAAATGGCCACAGGATTCTGGGACATTGAAGCCACATGCCAGTTGCCAAGCACCCAAACTTTTATCATGTGAACATACATAAGAATGCTGTGATTGTGAGCAGTTGTTAGTCACTTTTTTCAATGTTATTATAATTTTGGATGATCGCTAAACAAATGATTGTAAGTTGAAGACTATTTGTAGAACTTTGGCCTTCAAGGCTATTTGTAGAACTTTGGATATACTGACCCAGTATATCCAAAGAGACTAACATAAAATTTGGGGATCATTCTTTATAAGTGATTCTCAACCTTTCTAATGCTGCGTCCAGGATTGGGCAGCGTGCAGGTCCATCACTGCTGGCCATGCATGTGCCGTGCATGCAAGATTCACCTTCGGCACATGTGCAGAAGCCAGCAGCAACAGCTCTCCTGCTAGATGGGCCCAGAGAGCATGACACTCATACAATGGGCATGAGGCGCATCTACCACTGCTGTTACTGGGGCCAGCTGGCGCCCACAGGCTGGGTCCTCCGAGGTGTGGCAGTCCTGGCCGGAAGCTGCCAGCAGGAAAAAATCCTCCAGAGAAGGCCTGGTGGGTGGGCACAGTTGGCAGTGGGTGCTGGCTCAGCCAGGAGAAGTGCCTGCTGCCCTGCCTGCTTGAGCTGCCTCGCTCCCACTCTGGCTGTGGCAAGGCAGCTTGAGGAGGCAGAGCGGTGGGTGCATCTCTTGGCTGAGCAGTTTGGAGTGGTGCCTGATGTAGTGGATGGCCAGGAGACATGGCTGACGCCCTGCCTGTTTGAGCCACTTCACTCCCAGTCTGGCTGTGGCAAAGCGGCTCAAGCAGGCAAGCTTTAGTTCCTAATACCATGAGAAATTTGTCTTTTCCCAAGGTCATAGGCAACCCCTGTGAAACGGCCGTTCGACCACCAAAGCAGTCCCGACCCCCAGGTTGAGAATCACTGTTCTATAACAATGATTATAAGAGGAGCCACTAAATGAAGTGATCTGAAAAATCCATTATTTTGCTTTGTTTTTATAAAAGCTGAATCAGAAGTCCTGAGCTAGAATTTGATATCATTTGAAGGGAAGGAAAAGAAGGAAGCTATGATCAGTTTTCTGTTTTCTGTTTATACTAGTACAGTTTTGTAACAGTAGGAGTCATCAACCTTCCAAATGGATGACATGAGCCGCAGTGGTGCAATGGTTAGAATATAGTAATGTAGGCTGCTTCTGCTGCCTGCCTGCAATTTGGCAGTTTGAATCTTACCAGGCTCAAGGTCAACTCAGCTTTCCATCCTTCCAAATGGAGGAGTTGGCCATTCTCTTTTTAAAATGGATGTTTTAAATTAAACTTTTTATTTAAAATTTTTAAAATTATAGTTGTCAGTTGCTGAAAATATTATGTAAATAGTACTTTACTGAGCATGGCACTTAACTTCATAGCATGTATATTATCCATAATATTCAGTTCAGTCTTGATTCATTTAGGGCACTTTGGCTCTTGAAAAATCATTGTATGTTGCTAAGGAAGGTTCTGCAAAGGGTTTTTATCCACATACCTCAAAATGTGATTAAAAAGTCCTATCTCTTTATTTTGCCCCAGTTTAAATGGAAATGCTATCACAGAACAGTCTGGTATATTGGGAAACTTTTCACGTTTAGTGCTTACCAGTAAATGGACCTCCTATGAATATTTCCAGGTCTCTAATTGCAGAAGAGACGGAGTAACGACACGGACACCAGAGCTGGATTTAAACTTGGGTCATTTTTATTAAAATAAATTTGCATAATTTATTAATTAAATTAGCATGAATTAGCATAAATTTGCATAAATCAGCATATTCAACTATGACCCGGAAACAGTGGACCTGCAGGGTCAAACAAACACTTCCGGGGCGGAAATGACGTAAAAGGTCAACATTCCTGGGCAACTAAGGGCGTAGCTCGATGCTGGTCCAGGTGAGGGACCTCTCCCTCACCTGAGACCCTGCCATGCACTCGCATGAGGGGGGTCCCGCCGGCTCACCCCTACCCTGGGACTTCAATAGCGGGACCCAAAGACAGGTTCCCCCCAAGTGCGCAGGTAGCACCCACCATGGGCTTGGAGAGAACCTGTCAATCATCCCCAAAGATGCCCAAGGGAGAACGCGCAGTTGCTGAACCACCACCCAGATTTCCGCCCCTAACCTGCCTACCCAAATGACCAAAGGTAAGCCAATTAACCTATTGAATGCAAGCACCCCCTAACCGCACATCCATCTCCCCAGTGTGGAATGGGCGAAAAAACAGCCATGCCAAATGGGCGAGGCTGCAAAAAATTCCCATTCGGCCCCCAAGGGCGACCCACCAATAGCACACTGCAAATTAGGGAAGGGCGGGTGGGTGTCTGCTCTTTTGAGTGGGTCCGGGCGAACAGGCTTGGCCCAGGGCCTGCAGCCCTTAAATAGGGCCAGCAAGCCCCGCCCGGTCCCCACGTCATTCCAGGCCACGTGGGCCTGGCTTTCCCGGCCGAAATCTCGTCTCGCGAGATTTCGGCCGAAAACAAAATGGCGGCCGCCATGAAGAGTCCGGTGTCTGCCCGGCCCTTCAGCAAAAGCGCCGTGGCCGGTAAGTCGAGCCGGCGATATTGCAGAAGAGACGGAGTAACGACACGGACACCAGAGCTGGATTTAAACTTGGGTCATTTTTATTAAAATAAATTTGCATAATTTATTAATTAAATTAGCATGAATTAGCATAAATTTGCATAAATCAGCATATTCAACTATGACCCGGAAACAGTGGACCTGCAGGGTCAAACAAACACTTCCGGGGCGGAAATGACGTAAAAGGTCAACATTCCTGGGCAACTAAGGGCGTAGCTCGATGCTGGTCCAGGTGAGGGACCTCTCCCTCACCTGAGACCCTGCCATGCACTCGCATGAGGGGGGTCCCGCCGGCTCACCCCTACCCTGGGACTTCAATAGCGGGACCCAAAGACAGGTTCCCCCCAAGTGCGCAGGTAGCACCCACCATGGGCTTGGAGAGAACCTGTCAATCATCCCCAAAGATGCCCAAGGGAGAACGCGCAGTTGCTGAACCACCACCCAGATTTCCGCCCCTAACCTGCCACGGAGCGGGGGTCAGATCTCTATCTTGGCCCCCCGACTCCCCCCTCTAACTGCGCCAGCTCACGCAGAGACACTGCAGGTCCTGTAAGAAAGAGGTGTTCCTCAGTTCTGACAGAGGAAGACCAGCAGCCAGGTGAAGCCACAGCTGATCTATGGTGATGCGGGGATGGGCCAACAACCACCCCGCCTAACCCTCTGACTACCGTACCCAGGGCCTTAACTCCCCTCCTAACCCGGTGAAGGGCCCTAAGGGAAATGGCGTCCCACCAAGCGATCCCCGTGAGGATCTCGACCACCTCCCTGCGTGGAGGGCCACCCAGTGCGAAGCCACCGCAGGCTACGCGAGCCTGGCAGATCTGAAGTAAACCCCCAGGCCCACCAGGTCCTTGCCACTGAGGTGCAAGACCCACTACCTGGGCGCCGCCAGAGGATGCAGCCCTCCCAGTACCATCTGGGCGCAGCAATGGGATGCCGCCCTCCCAGCACCAACTGGGCGCAGCAATGGGATGCCGCCCTCCCAGCACACATCCAGGCACAGCAATGGGATGCCGCCCCCGGCACAACTGGGCGCAGCAATGGGATGCCGCCCTCCCAGCACCGACTGGGCGCAGCAATGGGATGCCGCCCTCCCAGCACACATCCAGGCACAGCAATGGGATGCCGCCCCCGGCACCAACTGGGCGCAGCACTGGGATGCCGCCCTCCCAGCACCAACTGGGCGCAGCAATGGAATGCCGCCCTCCCAGCACAATCCAGGCGCAGCAATGGGATGCCGACCCCCGGCACCGACTGGGCGCAGCAATGGGATGCCGCCCTCCCAGCACCAACTGGGCGCAGCAATGGGATGCCGCCCTCCCAGCACACCTCTGAGCGCAACGATGGGATGCCGCCCCTGGCCACCGACTGGGCGCAGCAATGAAATGCCGCCCTCCCAGCCCAACTGGGGGCAGCAATGGGATGCCGCCCCCCGACACCACCTGGGCGCAGCAATGGGATGCCGCCCTCCCAGGACCAACTGGGCGCAACAAAGGAATGTCGCCCTCCCAGCACCTCCTGGGCGCAGCAATGGGATGCCGCCCTCCCAGGACCACCTGGGCGCAGCAATGGGATGCCGCCCTCCCAGCACCATGGCAGAAACGCCCGTCCCACCGCACACCCCGTCTCTCCCGCCAGACAACCAGGACCCAGCCGCCACAGCGGCAGGGTCCCCACCCCCGACGGTAACTTGTTGCTGAGTGGTCTCGGAGCGCTCATGACCCCAAGCAACACCGTCGGACGCGTCCTGGCGGGATGAATAGAAGGGGACCAAAGGAGGAACCTGGCCTAAGATCTTACCCGGACCCTCAACAGGCCGTTCGTTTCCTAAAAAACAGGCCGTTGACCGCCGGCGGGCGACTTCCCGAATCCTCCGTATCGAGAACGCCGTTGCCGCACTAGTGGCAGCGCCTCTCGAGAACGAGCGTTCCCGAATGGCGGGATCCATACTTGGCCTGGCCAAACCCTACATACTAGCACCCTCCTACTGAAGTAATGGGATGGAAGGCACTAAATTGACCCGGCGGCCCGCAATGCGGCCCCGGCCCAACTTTCCCGCACCGTCACACTGCGGAAGATGCCATAAAACCAATAACCCTGCCCCCGCCTTAAACAAGGCGAAGCCGGCCAACCTGGACCAATAGTCCTAACTGAAAGGCCACGCTGCCTAAGCTGGACACAAATATGGCCAGGTACACAACTGGGGCAGGCCAGCTATAGGGGTAACCCGTATACTGCCTGCAATCCCCAAACTCTTCACCTGCCTGCTGCTAAGCCCCCCAGAGTGCCAGACACTCCCGAGAGTGCCGTAGCCCAGCAAGCCTCTACTCTCCACTGCCCAGGAGCCCACCTAGGCTCCAAAGGTGGACCGGAAAAAACCTCTGGCGACACCCGGGCCCAGGGGGCCAGGGTCCGAAACCGGGAAAACTGACCTCGGGACAAGGCGTCAGCAACCCCGTTATCTAACCCGGGGACATGCCTAGACAAAACAATGTGTTCAGGGACAAGGACCTGTGCACAAAATGGCGGAAAAGCCTCATGACCCTGTCACTCTTAGAGGACAGGGGGTTCACAACGTGGACAACCACTAGGCTGTCACACCAAAATGCACAGTCTTGCCCTAACTGCTCACCCCAAAGCTCTAGGGCCACTATCGAGGGGAAGAGCTCCCAAAAAGGTCAAATCCTTAACCCATGAAGAGGCCCTCCATGCAGGAGGCCACGCAGACCAGCACAACTGGTCACCTAACACGCCCCTACACCTAACACAGGTCCCTGCATCGTCAGAACACAACTGCAATGCAGCTTCCAAAGAAGCTCTTGCCTCCAAAAAGACAACCCCTTAAAACTTTCTAAGAACCCCCGCCACACGCAGAGGTCAGCCCTGACCCCTGCACATAAGCGGGTACGATGATGGGGCAAAGGAACCCCTTCATCGCAGCATATAACCTCCTAGAAAAAACCCTGCCCGGCACCACGACCCGGCGGGCTAAATCAAGTATCCCAACTAGGTCCTGGAGCTGCCAAAGGGTGACCTTCTTGCAGCCCAGAACCGTACCAAGGTTGTGCCTAATTTCAGTCAACTTGTCCAGGGGCAATCTAGAAGATTGCACCTTCGAGTCCAATTCAATACCGAGGAAGGTAATCCCGGTGGCGGGGCCCTCGGTCCCCGCAGGGGCTAAAGGCACCCCCAACAGAGCCAAAGGGCTTCGAAGACCCGCAGCAGAGCAAAGCAGTGCTCTGTCCGCGCAGTCCCCGCCCCCAAGAAACCCTCGAGGTAGTGAACGCCGAGCCCAGACCGCTGCGCCTCCTGAGCGCCCACTCCAATAAGGTGCTCGAGCTCGCCCAAAAGAGAGCAAGAGACGGAGCCACCCGTGGGTAAAACCCCGACCACATAAAAACACCTATGAAATGGAAGCCCAGAAGCCTGAAGCCGTCCGGGTGCATGGGGAAGAGCCGGGATGCTGACTTAAAGTCGCATTTATCCATAAGGGCTCCAACCCCACACTGCCTTACCATGGCCACGACCGCATCAAAGGATGCGAGCCGGACTAAATAAAGTCCGTCAGGAACGAACTCCCTCACAGACTCCCTTTAAGAAAAGACAAGTGGTGAATCAACCTAAATTCATCACCCACCTTTCAGGGGACCCCCCTAATGGGGAGACCCCAAGACTCGGGAAGGGCGGCTCCGGGAAGGGCCCAAGGCCCCTCCCCCTGGCCTCCTCTTATGCTATTCCGACCGAACAATGCCGTCATGCCCCACAACCAACCTGAGGTTGTTGAGCCCCAAGGCTTGCTCGAACCCATGTAAGGGATCCTAAATCCCTTGGAGAAACCTAGCAAGAGAGCGGCCGCTCTCAAGCGAGGGTGGTCGTCCATCAACCAACCCCAATGTTGTTATTGTTGTTGTTTCGTAATTAATTGGGCAGGGCCCAGCTTTCCCCCCAGTAGGTGGGGTTTGTACCCTGGACCCCCTCCCCTCCTAACCGCCCCCTTTTAGGGGCAGGGGCACATTGAAGCGGCATGGGAGCCCCGCCTTCCACACGCATGGCTGTACATACAAAAGGGGGGAAACAAGCCCCCTGCAGCAAACCCATGACATGCAGTGAACGGGTCCCACACTGTGGTGGCCCCCCATGTCCAATCTCCCTGGCCCCGACGGTTAAGCCGGCAAAAGGGACGAAGGCCCTACGGCCTGGGTTGGTGGGGTCAAACCCCCCGCCCCCGACACACCAGGCCCTGGCAAAAGTAGCCCCAGGGGCCTGTGTTCCCGCACTAGGAGCCAGGGGGGGGCAAACCTGGGTACAGGTGTCCCCCCCCAAACAAAAACCCCAAGAAACTGGGACTGAGCTGCGACAATATTTAAATAAGTAAGTTAGACCATAACTGTAATGAAGTGTGTCCATGACTTCACTGAAATAGCAAAGGCTTGGACCAAACTTCCAGCAGGCCCGGCAGATGAATCCACAGCAACAGAATGCAAACATGCCTGGGATAAACATATATCCATCCCAAGATAAAATACAGAACAGAACAAGGGCAGACCAGAGGAGCCAATGGGTCTACTCTTGCCGTTATATGTCCATGGTTCCATATAAATATATGAAATAATTGCAACCATCATCAGTCCCATTATTATTATTATCATCTTGTGTACATGGTTCTTATTTTACACATGAAGGAACCGGGGCCACCCGGGCCCCAAGAGGGCAGCAAAAGGCCTCTGCCCAAACAGGCAGCGCAGCAGCAGGAAGCTGCCGCCACGGGCCCAGCTGCCCTCCATGTTCAGTTATTTTATGTATATTTATTTTTACTGTTTTTCGGGGGGCCACGCAACGGTAGGGGCCGCACACGCGAGCCCTCCGCCCGAGCCCCCCACGTCCCCGAAGGGGGCTACCAGAACGATCCCCCCCAGAAATAGGGGGGGTCAAGCCAAATGGCACCAGGCCTGGCCTTCCCGCCGGACCCAAAGCCCCCCAAAACATTCCCCCCGAGCCTCCGATGAGGCTCTCAAAATGGCGACCGCAACACGCGGCCGCCTTTCAGTGGGGTGGGGGTGGGAGGTCTCACGCGGGACTCCGCCAAAAGCCCGATGCTGCCCAAGAGCTCCTATGGAAATTGGCAGACCGCCAGCCTCGGATGGGCCGAAGCCTGCTGTCCACGACGAGCAGGCCACCTCAAGCTTCCAACGAGGCCTGCAAAGCGACGGCCGCCTCTACGCGGCCGCCGAAAGGCTCCAGGAGCAGACAGCCAAGTGTCTGCTCCTTTGACTGGGTCCGCCAACGAGGCCTCCAAAGCGACGGCCGCCTCCACGCGGCCGCCGAAAGGCTCCAGGAGCAGACAGACACGTGTCTGCTCTTTTGAGTGGGTCCGGGCGAACAGGCTTGGCCCAGGGCCTGCAGCCCTTAAATAGGGCCAGCAAGCCCCGCCCGGTCCCCACGTCATTCCAGGCCACGTGGGCCTGGCTTTCCCGGCCGAAATCTCGTCTCGCGAGATTTCGGCCGAAAACAAAATGGCGGCCGCCATGAAGAGTCCGGTGTCTGCCCGGCCCTTCAGCAAAAGCGCCGTGGCCGGTAAGTCGAGCCGGCGATAATATCAAAGTTCAGTCAGGATGGGCATAGAGAAGTTTAATTTCAAATATGTTCGTTATTGCAGTATTTTCAAATAATTTTGCTCCCCAGCCCATCATGTTCTCTGTTATTCTCTGATAAGTTGTCTATATTTCGGCTAACACTTTAACTCATTCTTTAATTATCCATTGTCTATAAATGTTTCAGATTTCTTCTTTCCTCTGAAAATATCTTTACTGTGCAATTAATGCATCACTTCCTGACATGAACCTGGCCACCCTGACTAATTTTATCATCATATTCCTATTCTTAATGAGATACATTGATCACTTTCATTGATTCTTCTTGCCCTTGCAGGTGTCAACTTCCCCACTCTCTCTCCCCCCCACCTCTTTTGTTGATTTCTATTACCCTTCCTCTCATTATATTCTCTAATTTGAGATAATTTGTTTTTTCCTTTTCAGCAAAATATACTATTTCAGTGTGGCCTTTGTGTTTACTCCACATAAAGAAAACTTTTTATTCATCTTGGAGCATTTGAAAATTGATGACATGTCTCAGCTTGATGGCCATTGTTTAGATCAGGTTATTTATATATTTTATATTTTTATGAAAAGAGCCACAAATGCTGCTTAAAGTCTAAAATGAGAAGACTTAGGCTGGTCTTAATTATGGCAATGGCATCCATTTTATGGAACATTCTTTTCCCATGAAGTATGGTTACCCCCTCTCTGTTACTGTTCCAGAAATCCCTGAAGACTTTACTATGCCATCAGGTGTGGGAGTCCCAGAGAACTCATGGAACCTTGAGAGGATTCCATAATTAATATTCACTCTCTCTTGCATTTTGTGGGTTTTATGTTTTAATAATTGCTGTTTTCTTAACAGATTTATTGTTTTAATTACCATCCTAGGAATCCATCTCTCCTCCAACCCAGCAGTAGCTATCTACCTGCTTCCTGGGAGAAGAAGTGAATTGAAGGAAAGGAAAGGGGAAGAAAACTATTTGCAGTCCATACCACCTTATGAACCTCCCTGACACACTGAGCTCCTCTTCTACACTCTTATTCACTTAAAGAGCTTTGCTGCGTCCCACATGCCTACTCCAAACCAGGTGGCACCTTTTATGCATTTCCTGCCTTCTGCCTGACTCAAGCCGGCTTTCCACATATAAAGCATCTTTTGCTCACACTCACATGCCCTTCTTGACCTGCATGGCATCTTTAGTGCACCTCACATTCCTTTCCTGACTCATACCAGCCCTGGGTCTCCGGAGACGAGTGGCATACAAGTCTAATAAATAATAATGATAATAATGATAGTAATGATGATGATGATGATGATGATGATGATGATGATAACAACAACAACAACAACAATCCCCTGCAACTTTCTCCCCTGTAGCAGCAATCTACCTGCCTGCCGGCCTTGTACTTACAATTTTTTAATGACTTCCATGTTAACTTTCTCCCTCAAATTCCCACAAAATAAATAGGGCAAGTAGGGATGGGAAGGAGGGGGCGGGAGGGAAGGAGGGATGGGGGGAGGAAGGAAGAATGGGGGGAGGAAGGAAGGAAGGAAAGAAGGAGGGAAGGGAGGAAGGAAGGAAGGAAGGAAGGAAGGAAGGAAGGAAGGAAGGAAGGAAGGAAGGAAGGAAGGAAGATTTCTGATAATTTATTATTGGGATTTATAGCCTGCCCAATTCCTTACGGACTCTTCAACAATGAAATACCTTCAACAAGGAAAATCAGTGGAAAGGAAGTTGGAAGTCACTCCTGCTTAAATATTTAAATACATATTTTTAAAAACCAGTATTGAAGCTTTGATTAAGAAGATACTGTATTTTAAAGAATAGAATATAATTCTTTATTGGCCAAGTGTGATTGGACACACAAGAAATTTGTCTTAGTGCATATGCTCTCAGAGTACATAAAAGAAAATATAGATTTGTCAAGAATGATGTGGTACAACAATTAATGATTGTCTTAGGGATCAAATAAGCAATGAAGAAACAATCAATATTAATAAAAATCTTAGGATACAAGCAACAAGTTACAGTCCTAAGTGGGAGGAAAAGGATGATAGGCATGATGAGAAAAAACTAGTAGAAATAGAAGTGTAGACTTAGTAAGATGTTTTACAGAGTTGAGGGAATTATTTGTTTAGTAGAGTGATGGCGTTCAGGAAAAAACTGTTCTTGTGTCTAGTTGTCTTGGTGTGCAGTGCTCTGTAGCGATGTTTTGAGGGTAGGAGTTGAAACAATTTGTGTCCAGGATGTGACACATGTAAATATTTTCACAGCCCTCTTTTTGACTCGTGTAGTATACAGATCCTCAATGGAAAGCAATTGTTTTTTCTACAGTTCTGATTATCCTCTGAAGTCTGTGTCAGTCTTGTTGGGTTGCAGAACCAAACCAGACAGTTATAGAAGTGCAGATGACAGACTCAATGATTCCTCTGTAGAACTGGATCAGCAGTTCCTTGGGCAGTTTGAGCTTTCTGAGTTGGTGCAGAAAGAACATTTTTTGTTGTGCATTTTTTATGATGTTTTTGATGTTAGGTGACCATTTTAGGTCTTGAAATATGATAAAACCTAGAAATTTGAAGGTCTCTACTGTTGATACTGTGTTGTCTAGTATTGTGAGAGGTGGAAGGATGGAAGGGTTTCTCCTAAAGTCTACCACCATTTCTACCGTTTAGAGTGTGTTCAGTTCTAGATTGTTCCGGTCACACTACAAGGATAGTTGTTCAACCTGCCGTCTGTACGCGGATTCATCATTGTCTCGAATGAGACCAATCACTGTTGTATCATCTGCAAACTTCAGTAGTTTAACAGATGGATCATTTGAGATGGATCATTGGTGTATAGAGAGAAGAGAAGTTGTTATACATATTGCAGTGAAGAGAAGTGGTTATAGTTGTACATATTGCAATGTTACTCCCAACTTATACAATATATATTTAAAATATTAACTATTACACAAAGGAAATAGAAAATGCATAGAAAATGTTTGTCCCTATAGAAAGAGAATGCAAAAAATATTAAAGTGAACCGCTTGCCAGAATTTAAATATTTTCAGGGAACCTAGGTACAAAAATGTGCCCATAAATATTTTTCAAAGCAAGTTAACAAACAAAAACCGAACAAGATTGTGCATTGTGAAAAATGAAAAATGGAAAGAAACCAAAATTGATTGATTTACCTATCATTATTAAAGGGGAAAAAACCCCCACCTCAGGTATACATTAGGCTCTGCTATATGTGATTTTATTATCAATGTAATGTTTATTATAAATATTTTCTATAAGTTGAAAAATAAATTTCTTTTTTAAATGTTCCCGATGAGTGTCTAATTTAGTAAACTGAGATTTCAGCCTTTGGTTCATTACCCTGGTTGCACTTCATTTGATAATTACAAGAAATGACACAGTGCATTAGCAATGTTAGAACGACAACCATTTTCCGGTTATGTTTAGTCAGAAGTAGAGATTTTATTTCACAGATTTACAACTCCTGATTGTAGTGTTTTCCAGAAAGTCAACCCAGATTATTATTAGTCTACATTAATTTATTTAAATGAAATGATTATACACACAAATTAGTTGAATCCTCAAGCAATGCTAAATTGTCAGTATTTGTTACATTCTAATGTAATACAGAAATGTAAAACCATATCTTCCTACTGTCTAACACAGGGTTGTCAAACTCACTGTTATTGATGGCCACATCAGGGCTTCTGGTGGCTGGGCTGGGTATGGCTAAGGTGGGTGTGGACAGCTCAACATTACTCATGTCAGGGGAGCCTGTAGTGGCCCAAGTGCTCTGCCAGAGAAAATAGGCTCCTGAGTTCCTTTTTTGGCTGTGATCCTCTGCCAGCAAAAATGGAGCTCAGGAGTGCTGCATGTGTCCCTCCCAAGCTCTACTTTTGCTGGTAGAGGCACCACAGACCAGTCCTTTGCTGTTTTCAGGATGGCCCAATGAGGCATATTTAAGTATTTTGTGTACCAAATCCATCCCCTGGGCCTTGAGTTTGGTACCCCTGGTCTAAGAGGTATATGTATACCTCTTAGACAACTTGTCCAGAAAAAACTAAAAAGGTTTTTCTAGCAAGGCAGCAAAATTGCACAAATACAGTAGTACCTCTAGATACGAGTTTAATTCGTTCCATAATGGAGCTCGTATGTTGAACAACTCGTATCTGGAACAAATGGCTTTAAACTTTGTTTTTCCCCTCCGAGATAACCAGAAGCAAGGATTCTTGTGCCACCTAGTGGACGCTCGGCTCGTATCCCAAATTTGAGCTCAGGTCTCGAAAAGAAATTTCTCTCCCCTCGTGACTCGTAACTTGGAATACTCACATGTGGAGCAGCTCGTATCTAGAGGTACTACTGTATATCTTTTAGTCTGTTGTTTTCATAATCGTAAATATTATGTACACTTATTCAACAATGTCTAGATTAACGCATATCAAATATGCAAGCAAATAAGTGGGGTCCATATATAGGAAAAATATATAGAAGCACATCCAGTTCTTGGATACAAGAACAGATTCTTGGATACAATTTTGGCTTTTATGTGAAAAGTACATAAATATATTTCCTTCAATATAGATAGTCCTTGATTTACAATAGTTTGTCTAGTTACTTTCAAAGTTACAAAAAGGTGATTTAGGATTTAAGGTATATGCTTTATACACTTATAACCATTGCAGCATCTCCATGGTCACATGATCAAAATTCAGACACTTGGGAAGAAACTGGAAATGTCACACAGTGATATAGTATGGAAGTAGTGACCCCAGTGAAATTCCAGGCTGACAAGTCATTGTCGGAGGATCTTCAGACTGGCTCTGTCCTGTAGGGTGTTGGTTATTACCTATAAAGCCCGGTGGTGGGCAGCAGCCGGTGTGTTGAAGTACGTGGTTCTGGTAGGTCAACGGCTGTGCACAGGCACAACTGGTGAGATACCAGCGATTTTTGCCTTTTTTTGCATATGCGGAAGCAAAGAAACAGGGGAAAAGGCCCAAATTTCACATGCACGAGTATCTTCATGTGCACAAGATTTGGGCATTTTTTGCCTTAAAAAGGTAAAAATCACCCAAATCTCACATGTTCACCATGCACACGGAGCACACCATGAGCACTGGTGGATAGCAGCATATCACTGATAAAGCCCTACATGGCTTAGGACCAGACTACCTATGGGACTCTCTCCTGCCACATACCTCCCAGAGACCAATAAGATCCCACTGGGTTGATCTTCTCTGGATCCCTTCGACTGGGCCATGCAGCTTGGCAGGATCAGGGGGGAGGGCCTTCTCTCTGGCTGCCCCGGCTTTATGAAACCAACTCCCCACTGATGTCCGTATTGCTGTCACCCTTCTGGCCTTCTGGAAAGCTTTAAAAACCTGGCTTTTCCAGGAGGCCATGAATATTAACATCTGCCATGGCCGAAAGTTGTTGATATGTATGCCTGTCTTTTGATAGGATTGACAGGATTGTATGGTAATGAGTCAAGGTGGTGCACTGGCTGCAGTACTGTAGGCCACTAAAGCTGACTGCTAGATCTGCAAGTCAGCAATTTAAATCTCATCACCAGCTCAAGATTGACTCAGCCTTCCATCCTTCAAATGCTGGGTAAAATGAGGACATGGATTGTGGGGGCAATATGCTGGTTCTGTTAAAAAGTGCTATTGCTAACATTTTGTATGCTGCCGTGAGTCCAAGGAGAAGGGCGGCATTAAAAAAAAAAAATCTTAGCCGCCTCGAGTCCTCAAAGAGGGGCAGCATAGAAGTCCAATTAATAAATAAAATAAAATAAATGGTGGGTTTTATCATCATCCCAACTGATTTAACAATTATGTTACTAAGTTAGCAACTTAGTTGTATTATGTATTATGTTATTATGTTAAATTAATTGACAATTGTGGCCAGAAAGGTCATAAAACAGTCTCACTTAGCAATATAAATTAAGTGTTCAATTGTGATCATACAGTAATTTTGAAAAGTATTTGCTTTATTCCATGAGTATATACATTTCCAAGAAAACTTTTTAATAGATTTTTTAAAAGATTCATTTCTTGTGTCAATATATCTTGGTAAAATAGTTACCAAAATGTATGCTGGTAAAATGAGAGACACTATAATTTTGATTGCTAGATATTTGAAGCAAACTTCATGAAAATAAGTGATTTGTTTGGAAAGGAACCAGGGGATCACCTGAGACTGATTAACAAAGTAAGTTTTATAATTAACATTCAGCCCCTAGATCAGACATCTAGTAATTTTTGTAAAGCTGCGTTGAGAATTCACTTTTTTGTTATGGAAATATCATTTATATCAACTAGCAGCACAAACATTTATTTAGTTTCCTAAGTGCAATAGCATTAAGGCTTATATACTGCTTTACAATGTTTTACAGCCTTCTTAATGTGGTTTACAAAGTCAGCATATTGCCCCCCAAAACGATCTGGGTCCTCATTTTACCATCCTTGGAAGGATGAAAGGATGAATCAACCTTGAGCCTAGTGAGACTCAAACTGCCAAATTACAGGCAGCCAATAGTCTGCAGAAGTAGCCTGATGTACTGCATTCCAACCACTTATGCCACCACACACTTCAGAAAAGTGGAAGTGTGACAAGAAGTAACAAAGCTCTTTTTAATGGATCCTCTCTCCATCTGCTATAGGATATTGTTCCTATTATCCAAAAACCTGCAGCAGAACACAAAAGAATTATAAATATCTGTAAATCTTTTTCTGAATTCAGTTTCTTCTGTAACAAAGACTGGAGATTATACTCCCTATATTTATTTTACTGCATTGATACACTTGACCTTGCCTCAATATCTCCCTAATTTAACTCAAGAGACATTCTAGATCTACAGGAATCTATTCTGCAGATTCTAGAACTACATGAATCATTGTAGTTTACCAGATATGTCATTCCTTCTCTTGTTTTACTGGCTCAAGGTTAACTCAGCCTTCCATCCTGCTGAGGTTGGTAAAATGAGGACCCAGATTGTTGGGGGTAATATTTTGACTCTGTAAATCACTTAGAATGGGCTGTAAAATACTGTGTAGCAGTATATACTGTAAGCCTAAGTGTTATTGCTAAGTACCAAGTGCTATTAATCAACACCAGGGCAATATACCACTCAAAGGGAAGACATGAGGGAGGGAGGGGGCAGGCAGGCAGGCAGGAAGGAAGGAGGGAGGGAGGGAGGAAGGGAGGAAGGGAGGAAGGGAGGGAGGAAGGAAGGAAGGAAGGAAGGAAGGAAGACAGACAAACTTGTTTACCATCTGTCATATCACAGAAGTCATTGTCCTGGCCTTTTCAAATGCTTGAAAGAATATGCAAAATTTATCTGGTGCATAAACAACTGATTTTTTGAGGATTCTGTTCGTTTCTAGCAAGGACATGATTATATTTCTCTTCACATAGCCATCCCTCATCATGCAGAGAAAATACAGTTGCAATCTATTTTAATAGCTTATCCAGTATTCAGAGTAACTGAGTAAAGCCATTATGAATTCAATCATTCCATTGAATGTCAGAGATACTTGCACAGTAGTTCTGTTGTAGTCAAGAATATTGAAGAGGCAGTAGACTTCATAAACTAATAATAGCTAGTGATAACAACTCAGGGGAAGTTATAGTATCCTTAAATGTCACTAGGAGTTGAAACTAAATGAGCAAAATTTCACAAGAATATAGGCCACTTTGGAGGGGCAGGGGGTTCCATAGTGATCAAGATTAGGAACACTGACAGCATCTTGATTAAATGAAAATTCAAAGAGGAAGTAAAATCTCACCTTGAAGAAACACATTTTCAGATTTCTTGCAGAAGCAAAGAAAGGTTAAATTAATATGTATGTCTGTATTTTTTCTATAAAATTTAATATGGAATCTAGATCACCTCTTTTTCTCACCTAGAAAAAAATTGAAGCTAATTTTATATACACTTTTCCAGTATATTTGCTAATAAAATGCATTTCCACTATCACTATCCCTCCCTCCCTCCCTCCCTCTCTCTTTCTATAATGAACTAATTTGTCTGTATTGTATTCTATTTGCTATGTTCAGCTTCTTGATATAGGAACAGAACCCAGATGGAAAAATGGGATTGACTGGTGATTGTTATATTTTATATATATAGTAGGTAGTTCTCCCTCCCCTACTGCTTGCCTTGTATTGCTACCACTTTGGATAACAAACATTGAATAGCACTTACTCATAACTCTCAGTTATGTTACTACATTCTGGGGGCGGGGGAGTAACTTCTATTAAAAAAGAACATAAATTGTGAAAGCACATGTGCTTTGAAAAATTAAACATACTTATGTCAGATTTATATTCAAAGATGTCAAATAAAAGAAGAACAATAATATAGGGGTGATAACAGAATCCTAGGACTTAAATGTCTGTACCTTAAGGTGGATTTTTGGTTGGGACTTGCTAGAAGGAAAAGAACTTTTCATTCTTTTGGAGCGATCATTTTAGGGCATGGATTTGTTTGTTTTCAGTTTGCAAAATTATGCATGAGCACAGAAAGGTAATGAAGAATTAATGAGACATGGGACATTTTGCAAATGGAAGATTGCTACTGAATTAGATTTCCTTGATTTAACTGGGATTTGAGTTTTGCTTATGGAACAGAGATTGTGTTTGCCTCCTTAATCAATTATTTCCACAAAGAATTGAACAAAGAGGAGTGCATCCATTTTTTGTTCTGCTACACATCTGAGTGACTTCTGATAGTACTGTAAGCATTTTTTTTCATGTGTGTGTTAGGATGTTTTTCTACTCCAAATTAAGTTACTTTTTCTTGATAGCAACTTTTCTTCATTTTTAAGTGTTATTGTTCCAACTAATTAAGTTTTTTAATTACATTCATTGGATCCAGATGCATTGTTATGTTTTCTTTGATATGTTGTGAGCAGCACTGAGTCCTCGGAGAAGGGCGGCATACAAATAAATAGATAGATAGATAGATAGATAGATAGATAGATAGATAGATAGATAGATAAGGAATTGATACATATACACAGATTTAATAAAATAATGTAACACTGATTTTTTTTTCCCCAGAGAAAAAAAGTTATGGAAATTTATCTCATTTTCATCGCAATTTCAAAAACTGACCAGACTAACAGAGGTTTGAGCTAAATCATCCAAAGCCTTAATTACTTTGAATCATGTTCCAGGTCCATTCCTACCTATATCAAATTTTATCTTAAATTCTGTAGCACTGAAAAATAGTTGCAGCAGAAGTAAATTAGTTGATATACTATATAGAATTATGAACTGACCAACTTACTTTCTCCTCCTCCAAAATTCCTAATACAGTGGTACCTCGAGATACGAGTTTAATTCGTTCCGGACCTGGGCTCTTAAGTCGAGCAGCTCTTATCTCGAACGACTTTTCCCCATAGGAATTAATGTAAATAATTTTAATTGGTTCCAGCCCTCAAAAAACTCACAAAGTTAGTCTAAATTATGCAGAAAGACATGTTTTTAATGAAGAAATGTACATGTACATATAAATGAATAATGAAGTTTCTTTCACTTAACTTGTAAACTTTCTTAAACTTTTAAATTTACATATGTTCAACTTCTCTGCCACCCAATCCTGTAGGACAGAGGTCCCCAACCCTTTTTGCACCAGGGACCGGCTTTAAGCGATCAAGAGAGGAATGGGTGAATGAATGGACGGAGGGTGGGAAGGAAGGAAGGAAAGAGGGAAGGGACAGGAACAGAGGAAGGAAGCAAGGAAACTTATGAAAGGGGAGAGTAAGAGAGGAATGAGTGAAGGGAGGGAGGGAGGGAAGAAGGTGGGAAGGAGAAAGAAAAGAAGAAATAGAGGAAGGGAAGGTAAAAGAGAGAAAGAAAAAGAGCAAGAAAGAAAGAAAGAAAGAAAGAAAGAAAGAAAGAAAGAAAGAAAGAAAGGGGGAAGGGACAGGAACAGAGGAAGGAAGCAAGGAAACTTATGAAAGGGAAGAGTAAGAGAGGAATGAGTGAAGGGAGGGAGGGAGGGAAGAAGGTGGGAAGGAGAAAGAAAAGAAGAAATAGAGGAAGGGAAGGTAAAAGAGAGAAAGAAAAAGAGCAAGAAAGAAAGCTGCAAGCACCCCCCCGAGCCCCCCAGGTCGGCTGCAACCTTTTAAAACACGCGCGCCGCTTCGCAGCTGTCTCCTGAAGCCGAACGCGGAAGTTAGCGTTTGGCTTCAGGAGACAGCTCCTTGGCGCTTGTATCTCGAATTTGGGCTTGTAAGTAGAACAAAAATATCTCTCCCCTCCCAGCTCTTATCTCGAGTTGCTCTTAAGTAGAGCAGCTCTTATGTCGGGGTTCCACTGTACTGTATTTAAGTTGGAATTAGCCCTTAATATAAGAATTTCCAGGGAAAATAATTAAAATTATGTCCAAATCATATAAGTTTGCATTAACTTTACTGGATAGATTGCTTAAATAAAACAGTGGCCACCTTTTTCATACTCACAGTATGAATAGAAAAGATATTCTGGGCTATATTTAAACAAGTTCTGAAGCATTTTTTCTGAACTATAGTTGATTCTGAATCACTCTATAAATGTTTTCTGGCAGACCTATTATTTTATATATCAATATTTCCATTAAGAAAATTGACTCATCTCTCAGCCTGGAATTTTCAACACATACAAACAAAATGGATAAGATTGAAAAAATATTATTCAACAATTAAATATATGATAGATAAGTCCACAGATTTTCCATTCTTTCCACTTTTCCCTTCTTTCCTTTGCTAGCCCTAGTTTAAACATTTAGCTCTCTGTCACGCTGAGTATTGACAGCCCCAGAGACATTCAGAGACATTCAGTGTTATTCAGTAATTAAATAGTTAACAGTGTGTGTGTTTTATTAGCTCCTCCTATTATGATGTAAAATCCTGCCACATCATTCATGCATCACATCCGTCCCCTCCAGATCCTCCATATTGTATTGTTATATCCTTTGTTAACTGCCATGATGTAAGACCTATTTTATATGCCTCCTAAGGCATTCCTTTTTTTTTTTTACTTTTGTAATGAAAAGAAACTTTATTTGAAAGCAGATTCTTTCTTAAATCCATCGATCTCCAGAAATGATTTATTATAGTCCACGCGGGCTGTAATTTATCGCTATATTTCTGTCACTCTCAGCCCCACTTTATAACATGAAGGTAGACTACACATCTCTAGTTTTAAAATTGTATATTTTTTAATTTTGATATCACCCAAATCTAACCAAACTTTTCTTGGTCTATGTGGCCTGCCTGGATGTATGCTGGTCTACGGCTGTAATAAAGATTTTGTTTTGATTTTGTTTGATTTGATTACACGGAAGGGGGAGGAGGAAGGGAAGATGTTAGCAAAGCTTTGTTGGGTACCATACAAACAATCAACAAACAGATCTCCAATAATATAAGGGAAGATAAAGTATTTGTGTTTCCTCCTGAAGCACTATTATCAAGGTAATAACACTGCAGAGAGTGCTGAAGTATGCTGATAATTATCTTACCCGGAAGCCACTTTCTCTGTATCATGGTGTGATGCACTTATTATCTGCTTTTAAATCCATTTTAGTCAACTGAATTAACAAAGGATAGAAGAATATTTGAATGCCTAGTTGATGACCTGTTATACTTAGACATATGCACAGTTACTTAGAATAGACTCAGACAACTCAGTACTTTGTTCCAATTATGTTCCTCAGATGCATTTCAAAAACCTTCTGAAAATAAATGAAAAGATGATTTCCCACCCCACCCTCCACTTCTCTGCTTGTTACCTGGTATGGAAAAATACTCGGTATTTTTATGTAAGAATACATATAGTTTAAACAAGAGTGGAGAGGAAATTCTTAACTGTTTCAGGAGAAGAAATGAGTTGTGCCACTCGGTGCAGCTGATCATTTGCTTTTATCCTAACATGAGTAACAAGAGAGTATTCTCTTAGGAATTTGGCTCATGGCAGGGGAAAAAAAGAGACCCAACTGCTGGAATTGGACAATTGGAATAATGGGACAAATCACCCAGTCCATCTTTCAGCAGCCATCTCATCATGGTCAACTCAACATTGGACAACTCACAACAGCCAACTTGCGGTGGGCAACTCACTATTAAAAATTCTTTCTGGGATAACTCAATATAATAAATGTTATCCACTGTTTCTTTGACATTATTTCTATTTTTATCAATGGAGATACCATCAAGGAAACAGTGGTATATAACATTGATAACTCACATTGAGTTATCCTGCATGGAATTGTTGACAGTGAGTTGTGCCATGGTGAGTTGTCACTGGTGGAGATGGTTGCAATGAGATGGCCATGGTGAGGCAAATCACAGCCAAATTTAACTTTAATAGCCTCTTCCCTATCCCCTTGAAAGTATATCAGCCTTCAATAGTTTGCTGGTGCTGATTCCCAACATGTGTTTTCAAAAAATGTCACCTAAAGATGTGGTTCTGATGTCTATAGGCACTTGTAAAAGAAAGGAAGGCAATATTTTCAAACAGAAAGGCAGAAAGTATAATGATGGCTAGAAAAGTACAAATGTGTGGGTCTGGTTGGATGGTTGCTGCTAGTGTGCTCTAATGAATGCTTGCCTTGAAGTGCACTTTTATTCTGGCATTCAATCACCATCTCCTTCTCCTGAAGTAATAACTCATTCAAAAGGTTCTCAGAATCCCATAAAATAGAAATGACTGAGATCCCTGACCTTCATCTTTAGAGTGAAAGATAAGAAATTATTAAATCTCAGCTTGAACTGTACATACTGGATGACATACGATCATTTTAGAGGAAGTTGTTTTGGAAATAGATCAAATAGAATCATTTTGATGTAAATGTGTTGTGACTTCTTGACTCTTATTTGGAAATCAGCATTTCTAATTAGATGCAATTGGGTCTAATTTCCTGCAGACAGCCATTCAAAATCTCGACAAATGCTTTAGTACATTGTGACCTTTTCATTATTGCTTGGTCAAGACATCTGTCAAGAGACATTTTTCCACTCCTAAAACCAGTTAAATTTTTCAATGAACTGAAAAATGATGTGACTTGTTCTGCGGATGAAGGCAAAAGGTTTTGACTAATGGTATACAAAAGTTAATATGAGCAAAAAGGATATTACACTCTGAAATACACAAAGGGTACACCTGTTTTGGGAGATTAAACTAATGTTGACTGATCCTTAAGGAGATACACTGGAATGACAAATGCAAAAAAGCAAATCCAGTTGTGCTTAGTCTGACAAACTGTAGTGGATGCCTGCAATAGGAAGAGCATTGGATTAGATCAGTGTTTTTCAACTTTGGCAAGTTTAAGTGGGAGGACCTCAACTCCCAGAATTCCCAAGCATACATAGTGACTGAGGAATTCTGGGAGCTAAAGTGCCAAGGTTGAGAAAGCCTGAATTAGATTATTCGAACTATAATATTCAATGATTTTGAACTTTAGCAGAAGGAATCATGTAGCCCTTCACTGGGACATAAACTGAATTGATCATACATTGAATAGATGTGTGTAACTATTTCATTATAAATTAGATTTCCAAAAAGCAAAGCAAATATTACTTTTAAAATAATAATCTAGTTTAACATCCAATTGACTGTAGAACAAACCATAACAGTGCCTGTTATTTAAATAAACCTGTTATTTCAGGTTTAAAATATATTTTACTTATCCAACTCATTATACTACTTCTACAATGTTATCTGTGCTCTTCTGCACACAAGTATCTTCTCAGTGGGATTCAGCCCATCTCTTTTTTCCATTACACTTTTAGTTTAAACAATGTTATTATTTATTTCATATTTTTTGTTTGTGCAAGAACATATTTTTCCTAAAGCAGCTTATGAGATTTAAAAAGCAGTAATTTTCAGTAATAGTAGCACTCTTTATCATATGAAAAGATTCCCAGAAATTACAATAATCAGATTTAAGGCAATCAGATTTAAGTCATTAATGTAAGCATAATATCTTTATTCTATAGATTCAACTCATTCCTGGACAGAATCTTCTAAATAAATCCTTTTATTGGCTCCAGATTTAGAAATATCTCCAGGAGAAAAAGTTCTTTATTTTATGAAATAAAATTTAAGTTCTTCCAGTTTTCCTTTCCCACCACATATGTAAACAACTTCAGCAATATACATAGATGGATACAGTCCAGCAGTTCCATTCCTTGATCTTTTCTGAAAAGATGCTATCTTCTCACATGTATAGTTATTATGAAGCACATAACCATTTTTTAAAAAAAGTTCAGCTCATTATTTGTGATCTAACTCAAATCCAGAGGTCAAGCGATTTGCAGAGAATAGAACAGGTAGGTAAAACATTGGGTGACATGTGAGGTACAGTAGTTGGAAGAGCTTCTGTGTACATTAATGTATTGTGCTCCACTGAGCAATAACCTTTTCACATCTTAGATCAAATGAGCACTTCCAGATCAAAATCTGAACCAGAATTAAATCTGTTCAGGGAAATCTCTCAGCGGACAACTGGATTAGACAACTGTACCTAACAATAAGAATTTTTATCCTAAGGATTTTCATCCTGATTATATGTAGGATAACTCATTTCTCCCATGCACCGGATTCTCATGATTTTTGCCATAGGTTTGGAGGAAGCAACTCCACTTTAACCTTTCCTGAACTTTGGGAGACACAAAGCACTCTGGCACCAGTGATAGTTAAACTAATAGGCAACAGAAATGTGAAGACAGAACTGTTCACACTTCATAGGAATGGGATTCTGGGCTCTGCACTCTAAGGTCATGCTTTGATGCATGGAACCAGAAAGCAATTTATTATGATGAGGCAGAGGCCAGAGAACAGCCACTAGAGACAAGAAAGTTAAGAGTTAACTGCCACGCAGCAAGTCACATTTGACCCAGCAACCTAACAGATCAACAAAAGTCTGAGGTGATGTAGAAAAGGCTGCAGGCTAAGTATAAAAGAACAAGCTGTGCAGGTACCAGTTGAAAGGTCTCATTATCCACATCTTAACTGGGCCATGCAGTAAAACTCAGGCTATGTGGTATGTTTGTTGTGGGAGATAGTGGTTATTTGATTCCCTGCCCCCCCAACTCAATCAATCAAACTTTACATTTGTGTTGCTCAGTCTCTGGAGATGGCAGCCACCCCACTCCACTCATAGTGGCAAGATACAAGTTGTTCATTCAGTTGTAAAGGAAAGCAAAGGCTGTTATTTTGTAGCTAAATTCCCTGGTAACAACGTTTCCTCTGATATTTTTTTTTTAAAGGAAAGACATTAAAGTAAAAGAAGGAACATCATTTTGCTTTTTACATATTATGAGAATGTTCAATTTAGCAATGAGAAGAGATGGCAAATGCAGTCATCTCTCTCTCTCTCTCTTTTAAAATTCATCTCCACACAAACACTGAAAAGCTCTAATTATTTATCATGGACGTCAGAGGGATCTTATTTAATACTGCTTTCAGCCTCTTATATATGCTCAATCTATTCCTTTAACTATTCTTCAGGGTTACAGCTTCTTCTTTTCAAATTACAGAAAAAAATATTTCAAGCCCTCTTCAGTCAACAACATCCATAATACCTAGCACAATACAAAGCTCTGCTCCATTACTTTCATGCTTTTCCACATTGATTGACATCATCTGAAAGCTCCACTCCTGTTTACTATGTATGCAGAAGAGTCACTCAATGTTCTTTAGGGTAGCCAAGTAGGATATTGGGAATGGCATAAGTTACATCTTGGTCACATTAGATACAGTCAGCCTTGCTTACATATCTTCTCTTTCAGTGCAGGATTGTTTAATTAATTCTGAATTAATTAATTTAGAGTGGTTTGCATTATTTGGATACAAAGCAGATGAAGGTGATTGGGTCTAATGTTGAGACCTTCACAAGAATGGAATACCTCCTTAAAGAAGCCATGCCTTTTCATGGAATTAAATGGCTGTCACACAAGCAATATAGAAAAGACAAGTTGTGGATAGATAGATATATAGATAGACAGACAGACAGACAGACAGACAGACAGACAGACAGACAGACGAGGATGGATAGACAGACAGACAGACAGACAGACAGACGAGGATGGATAGATAGATAGATAGATAGATAGATAGATAGATAGATCTCTCGCCCTCACTCTCAGACTCACTCTCACTCCACTCGACTCCATTCCATTCCATTCTACTATTACCAGGGGGTGCATTGCTCCCTATTTCCTGTAATTGTGTTTGATGTACATTTTGCACTAGATAATTGATAAAATATCTCATTTTTGGGTAAGTACTCCACTTGTAACCACTCTTGAAAACTGATTATTTCTGCTATGGCCATTTTCCATTGTGCTTTCCTTGTCTGATCATCCATCATTAGGATGAGACTACGGAACAGTTTAAATTATATTTTATAATGAAAACTATTTTTCTTTCAGTTTTATTAGAACACCATTTTCTTGTCACAGAACTAGAGATATTTTCTCCCAGGTTTTTTTTTCATTTAAAACATGACAAGATTTAAGCATGTGTATGATGTAAATCAAATGTTGATCAACTGTAAAAATGTGACCTCTACAAATGTATATGAAATCAAATACACAACAGATATTTTTTCTATAAATTTATGTGCAACAAATCAATAGACCAGCATGTTGTAACAAAGGTGGGGTTCAGTCAATTAAAAGACGTAGTTTAGTTTCAACAGTTAAAAATAAAACTTTAAAAATGAAAAACAGAAAATGTACATAAAAGAATAAGAATCTAAAAGAAGGGATAGGACTACTAGGTGAGTATATAGGAGCATTAAAAAATGTGAAAGACTATATCAAATTATGGAGCACTCTAATATAGCTTAGGTGCTCATTAAACCCAGTGTGTTGGTCCAGGTCGCTGCTTGATAAATTTTGAATCTGCAGCATAGAATGTGTCAAACATTGTAGTAGATTTGGTATCTGAAAGCAACAGGGAAATATTGATTTACCCTGTGCATCCTGGATTTTTATGCAGTCATGGAAAGATGCATACAAATAAATTGCAGGGACTTTGTCTCTCTGGGAAAGGAATTTTTCTATACAATACTTGACCCACAACCATTTGTTCAGCAACCGTTGAGAATTACAATGGTGCTAAACAAATTATGGTTGCCTTGGGTTCTCAAAGCCATTTTAGCAATCCTGCAATCACATGATATTGATCTTGATGCGTGGAAACTAATTTGCACTTACAACCAGTTACAGACTCCATAATCATGTGATTGCCACTTGCAACCTTTTTGCTGCCCTTCCCAGAAAGTCAAAGGGAAAACTTGCAGAGATTGTCACACGTAGCTGGGGTAAATCTTCATCCCCCCCAGCCTCTGTGCACTTGTATTGTGCCAGTCATTTGCATACCTCTGCATCAGTCCCAGTCCCAACACACCTTCTGTGCACTTTCCAACACCCTGACTTGTGCTACACCTTTCTTATACCCCATTACACTAAATATACAATATGTGTTAGAATGAGTGTGCAAGGGTGGGAATGGATGTACGAGAGGCATAATGCAGGTCAGGATGGATGTAGACATCCACCCTGATTTGCATTATGTCTCTTGTACATCATTCCCATCCCTGCGCAATTATTCTATTGTACACTCAGAGGTGGGCTGCTAAGGTGGAATGCTGACGTGTGCTCATCTCTGTGGCTCTGTGTCCTAGTGGAGTCCAGTGCAATTATGCTACTGCACCTGTGCAGGTAGCAAAATAGTGCGTGGAGACACAGATGTGCCATATTTTGGCACATTTGTTTTGCTTCCGCACATGCACCGAAACACGGGTGCACCTGCAGCTCTGTGCACAATTTTGCTACCTGCACAGGTGCAATAGCACTCAGAGCCATGGAGGAGAGCACACGTCAGTGTTCCACCTTAGCAGCCCACCTCTGCCTACACTGTATCTTTAATGCACCCTTATGTACCTTCCTGACTTTCCTCTATTCTCTTGCATATTCTCTCCCCTCATAGCAGTGGCCACTTGCAACTTCCTGCCAGCTTCCCTGTCTGTCTGTCTGTCTGTCTGTCTGTCTGTCTGTCTGTCTGTCTGAAGGCAGCAGAATGTTGCCTCACCTAACAACTATGAAATTTAATTAACAATGGCAACCGGGGATTGCAGGAATTGCCATCACTAAATGATGCAGTTGTGCTTTAGGACTGTATCACTTAGTAATATATATTAAGTAATTCAAGAACTATTGTATCATCCTTCAAAGATCAATAAGGAAATAGCATGACATTATGCCAGAAGAAAGGTCTTCTGGTGTTTAGGGATTTCAAATTTAGTTAGTATGCTATAGTCTTGGATAGATCCAAATGAAAACGTGTCTGCTGCACATTATTTAGTGAGTGATTTGGCCTGATTTATCCCTTGCTGAATAGAAGCATAATAGATGGATGGATGGATGGATGGATGGATGGATGGATGGATGGATGGATGGATGGTAGGATGGATGGATGGATAGATAGATAGATAGATAGATAGATAGATAGATAGATAGATAGATAGATACTCATGTAGGTGGAACCAAAATGCAACAAATACCCCCCTCCCCAGTTGCTGGTTTATATGCAACAAAAGTTTTTCTCCATGTTTTATGTTCTTGGATCAGTTGCTACTTTGAAACCTACTTGTTATTATTGTTGTTAATTATCCTGCTAAGAACACAATGTTTGTTAAGATATTCATGAACTGGGAGAACCATGTTAACAATGAATAGGCATAGCAACTAAGTCACCCAAAGGGAGCTAAATACTTCTGAGGCAGTGCAGAGAATCAAAATTGAAAATTTAAGCTTAAGGCTGGGTGTGGCTCAGCCCACTCTATTCTCTGGTCCACTCTGTACCCTCAGCCCACTCTGTGCTTGTCTGCTCTGCTGAAATGACACTAACTTTTGTTTGTGTTTACTTGAAGAAATAATATACCTTGTATTATTATTATTATTATTATTATTATTATTATTATTATTAATGAATCCATCTGAATCAGTCTGTGTGTGCTCTTCTGGAAATCAATTATCCCTGCAACTAAGTCTGATAATGTTAAATGGTATTAAATTGTAATATGCACATTTAATTGATGTTTATTCCATAATAATCAAATTAAGCCTTACCGCTCCTCTTAATTCTGTGTTTAGACTAGGTATATTGTCAATTCAAAAATTTGTTTTCTGAGTCTAAGATGGCACCCACTGGAGCAAAGCTTATTTTAATACTACAAATTAAAATAGGGCAGGGTGGCAAGTTAATTTGCGTAAAGTCGTCGTGTTGTCATCAACAATTTCACCTCAAATAGTTGCCTTTCTTTACTTAACATTAGGACAAAAGCTATCTGGAAAGGCAAAAGAAGAAACTGTAATAGGAATGTCTGCCTGCTTATCCATCTCTCTATATATTATTCCACAGACAACTTCACTCTTGCCTTATTTATCTCTTTTGCTCTTAAGGGAGACTTCAGTAAGTTTTATTATAAAATGAAGGTAAAGAAAAACCACTAACCTATCTGATGCTTATTCAAAGCTTATCAGAACTATCTCTCTCTCTTAGGTATTTTTTACTTCCTGTTTAGGGATACATTAGGGAGTTATTCAAGAATAGATTTTATAATGGATGGTCTTTTTGTCAGCAGAGATCCAAAGATTAAAAAGAAAGAAAAGATAAAAAGTACATGGGACATCTTAATTAAAATGTTTGCTCTGTAAAAATGGAAGGGCTCAATCTTTGGACTAAGCTATTGAAATATAAATATATTTTTATTTCAATATCTGCAACTTCTACAGTGGAGACTTTCCTGTCTGCCTTGACTGAATATGCAATGTAGAGAACATTTGTCTGCCCTATGTTTAGGCATTAAGGCAGTTATCAGCTCTGTGGACATGGCTTGATAGGCATGGTGTGGCTTGGTGGGCGGAGCTGAGTGGGTGGGGCAAGGGGAAGGTTACTGCAAAATCTCCATTCCCTCCCCACTCCTGGGGGAAGGATATTGCAAAATCTCCATTCCCACCCACTCTGGGGCCAACCAGAGGTAGTATTTGCCAGTTCTCTCAACTCCTCAAAATTTCTGCTACCGATTCTCCAAGATCTGTCAGAACCTGCTGGATTTCACCCCTGCATTAAGGCTCTTCTATGTCACTTCAGTTGCTTCATTCAGCCCAATGAGATCTTACACTATTTAAGAGCTTGTGGTGAACAATACAACTGAGTAGAATTACTGTTAGAAAAAAAATCAGAATCCATTTCAGAAGGACAGGTTCTAGTTCTGTCAATTACATTTATTGGATTCATCATGATGAAATGATTTCAGCGTTGTTGGCTATGTAGCCATGTTCTCAGAGGATATCCCAATCTTACTTAAGAAACTTTTAATAAACATTCATTTATTAAACATCAAGTGCCATCAACTGTCAATGAGTTGATACTAACAGAATATCAATTATATGAAACCAACTATATCAAAGCAATGAACTTAAATACACTGCAAAACAGTGAAACATTTAAGACTGCATATTAATAATTAGGGGATTCAGAAAAGTTCCCTGACACCAACATGAGATGTATTTACTGTAAAAATTCTGCCTTAGTTTCCAAGCAAATGTCTACAATACAAGATGACTTGTTAAAATTTAGTAAAGGAAAAAAAAATGCAGGTAGTTATTTATTTACAATCATTTGAACTTAAGTTCTTGGAACTGGAATCAGGTAATTTATCTGGGAAGGCATAGACATCTACGTTGTCACTTATGATACTGTTTTTCTTGTGTCTTCTAAATGTAAAGAGTCTATGGATTTATTGCTCACTAAATTTAGTATTGAGGAGAGAAAGAAATGCCATGGAGATAGTTTCTAGTTCATAAATTATCTGGCAAACCTTGCTTGGGTTTGGAAGCTATGCATTCATGCTTGGTTACTCTTTCAATGTGGAGAGTCCGAGGTATTTCCATTGTTGTATACAAAAGTATGAAAGACACAAGCAACCTGGAAGATCACAGTCCACATTGTCGAAAAGATTGCTACATGAAAGTTCTAAGAAGTCACCAACAATAAACCAGATATGATGTTTGCATCTTATACACTTATCTTATGCTGGTGCACTTATGCACTTATGCACCATGGTGCATAAATGCACCAATGTGCCTTTTGTCCCCTTTCCTGATATTTCTTTTTTACTGGTATCATGTATATGAATATTATTATATCTTTGTATATCACCAATACGTACTTGACAAAACAAATAAATAAAAATAAATTTCTATTAGTGGTGGGTTCCTACTGCTGTGGTCCAGAGTGCCACACTGATAGGAACCCACTGATGATGCAATTTTCAGCAATTTTTTTTCCAGCAGCTCCATGTCAGAAGAAGCCTTCCCATCCTTGTCTTAATGCTGACCTCTATTCTTGGTCTGAAGCACAACTGAGAAGCGCCTTCTCAGTAGATGCGGGGGAAAAAATTGCCAAAAATTGCATCATCAGTGGGTTCCTATTTGTGTGGTGCTCTGGACTGCACCGGTAGAAACCCACCACTGATCTCTATCCATTACAATGGAAGAACTGAAAAAAGAAGAAAGCTAAATTTACTATTAGTCTGATTCAGTGAAGGGCTACCAATATTTTTACTACCACACTGTGGGCGTGGCTTATGCAGGATGCCCTGCATTTTCATTCAACATCTTTCAGTGCAAATTGGGTGCTCTGGGGTAGAGCTCCATTTTCACTACCCCACTGCGTTCCCCCCTGTCCGGGCAGCAGCTCACCCCTAGTTTGAGTTCATATAGTTATTTAACAACGTTCCTAAATCAGCTCCCAGAAATGCCACTGTTCTTTTATAGATCCACACAGGGCATGAAAAAGTTCCAAACTGCACAAATGGTGAACAAAACAATGATATTAATTATA
The DNA here is from genome assembly GCF_031021105.1 of Erythrolamprus reginae. Lineage (NCBI taxonomy): Eukaryota > Metazoa > Chordata > Lepidosauria > Squamata > Dipsadidae > Erythrolamprus > Erythrolamprus reginae. The sequence goes on along the minus strand of NC_091952.1, from coordinate 109,130,772 downwards.
TAGATTGATCATTTTTTAATTGCAGTAGCAGTAGAAAAAAATAAATGAACATTCAATATTAGGGAATTAACTCGTGCCACACTGCTCATATAAAACATTAAGTACAATTCCCATCACAATTCAAATTACATTTCCTGAAGTATAAACACATTCCATATCTAGAAATTCATTAAAAAAATAACTTTAAAAATATTTGAGCATTATTGTAACAGCATGAAAAACAGCCCTCCCCCTCCCCTCCGTTCTCTTTTAACCTCTTTTCTTAGCATGTGCGCAGACAATTTGTTCTTGAGCAACTGTTTATACAAACAATGCTATTACATATTCCCCTGATATCTTCCTCCTGAGTGAAAAAAAAAAGATTACATGATCCTAACTTACACGATTTTTATTTATAAATATACAATAAAACAGAACTAAAGCAGAATCTTGTGAGATAGCTTCCAGTGCATAACACAATGGAATCCCCTCAGCATGTTTTCGCCAGATTAGGTTTATTCACTGATTAGCATTTAGATGACACTGTTCTTCTTCCTGTCAGATTCCTTTACTGTATCTGGTTCGATGTCCTGCAATTCACAAATACCTTTAGCTGTGTTTATGGGGCACCATTAAAATGAAAAAAAAGAAAAAAAGAAGAAAAAAAAGAAGGGTCATTTGGATATTTTGATACAGTTTGCCATAGATAATTGTCCAGATTTTATGCAATCCACTATATACTGAATAAACACTCTTAATAAATGAATAATCAAATATACAGTGACAGGAATGCATTTTCATTGGAGCTTCTATTTGGGTGGTTGAGGCCATGAAAGAAAATTCCAGAAACAGCTGCTTTCCCATAATTCTGACAGGATAGAATGCTTCTGTTCTCTCTTTCTGCTCATGGGGAAAAAAACTAAAAGGAATTAAATTGTGTTTTCAAAAGATCTCTTTATTCAGAGATTTTTTGCATCTTTAGAAGCCCATGCAGGTAATAGTGAGAAAGGCCTTTTACTGTGATAGATGGAGGACATCCAAGTACATAAATGAAAATCATATTAAATGTATTTAATATATGTCATTTAAAATAGAAATATAAGCACAACGAAGAATGTTCTTTCTGCGCCAGCTCAGGAAGCTCAAACTGCCCAAGGAGCTGATGATACAGTTCTACAGAGGAATCATTGAGTCTGTGATCTGCACCTTTATAACTGTCTGGTTTGGTGCTGCAACCCAACAGGACCGACACAGACTTCAGAGGACAATCAGAACTGCAGGAAAAGCAATTGCTGCCAACCTGCCTTCCATTGAGGACCTGTATACTGCACGAGCCAAAAAGAGGGCGGGGAAAATATTTACTGACCCCTCACATCCTGGACACAAGCTGTTTCAACTCCTACCCTCAAAACGTTGCTACAGAGCACTGCACACCAAGACAACTAGACACAAGAACAGTTTTCCCCCGAACGCCATCACTCTACTAAACAAATAATTTCCTCAACACTGTCATACTTTCTACTAAATCTGCACTTCTATTCTACTAGTTTTTCTCATCATTCCTATCACCCATTTCCTCTCATGTTGATTGTATGACTGTAACTTGTTGCTTATATCCTAAGATTTTTATTAATATTGCTTCTTCATTGCTTATTTGACCCCTATGACAATCATTAAGTGTCATACCACATGATTCTTGACAAATGTATATTTTATTTTATGTACGCTGAGAGCATATGCACCAAGACAAATTCTTTGTGTGTCCAATCACACTTGGCCAATGAAATTCTATTCTATTCTATTCTAAATTAACCTTATTCTTCGTCCTGGCCCTCTCTGATTTTAGACTGAGTTTTCACATATTATACTATCTATCTATTTACTTTTGTAAGTACTTTTACATTTACTTTTGTTGTTTTGAGTGGAATTTACCACTGGTGCTTGAAGTTATGACCATCACAGTGCTTTCATGATCATGTGACTGGAGTTTCAGAACTTGCTTGCCAGCTTCCCACAAGCAATAGGAAAATCAGCATGAAGTCAGAAGTTGCAATTATAACTGATGGTGAATCATTTAACAACCGTAACTAGGGACTGCTGGATTGCCATTGCTAAGTGATATAGTCAAGGGAATTGTACTTTAAAACTATATCACTTAGCAATAGAAATTCCAATCCCATTTACCATCATTAAGCAAGACCTCCTATATATGAAACTAACACACAAGGAATATTTTCAAAGTATAAGTTATGTTTTGAAACTATTATAAAACCTATTTTCATTTGTTTCTCTCTGCATTGAGAAAATATCCACCAATGTCATTAGTTTGACAAACTATGATAAATATACACAAAACATTAAAAAAATAATACTGTTTGGAAAACCTGCCATTTTTCTCTATGTAATTATATAATTTGTGCCATGATCTTTTACTATATGACATTTTATATCCTTGGAATATGGGATATTTAACATGAGTATATAGTTTTACCTTTGTTCATTCTTTGAAAAATATTTCAATGTCTTGGATTTCTTAATGTATTAAAATTATTAAATAAAAGAGTGCTATACATTTGGCATGGTACAGACCTTCTTTTGAAAACTATTTTTTAGATTAAAGAAGTGTTTTCTCTGAGAGATTTTATCGATGTATGGATATTTTTTTCATAGCC